>NC_083098.1:50625354-50946594 GCF_949774975.1 Lagenorhynchus albirostris | reverse complement strand
CATGGAAACAAATTGGAAAGAAATAATGAGGCACCATTTGGAATTGTTGGCAACTTTATTTTTTATTTTTATTTTTTGGCTGTGTTGGGTCTTCTGCTGTGCGTGGGCTTTCTCTAGTTGCGGTGAGCGGGGGCTACTCTTCGTTGCTGTGCGCGGGCTTCTCATTGCGGTGGCTTCTTTTATTGCGGAGCACGGGCTCTAGGCATGCAGGCTTCAGTAGTTGCAGCACGCAGGCTCAGTAGTTGCGGCATGCAGGCCCTAGGGCACGCAGGCTTCAGTAGTTGGGGCATGTGGGCTCGGCAGTTGCGGCACATGGGCTTAGTTGCTCCGCGGCACGTGAGATCTTCCCGGACCAGGGATCGAACCTGTGTGCCCTGCATTGGTAGGCGGATTCTTAACCACTGTGCCGCTAAGGAAGTCCTGTTGGCAGCTTTAAATGTTCAAAAATAAAAATAAAAAAAAACAAAGAATCACAAAAGCAGGAGAACAAAAGACCTCATCTTGGCTGATTAGCTGATTTAACCAGCAATTGTTGTTGGCACCAAAATGTCAGCTAGACTTGAAAAAAAAAAAATCTCAAGGAGCTGGTAACTCTGTCCTCTGCGGGGGAAAAGATCTAACATGTATCCCAGGTTATACCTTTTGGTACACAGATTTCCCTTATGAATTTCTAATTGGGAGGAAAATATGAGGATATGGCATTGCAAGGAAAGCCAAGAGTGGGGCACATAGTAATAAAATGCAGGACTCTGCTGCAAGGGAGTTTTATCCTTTGCAGTTTGGGAAGCAGTCAGAGTATCAAGTCTTGTGTTATCAGGATGTCTCCTCCTGCCTGCTTCGAAGCTCCTGTGGCTTACATATTGATGTTCAGAGGGAAAAGACCCCAGGAAAAATGGATCGGAAATATACTCATATTTACTATGCAGAGCCTCTGCAGTGGAGTGGCACATATAAGATCTTTTCCCAAACATTAAGCAGTGTCTGTCTGTTTTTGGCATCACATTATAAATAGGGCTCGTGCTTATTATGATGTAGAAAAACTGCTTTCAATGAGATTCACATTCAGCTCTACCATTTTATAATATTTAAGGCTGCAGTATTTTTATAGATGATGCTAGCTAGTTAGGTTTATTAGCTGTGTGAGTCTTAGCCCTTATATATCGTCAGGGAAGCTCTGAGTGTCTTCTGACAAATCCTCACATGCTAATAGGGAGTATTAACCACACACAGTGAAGTTAATGAAGTTCTCTCTTCTGTGTTTTTTGTTATTTATTTATTTACTTTGCACTTTTTTGAGGATTAAAGGAAGCTGGATGTTTTGTGCTTATGTCCAGCTCATGTGACAGTCTTCATTCTCCTGGGATGAGAAAAGTCTCTTTCTTCTGCAGTCTTCAGTGAAGTCCCCCAGAGCCAAGTTCTACATTTCTTAGCTTGACTCTATTGCCTTTTGTTTTATATATACCCCATCAGTTTTCAATGAGCAGGCTAAAAGTTAAGCAATTGAGGGTTTGTTTTTCTTTAGTCTATGGAATTGAACTTTTTTCAAATTGTTGACCAGTGAAACCATATGTGTTAGTCACACACTGTATAATATGAGCTTCCTGTTTGAGCAGCATAATCTTTTTGGAAGAACATTATAAACCTAACTTTGTTAAGAAGGGATTCTAAGCTTCACAGTGAGCTTTTGCGACCTGGCCAGCTTGAATCTCTTCCCTACTGCTGTGTGAAGCCATTCTGTACTACTCTTTGGTGAGATGCAATAGCCAGCAAACAGCAAGTAAAACCCTACATCCTGGAAGAGATCAATGGGCAGAGCATTTGATCACAGAAGAGCAGAAATGAGTTTCAGGAGGGATGCTAAAGGCCAGATGGCCCTGCAGATGTCTGCCAAGATTTCAGAGGCCCCAGGTCAGCCAAGCCAACAAATGGATTGTGCTGTGCCTATTATACAGATAGTACTAGGGCAAGGAGTCCAGGCTATTTAGCAGAAAAGATGTGTACAGGATTAGAAAAAACTGGGAGCTCCTTCTTAGCTGCTTCCTAATAGTGGCTGGATTTTGTGATCTTTGCATCTGCTGCCTTTTGCTCATTTGCTCTACTGCACATTGATTGCACTGGTTCTGCTTAGATGGTGTTTGATTCTCTCTGACTACCCTCTTTTCCTTATATAATTACTTACCGAGTGGCTGATAAATCCCGAGCAGTGTGTTAAAGCTGGATGTATAATAATGAACAAGATGGACATGGCTTCCGCCTTCATGGAGTTTATGGTCTAGTGGGGGAGACAGGAAATGGGACAAGTAGTTACAATAAAACATAAGAAATATGAAAGAGAAGGTACAGAGCCCTATAGGCACACATAGCAGGGGAACCTAATCTAATCTAGAGGGCAGAGAAGGTCTCTCTGGAAGGGATATGTGGGCTGAAACCTGAAGGATAAGTAAGAGTTTGCTAGCAAGTAAGGAAATATGCCAGAATAGAGAAGACAGTGTGTATGAAGTTGTGAAGTTGAGAGATATTTTGGCAGAGCTGAGCAATTGGAGGTTGAAGTGGAGGAAAGGATAAAATGGAGGGCTGGAGGGTTTCTGTTTCTTTCTCTCCCTTCCTGTACCCTAGGGTATGAAGCGGGCATGAGGGAGGTGGGGAGAGGGTTTTTGGTGAGCACAAAGATTTAATGGCAAGAGGAAGTACATCATTGGGAGTGGGAAGTACGTCTCCATAAATGCATCACAGGAACAGAAATTGACCCAAAATGCAGAGGATTGGGCTTAGATTAGGGTTAAATTATCCATATAGTGTGGCTGCTAGTATGGCTGAGGGTAAAGCAAAGGGGAAACAGTTTGAGAATCAGTAGAACATGGAAGTAACTGAGATAATCCAGACTATATGTATAGAGAAAGGAGAGAAGACTTAATGAGAATCCTGAAGAACATTGGCATTTAGATGACGGACAGAGGAAGAACTGCAAAAAAGATTGAGAAGGAGAGGCCAGAAAGAGAGGGGAAAACTAGCAAACTGTGATATCACAGAAGTGACAGGAAGAGTCCTTTCAGGGCTGGGACTCACCTCAGGACACAAAATTTAAGGGGGGTGCCCAAAACCCCAGTAATTATGATAAATAATATTTTAATGCAGTGTTTGAAAAAAAACCTAGTTAATGCAAAAAGTCCATGATGATTAAAACATCAAACTTTTAAATAAAGGCAAGGTCAGAATTACTGAATTCTCCTTTTGCCTCAGGCTCCAATAGGGCTTGTCAGGACACTATTACACAGTTAGATTTAGAAACTTTTATATTTAGAAGTTTGATATTTTGTTCATATAAAAAGAGGAAGTGATAAGCTGTGTTAAATGTAGCCGAGAAGTCAGTCAAAAGATGGGTTGAAAAAAGCTAGTTCATTGGTTATATGGACAAGCTATTACTATTATATCTTTTCTTTACCATGTTTTAATAAATCATAATGGAGGTTATCTTATTGTCTCTGCAAACATGATTACCACCTCCTAAAAAGCTGAGTCCTTTTCTGAATTAGGAGATTGTAGAAATACAAACAATTTTTTTTCTTAAAATTGTTTTTTTATTCTGGTAAAATACACATAGCATAAAATTTACCATCTTAAGCATTTTTAAGTGTACAGGTCAGTGATATTAAGTACCTTCATATTGTTGTGCAACCATCACCACCATCCATTTCCAGAACTCTCTTCATCTTACAAAACTGAAACTCTGTACCCATTAGAAACCTATTTTGATTTAAACTCTATTTTGTCTGATATTAATATAGCAATATCCTGGTCTCTTTGGTTACTATTTACATGGAATATCTTTTCCCATCCTTTCACTTTCCATCTGTTAGTGTCTTTGAATATAAAGTGAGTCTTTTGTAGACAGCATATAGTTGGTATTTTTTTCCTTACTGCCAATCTCTGTCTTTTGATGGGAGAATTTAATCCATTTACATTTAAAGTAATTACTAATAAGGAAGAACTTCTGTCAGTCTGTTATTTGTTTTCTCTATACCTTATAGTTCTTTTGTCTTTCATTTCCTGTGGTAAGAGCTGAAACTGACTGAAATCAACTGCAATTTACTGTCCAAGTCTTCCCCTGAAAGTTGCAAGCCTTCAATAGACTCCAGAGTTCCCAAAATAGTTACATCAGACAGATCCTGCTAGTGTGATTGTTGTCTGTGGGAAGACAGATTCCTGGCACTTCCTATTCTACGGTCTTCCCAGGATCCTTTCTCCCCAGACATACATTTTTAACCTCATAGTGTCTATTGTATCAACTCTAACACAAAATGAAATAATTCCTTAATGATATGAATCCATCTCTTTATAAGTTCTCTGGATGGATCCTTGTTCTTGCCTAAATCCATGGAGCAGGCATATCTGAGGGTCAGAAATACACACTGGGGAGTCAGGTAAATAGGTTCAGTTGCTAAGCATATCCGCGTTTACCCCTGTGAGAAGTCAGTTGCCGTTTTATTTGTAGGTTTTTGTAACCGTTTGGGAGGCACTAGATTCTTTTTAAATAAATCACTTCCTGATGCCCTCTTCAGTTTGAAGTGCCATGTATAAATCATTGCTATGTAGAATACAATCCCCAGATCCCTCTCTGATAAAGGTATTGTTTACATTCCTTCTCAAGTGCTCTGTTGCTTTTTATTCAGATCATACCTTAGGTCCTTTTATGCTCAAATGCTATTTTTATTTTAATTATGGTTGGGGTACCTCAGAAGATTCGAAGTAGCTTATCATATCCCAGCCACCTGTCTAAAATCTGGGGAGCTCCAGCTTCACCTCTCAGTGTGTCAAAAGCTTAATTACATATACAAGGTAAAATTTTTCATTTATAGCTCATGAACTCAACCTTTGGTTTTAGGCTGACCAACCATCATGGTTGGCTACAAATGTCCAGGTTTTAGCACTAAAATCCTATGTCCTGGTTAATCCCTCAGTACTGAGCAAACCTGGGCAATAGGCCACCCTATTTGTCCTAGAAATATTTCTTGGATTCCTTTATTAAAGCCACCTCTTTCTTCCAGGTCTAAGAGTAACAGGTGACGCTGATAATTTTACATGTTCATGTTCTTGCTAAGTTGCTGAGGATTTTGTTCAATGATTATGAACATTCATGGACTGCTGGCAGTTTAGAGTGAGAAGGGAGTTAAGAGATCCTGCACTACAAACCATCTCATTTTACAGATGAATAAAATCTCGATTGCGTTAGAAAGTTTTTGCCGTCTTTGTTCCACTCTGGCTGCCATGGTACCAGTTTTCAGCAATGTCTTCAAACATCTCTTTTCCCACGAATTAAAACCAAACGATTATGTTGGAACATCAGCTACAGTAACAGGAAAAAGTAGCATTCAGTTAGTTTTAAATTGTCCAATAATCTTTTTCTAATGCCTCTATTTGCGTCATAGGCATTTTAACTTCCCTCGTGTCTAAAGTTCAGTGTCTCTCATGGATTACTCATATTATCTGAGTGTGAAAATAAATATGGTTGGGTTAATTAGCATCAACTTTAATAAGATCCCAAAGTAATTTTATACAGTGCTTCCTGAGAAGAAAGAAATTAAGCTTGATAACTGAGATGATGGGATCTAAAATAGAAGCAATGCAAGGGGCACGAAAGAAAGAAAATAAGCACAGAAAAGGGAGAAAGATATTGTGTGTACTGTGTGTGATGGATGAAGAAGGTTTTCTTTTCAAAATCACAGAATGGGCTTTTGTTATTTTCCCTCCAAAGGAAGTCAGAGCCCAGTGGTTTTCAAACAAGCAGATTGATCTCACCAGCTTGTTGAAAACTCAAATACTTGGCTTCCATCCTTGGTCATTCTGATTCAGTAGCTCTGTATTGGGACCTGGGAATCTCTATTTTTAGCAAATTTCAAAAGTGATTCAGATGCCATTGGTCAATGGAATGATGTCTGGAACCACTGAGCTAGGCTATTTGAAGAGGTTTTCCTATTTTTCACTTTGGGAAAAATATTCTTCAGACTTCACTTTTTTGAGATGGCAGGTAACATTATGCTTCCTTCAAAGACAGGAAAATTGAGGAAGATAAGTTACATTTTAATGTAAGAATAAGAGAAAATGAGGATTTTTACCCTCCTTAAGAGTATATTAAGGTCTTGAAATGAGACCTGCTGCAAAGAGTGAGGGTGAATTCCTCCAGAGGGCATGTAGGACTATGCAAGGCAATTTGTACATTCTACCCTTGACCATAAAAAAGAGATGAGTAGGGGTTGGCTCTTGGGAACTGCCCAAGAGTCCAGCATTTTCTAGTCTGACTTGTGCTGTAGAGATTATCCAATCCTAGTAGGGTGGAGAAGAACTGTCTGAAGTCTCTCCTGTTCACGATCTATGATAGAAGTATCTCTTATTAAGTGTACCTTTATGTGGCCATGTACGCATACCCAGAGACCCTGAAAAGTCCTCTGGGAAACTAACACAAGGCCCGAAGTTCTTAATTAGCAGAGTGGATTCCCCAGTCCTGTCACCTAATGGTATAGCAGAAGATGTGCTTGCAATTAATTGGATGAGCTGTAAAACTGGAATCCTGACCACGTGTGGTCATTACAGATCCCAGGGTGCTTTCCTTATGGCAGATGGAGTCCTGGAATAATTCCAACCTTGATAATTAAATTAGATTGTGCCCAGCTTCCCTTTACACTTTCTTTCTTTCTTTTTTAATAAATTTATTTATTTTTGGCTGCATTGGGTCTTCGTTGCTGCGAGCCGCCTTTCTCTAGTTGCAGTGAGTGGGGGCTGCTCTTCGTTGCAGTGTGCACGCTTTTCATTGTGGTGGCTTCTCTTATTGCGGAGCACGGGCTTTAGGCTGTCGGGCTTCAGTAGTTGTGGCACGCAGGCTCTAGAGCGCAGGCTTAGTAGTTGTGGTGCACGCGCTTATTACTTGCTCTGCAGCATGTGGGAGCTTCCCAGTCCAGGGCTCGAACCCGTGTCCCCTGCATTGGCAGACAGATTCTTAACCCCTGTGCCACCAGGGAAGTCCTCCCTTTACACTTTCAACTGGACTCTGTTCCCTTTCCATCTTTAATTTCAGGGACCTAGTACATTAATGGAGAACCACTAGATTCTACAGATGACTGCAATAAAGTAACAATGTCTCCTAATTGATGGAGTGAGATTCACTGGGCTAGTGGTGGATAGGCAGGCACCCTTTGTACAAAGACAAATTGTTGGATTGGCATCTAAAGAGACATGGTACCACTCCTGAAAAATTAAACCTGTTAAACATTTTAGTGTATAATTAAAAGTATATGTCCTATTAACTTTTAGAGGTCTTTTAAAAGTTTTTTCCTTTTCTTTTTATGGAGAATATCTTTCTAAAAACAAAGTAGTTAATAGGCATACTTTATTAGTAGACTGAATCCATGTGTTTAATTTAAAAAAAAAAACGAACCAAAATATAAAAAGACTGAAATTAGTGTCTAGGATAGAGGTAGCGATAAGAACAGCAAGACATACTGCTAGCTTGAAATATGTTGATGCAGAATTTGACCTCATGTTTCTTCACTATATACAATTAGTCTGATTCTAATCTATATTTTTTCAAAGTGGGGAGGTTTGGAGTATGGCCTGCTTTCTCTTAACAGTTGTATTTTATTACCACAAATTGTTTTATTAATACAGATTTTTTTTCAAACGAATGAAAATTCAGTGAAGTGTGTACTTGCTGAAAATAGAGTGCTGTTATGTAAGGTGAGCAAACTCCTATAAATTATTATTTAGCAGGTTGTCTGCTTCTGGAAATTAAATTTTTCTCTGAAATACTTTTAAAGATATGAATGAAATATTATTTTCTCATGTGGATAATAATTTTCCATTTGAAAAGTATTTAACCCACACTCTGTTAATAGACCAAAATAGGCCTTTATTTGGTATACAGATTAACTCATACATATCCAGGAAAGCAAAATGTAGTCTTTAGTTTCTATAGTTTGTCAACATGTTTGAGACTACATCCAGTTGGAGATTGTTTTTGTCTGCTTTTGTTATTATCGTTAAGCTGATTTTCTGTTGCAGATAATATACTTGGCTCAAAATTTCCTACCTTTAACACAGAATGGGTCAAGACATACACCCATTCTGTATGTACATAGGATTTTGTGACCATTTTCTGTGCATCTTTTCTCTAACCCACCATAAATATTCCTTCACTTCAACTGGATAAAAGAGAAAAAAAAAAATCAGGAGGTGGACACCAGCTGGTTTTCATTGCAAGGAAGCTGGTTTTATTACCTGAGTTAATGTGAAGAAGAATTTTTTGAAAGTGCATTAAGGATGCTTATAAAAATGTTTTAAGTATAAATATATTCCTTTAATGAAAATAAGTGGAATTTTATCCTTAGAAAGTCTTTCAAAATAGTGAAAATTCTCAGAAATATAGATATCTGGTGAATGAATCTGTCCTGTACTTGAAAATAAAAATGTAGATAGGGACTGTTTGTTTGTTTAAATGGCAAAATTTTGAAAGCTTAAAGAGAGGAAAAATGGAAGAAATAGTACATCATATTGTGTTATTTCTTATAGCTGCTTAAATGACATAATGGAATTTAGGCTACAAGTGGCCGATTGAAACATGTGTTCATCTCCTTTTCCTCTAGAGACTTCTCTAAAATGAAAGTAAACAATAAAAACTCTTTATACCTGCAATGTCAAAGAGAATGGGATAGAGGCCATCCTCTAGCGGGAGAATGCCCACAAAATTAGTCTGACTTAGCGATCTACCCTTCTGTGGGTGAACGGCTAGCCCTTCCAAGATGAAAGGGGTCTGATGTAGCACTATATTGTAGTTTGAAATAATTTCGTTTTCAGTATGACTTCTTCTTTGACCAGTGCAAAATTCGGAGGTTTATTTCTTAACTTTTAAACATATTTTCTAGTTATCTTTTGTTATTGATTTCTACCTTAATTGCATCTGGAAATCCTATGCTCTATTTCTATTCCTTTTGTGGTTTTCCTAGAAATTACAACATGAATATTTAATTCATCGTAGTCTAAAGTTAACCAAAACCTTTATCCTTTTCTTGGACAATACAAGGTCCTTAGGACACACCTTCACCTCACATACCTTGCTTCTGTCTTACATGGTACTGTTGTCATGAATTGATTAACACAAGGATATTACTATTATTATACTATATAGAGAATGTTTATTTAGATTTATCTACATACTTACCACTTTACTTTGCTCTTCATTTCTTTTGTCTTTAGCATTCTAAGAGTATTTTCCTTGTGCCCAAATGCACCCTTTAGAATTTCCTTTGTTGAAGATCTATCTGTGGCGAAGTGTCTCTGTTTTTGCTGTTCTGAAAATATCCTTATTATGCCTTTATTCTTGAACAATTACTAGTTGTAGAATTCCAGTTGGCAAATATTTGCCTTTAGCACATTAAAGATACTACTCCACTATCTTCTGGCTTCCAATGTTGCTGTTGAGAAGTTAACTGTCAGCCTATTGCTCATTTTAATCTCCTTCTTATCCCTGGATTCTTTTATGATTTTTAAGTTTATTATTATCTTTGAGGTTCTGCTCTTTCACTATGACGTGTGTCGATTTGAATTTCTTTTTACTTATCCTGTTTGCCGCCTCCAGAGAAGTTTTGCATTGTTTCTGTCAGGCAGCAGCAAATACTGGCTCAGGGTTCCTTGACCCACCCAGCTGATAACGCTTTACTATTTTCTGAAGTTGTAGTCCTTTGGAGCCCTAGTTTACAGAGAAGAGCTTCTTTTACTAGAATCTCCACAGTGTGTGGGCCCTGGACCTTGATTTTATCCCCTTTGGTTGTCAATGCCATCAGGACAATTCTGCTTCTGTGCTGGCTTATCTCTCTAGTCTCTGCATTCCTTTCAATTTTGGCCTGAAAATTGCATAATAACTTGTGATTTCTTTGCTTCTCTAAAGAAGATTGAACAAATATTTGAACTGGCAATTTTAGTCATTTTCAGTGGGAGGGTGGCCTGAAAACATTTTCTGCCATTATTGGAAACCAGGAAGATTTCAATGTAATTCTGGAATCAGAAAGTAGATGGAGAGACTTCCCTGGTGAAGCAGTGGTTAAGAATCTGCCTGCCAATGCAGGGGACATGGGTTGGAGCCCTGGTCCGGGAAGATCCCACATGCCGCGGAGCAACTAAGCCCGTGTGCCACAACTACTGAGCCTGTGCTCTAGAGCCTGAAAGCCACAACTACTGAGCCCACGTGCTGCAACTACTGAAGCCTGCACTCCTAGAGCCGGTGCTGCGCACAAGAGAAGCCACTGCAATGAGAAGCCTGTGCATCTCAACGAAGAGCAGCCCCTGCTCGCTGCAACTAGAGAAAGACCGTGCGCAGCAATGAAGACCCAACGCAGCCATAAACAAACAAACAAATAAATAAATGTAGATGGAGTAGAAATAACCAGTATAGCTAAGAGGTGGAATTTTACCACTGAGTGTTTTCAAAAGAGGACATAGATTCATAGAAATTTGTTTCGCCTCCACAGAACTTCACAGAGCCTTTAGATTTAGAGATGACAGATAAAGAGGACGGTGGAAGTGAGATGTAGGGCCTAAAAGAGATTGATAGCGTAACACTGACAGCAGTTGCACTTTGCCCCATAGGAAGTTTAATTTCTGAAGAAATTCAACTGTCATAGACTTCCACATGCTGGCCTTGAAATTTCCCCCAGATGATTCCCTTAGACATCTCCTTGGACATACCTACCACAAAGTGAAATCCATTGATTAAAACACTGTTAACATGCACAGAACTCCCAACCATTTTTTGATGTGTTTGTGCCTCATGTCAGTATGAATGGCAACCATGGAACAGCAAAGAATTGTAGAAACTTTACTGTGTGACAGAAGAGACAGAGGTAAACAAATAAATAACATAAAGCCAGAGAAAACAGCAGTAGTGCAGAGAACCTCAAAAGAGAAAAAAAATGAATACCTTATAGAGATAAGAAAGATACTACTTTCATAAAACAAGAAAAGGGTAAAATAAAAAGATAAAAGAGAACAATAAAAGCATTTTGAAAAGCAAAAATATAATGGTTGAAAAAATATCAACAGAAGAGAATCTCTCAGATGGTATAACAAAAAGTCAAAGATATGGAAAATAAGGGAGAAGAGACTTAAAGGAGCAATAAAGTAACCGGTGGTCTAGGAAAAGATAACAGAGGAAATTTATCAAATATGTAATATGAGAGAGGAATTTATCAAATATGTAATATGAGAGCTGAAGTAAGCAGGTTTCTGGATCTAAAGGGCACATTGAATGCCTTATAAAATACATGCAAAAGATCCATGTCAAGGAACATTGTTACATTGTTAAATGTTACATTGCAATATGCTAGGGGAAAAGAGTCAATAATGTCCCAGGATAACTCCTGTCCCATAGGCCTAGAAAATAATTAAATTGCAGTGAAATGCCAGAGGGCTCTAGCAGGGAGTTATTTCTCCCCATACCTGTAAAAGACTCCATAGTATTCCTAATATGATAGAGCTTTCAGAAATAAAAGTGGAGAATTACTATAATAAAAATTCTGCAAGGAAAAAAGAAAGACAGAAACTTCAGGAAAAACATTTATCCTAGAAAGAAAACATATTTAGCTCTTCAGTGAATATTTATATTATGACATTATGCAAATATTGTTTATTAACTTAATAAAAATCGTTATGTAACCAATAATATGCTAGTGAATGTTTAACAAATAGCTCTCAAAAATGGACATATTTATATACATACATTTATTATAAATTTTACTTATATAAAGGATACATAGCCCACAATATACACTTAATAATGAAATATATAAAACTGTATTTTGTAAATTCCGTAAAGCAATTGATTCTCACATGTTTTGTTGATTTCTGCTGAATTCTTGAACCATTGTGGACCTATGGTTGCAATTGAAAAAGGAACATTCTTTTGATATGAATGTAAGTTGAATTTTCTTTTCCCTTAAAAAATAAGAAAGAAGGGCTTCCCTGGTGGCGCAGTGGTTGAGAGTCCGCCTGCCGATGCAGGGGACACGGGTTCGGGTTGGTGCCCCGGTCCGGGAAGATCCCACATGCTGCGGAGCGGTTGGGCCCATGAGTCATGGCCGTTGAGCCTGCGTGTCCAGAGCCTGTGCTCTGCAACGGGAGAGGCCACAACAGTGAGAGGCCCGTGTACCGCAAAAAAAAAAAAAAAGAAAGAAGTGACACAATAAAGATGTCAGAACTTCACTCATTTAAGAGTGACATAAGCAACCGCTTTGCTGAAATGTATAATATTTTTTGAATAATGGAAAAATATTCCCTCATTTTTTATCTATTCATGATGCAATGGATACAAACATAACACACGTTTACATTTTATCTAAATTATTATGTTATTTATTTATTTTTTGATGTGGACCTTTGTTTTTTAAAGTCTTTATTGAATTTGTTACAATATTGCTTCTGTTTTAAGTTTTGGGTTTTTGGCCACAAGGCCTATGGGTTCTTAGCTCCCCAACCAGGGATCGAACCCACACCCCTTGCATCGGAAGGCGAAGTCTTAACCACTGGACCTCCAGGGAAGTCCCCATTTTATCTAAATTATTAAAATTTTTCTCCATTATTTTCTTGTCTCTAAACAAGTATAGACAATCATCAAGTCAATAAATCAAACCTGGAGTTGTGGCATTTGCTGATTTATGTGGTGAACTACTTCCACTATGATCAATGTCAAGCAAGTACTGTGACCTCACTAAACACAGAGTTGGGAAGACATGTGTAGTAGCATGCCATTATATAGTATTTCTACCATACAGATACAATAAATGTAAATAACCTCAGTAACATAGATAATAGTAAAAGGTAGTAACATAATTAGGAAGTGTAAGTTTTGAGTATTCATTGCCTTTGTTGTTAATGTAATTAATTTAACTATAAGTTTGTGTAATTTAATTTCTTTTAATAAATTTATTTTATTTATTTTTGGCTGCACTGGGACCTCGTTGCTGCACACGGGCCTTCTCTAGTTGCGGCGAGCGGGGGCTACTCTTCTTGCGGTGTGTGGGCTTCTCACTGCAGTGGCTTCTCTTGTTGCGGAGCACAGGCTCTAGGAGTGCGGGCTTCAGTAGTTGTGGCCTGTGAGCTCAATAGTTGTGGCATGAGGGCCCAGTTGCTCCGCGGCGTGTGTGATCTTCCCGGACCAGGGCTCGATGCTGTGTCCCCCTCATTGGCGGGCAGATTTCTAACCACTGTGCCACCCGGGAAGCCCTGTGTAATTTAATTTTTAATAATGGTTTAACAGTTGGCTTGCAATATTCCTAAAACAATGGGCTCTTGCAATCTGGTACAAGAAGATTCCAACACACGACCAGATATAGTGCTGTTGGGTGAATTGCGGAAAACTAGGTTGGCAGTGGAACAAACAGATAAATCTTCATTTCTCATAGCATAAAGCAAAAATGTCATGACTAAAAATGTTAAATGAAAAAATAGCAAGTTTTCTAAAGATTTTTATATAATTACTGAATTATTTAAATATGATTATAGGAAGAAGGATTGGGAGGCTAAGTGGTTGTAGGGCAGGACAAAGCTTTTATTAGAAGTTTTTTTTTTTTTTACATCTTTATTGGAGTATAATTGCTTTACAATGGTGTGTTAGTTTCTGCTGTATAACAAAGTGAATCAGCTATACTTTCATTTAATATTTAACCCTGAGTATTTACTCATTTGAAAAATATTTAACAAAAATAAAATAACTAAATGCAAAAAAAAAAAGATGTAATAATATAGACGTTTTGAACTAGTGTGAGTTGGTATTTTTGCTCATTCTGTCCTGTCTTATTCAATGCTCCAGTCTATCAATAAGGAAAAAGGTCTAGTTCACTGTTTGAGGATCTTCTGAATCAAATCACTCTAAAGATCTAAAATTTGATATAGCCTTTGGATATTTCTGGCTGAGCTGGTTTTAACTGGTGTTTTAAAATTTGCTAATTTTTGATAGGAAGTGTCAATTGAGACAAATCTGTTTCCACTTTGAGTGTCTGATTTGCTGCTTTCTTCTGGCAGTCACTGAATTCTTACAGTTTTAGGCCATTGTTGGCTCACTAGGATTTTAATTAGACAGCTGAATCCCATATATTTATGTGTACTGTTTTAATTTCTCTAGTATGTTTATTTTGCGTGGTTGTGGCACTTTAACACTCTGCTTTCCCAGAGGACATAGTCTGGTAATTTGCTACTGGATGTAATCACAGGAAATATACCAGGTAATCAAATGTCCTAAACCCACCCACACCTTCAAAACCTGTCTGGTGAGTGAGTGCATTGTAAATTCTGTTTATTCTTCATTTATCAGGTCAGTTTGTCTTGTGTCTTGTTTGTTATTCTCATTTCCACACTACTAATTTTCATTCATATCACCTCATTTTTAGATTTTTGCTCTGGCCTCCTAACTCATCTTTCTACCTCCAAATTCAAGTGTTCAATCCATCTTGGACAGCCTCATTAAAATAGTTCCCCCAAATACTGCTCTAATGTCTCTCCATTGCTCAAAAATCTTCTATGGTTTCTTTTTTTCAAAATACTTTACACCCATTCACTAGACCAGTAATCTCCAGAGTGAGGTGGGTATACTCAGGGGTTGTGAAAGACAATCCACTGGAATACGAGAATGTGGTAGAACTTTTTATTCCTATTTCTATACTAGGTAAATAATTATACATATTTTTAAGTAAAAAAAAAGAAATTAAACTTTGCTAACATGTCATATGCAGATTGATACAGGTACTATCTTTCACACTCTATGACAGATGACCATGTCACTCATGGTACCTGAGATATCTTGAAGTAATAGCTGAAGTTTCAAAGTGCTTCGAGGATGGCAGTTATACCCTCATTTTGCGGGATAGCTTCCAGCATACTGTGATGTTTTTCTATTTAAATGCATCTAGCTATGATTTATTGATTGTATGCTTTAATGAATGAGCCAGTGGCTTAAAAAGACTTTAGAAAGAAATCACAGATTAAAGAGAATAGTAACTGCAAGTATAGGAGAGCAACAAAAAAAGACCAAGCTGTTACTTCTCTTCATAGTGTAAACACTTTGCAAGACACATTATGCAGTAAAAATAATGCAACTAATCAGGTCTGACAAAAATTTGGTCAAAATGATTCAAAATTACTGAACTGACAACTTGAAATATGAATTCTTACATTTAATAATACATCTCACTTTAAGTGTACATAGTGCTTGAATTTTTAGTTAGTGATAGTATGAAGCCATTAAATTCACAAGATACTTATAAACTGAGCAGGTAAAAAGAGCATATTCAGGTTTTGTGGACTTTGAACCTGAGTTAGTTTTGGAAGCCTCTTTAAGAGAAAAAAGATAAAATTGAAAATGTAAAATCAAGTGTGAAAATGAACATTTATTTAGAATGAGAAAAGAAATCTCAACAGTTACTCATTTTAAAAAGCAGAAAATACCAAAACAACACAAGATCCAGAAAAATAACATAATGTTTTTATAAATGAACTGTTGACATGCCTCTATAACACCTTTTTTTCTGTACTTTTTTAGCTGCATCTTCTTTGAGCACCCCTTCACATGACAATCACTTTGCAATATTTTCTAAAGACAAAATAGAAAGATAATTCATACTTTCTTTAGCATGACTGATCAAAATTTGTTTTTTATTTTGATAATAATTGCTATTAATAATGTTACACAGATTTTTCAAGTTATAGTCAAATTTGGGGAACCCTCTATCATGTTTATGTTTGAGATGTAAGATTTGGGGGAGTTCCATATTTCATCATGCAAGACTAAATGCTCTTTGAACGAACAGTACTAGTTTATTAGAGCAAATTCAAGTGCATTTAAAAACTGCCCTTATGTTGTAGTGAGCTATATAACTGTATAATCAAATTATTCTTATGCTATATATTCTGACTTACTGATAAACATGGGTAGGAATTCTGTCATAGGAAAACTCATTCTTTATTTGTTTTGCTATGTTGGTGGCAATCTTGTAGCCACTTTATCTGGAACTGCCAGATTGCACCAGGACAAGATATGTGAGACATGGTAAGATGTGCTCTGATAGCTGGATACACAAAATATGTGACTTCACATACAGACATACCCACTGGTTGTAGGATTGCTATAGGTTTGTGTCTTGCAAGCACAGGAATTATGATAAATTCTGTTTCACGTGAATACAGTAAAAAACAAAACTAAAAAAATCTATGAGTTATTTAAAATTGAATATGATGACAGAGATAATTTCCACTGAAAACCAGATCCTTTGCTTAAAATCTTACACACCTGATGCCTGGAAGAATTTTCCACAGACTCGCTTCTGGTTCCATAATTTCAAACCTTGTTTCTCTTCCACTTTCACATATTATTGACCCTGCACACCATAGAACACACTCATATTGCATCTTCATGTCATAACCACACACGAGTAAACACAGTGGGCAGGAACGTTCCTGGAAGGCATCTTCTATTGGGGTGGCTAGTGTTAACCTAAGTACGTATGGAAGAGCCTAGGAACCATATAAATATATCCCACTAAACCTGAGCTAAATGTGCTCCCAGCTCTATTTCCCCTTATTCAGAACCAAAAAGTACTTGCAGCCCGTTATGCCACATGTAACACAAAGGAAGTGTCTTAGAGGCAGTCAGAGTGGGAAGAAACACTGGTCTTAATTGTGCTCAAAATGTCATTCCTTTATCTCACCTCTGCAGTCTTTACTGAAATATATGACCATGTGGATACATTACTGGGGAGATGCTCAGGCAGGTGAGGGGTCTTGCACTGAAGCTTCATTAGCTTCATGGTAAATTTGTCTTTAACTTCAGAAAACAAAAATATTTTAATGGTGTTTAAAGGCATTTGACACAAAGCATAGAATGTTGCTGAACTTAATGGTAAATTCTATTGAGAGTCCTTCCTTACTTAAAAGTGAAAAAAAACCCAAACCACTCACATATCTTTTGCCACCTGTATCAGCCACTAAAACCAACTATCAGAATAAAATAAATGTAGAGCCAGACTTTTGGATCACTATGTCACCAAACATTATTAAAAGATTAACAAAGTTGGGCTTCCCTGGTGGCGCGGTGGTTGAGAGTCCGCCTGCCGATGGAGGGGACACGGGTTCGTGCCCCGGTCCGGGAAGATCCCACATGCCGCGGAGCGGCTGGGCCTGTGAGCCATGGCCGCTGGCATCCAGAGCCTGTGCTCCACAACGGGAGAGGCCACAGCGGTGAGAGGCCCGTGTACCGCAAAAAAAAAAAAAAAAAAAAAAAAAAAAGATTAACAAAGTATATTAAATCATATTACTCTCATTAAAAATATTGATTTTTTTCACTTATGACAAAAGAATTTTTGTACCATAAATACAAAATTTAAAAGAACTATTATTTATTTCATTCTTTAAAATATGTTCTTTAAAGTGCATGATATATCCATTCATTGTACATGTATTATGTATATACAAATAATTGGGGGTGTGCTAAAAATCTTTGCTAATAGGTTGCACAATCCAAACTACTTGAGTATCATTGAATTAAGCACTAAGGAGCCTCAAAATTTGGCCCTAAAGGAGCGCATCTCTTAAGCTAGCCTGAATTCCCAGTCCCTAAATCAAGTCTTTATATTCTTATCCTAGTGTCATTATTCGAGTAAATCCTACCCCAGCTTCCAACTTGGAATATCCCCTTTTCTTCTGGCTAACTCAAATTTTATCTATCTTCAAGGACCTGTTCTTCAAAGACTCCCTTGGATTCTTCAGTTTTCAGAGTTCTCTCATTTTGTTATATGAATAGTACTTACTATTTTTAATATGCTCTTAGCACCAAATCATAGCCTACCTTAAGGCACCTCTTTTATTGTATTATTTTTTTAATGCATGTATATCTTATTTTGCAGCTTCTCAAAGGCAAAACCTCTCTCTTAGGCTTTTGTATCCCTGCAGCACCTAACACAAGGCTATGCAAATAATAGATCCTTTCTGAAGATTTGTGGAATCAATACCTTTTTTGGAAAAAATCAAGTTAAGGGGAGATATCTTTTGTGTTCACAAAACCCTCTCTGAGGGAGGGTGTGTGTCATAATGGCAGCGTTTTTCTTCCCAGTGACACAGTGGCAGAAAGTTCTCCCCTTTACACATCTATCCCATGCTGAGAATATAGTCATCATAAAGAATATGAAGTAAGTGGTATACACTCAACTCTCAAATTATGACACTAAAGAGAACGAATGGCTTTATTTAGAGTCCCAATGCGATTAATATATTCTCTTTCCCAAACGAGATAATTTTATCTTCTCAGCAATTTAATTTTCTGCCTTATTCATCATACGGTCATGTTCACTAACAGTAGCAGATGGGAGGGTGGCGGTGTGTCTGTCCACCTCACGCTGGTTTGGCATCTCTGTAGAGAGGAAACAAATTGATGAAAAAGAAATCCTGTTTCCTTTCTGAGTATTTTTGTGATGGCTTTTTTCGGTTTTGCCTCTTTGGAAGTGAACTTTCACTGTCCCTCTAAAGATGTTGTTTCTTTTTTAACAGCAGAGGTCCTCCTAGCTCAGCAGTCCTCCAGGATCAAGTAACTACTCATCCTAAAAGTGTGAGATAGTTGGGAACTGCGTGACTTAAACAGGTTATTAAAAAGCCATTGTCTGTGCTGTAACTGGGTTTATGATGTCTTTTTATCTCGACACCTGCTGACATCTCATGGTTCTAATTATCTGCCAATCAGGGTAAAAAGCTCAGAATAGGCAGCATTGTGCCTAGAATTACTATGTGGAAGTATATGCAAACTACGTGGGTTAAAGATAAGAAAGACTCTGTACTTTAGAGAATGAAAAGCTATATTAATCTAGGATTATCAAACACTGGTAAATGTATTATTAACCTTGTCATGGTGCCAGACAGAATAATACCATGATCTAGAGCCCAGATTTCCTGGACACTGGTAAAACATGCTGGCTCTGTCCTAGCTACTTCCATCTGAATCACAGGGAGTGGAAAGAACTAAGCCTGTACTAATCTGAGTGTGTCTGAGGTCCCAAGCCCACGAGATCAGGACAGGCTCTACCCTGTGCCACCCACCTTTTGCCATCTGTATCCGTCTCCTACTGTGTTATCGGATGCTCCAGATGGAGCTTCCTGTGCAATTGTTAATTATTATTTTTATCTCTTCACCCATAATGTCTCTAAATCTCCCGGCACTGCTACTGTTGTCTTTGTTGGAAAGAGATGATAGCCTTCTGAGATGGAGATGGTGGCATTTCTTTGTGAGCTCTCAGAAGGAATGTAGATACTATTTAAGTTTAAAAAAATAATAATTATGTCCTGACACTTTAAAAAAGTGAATTTCTTTGCAATTAGTTCTCATGTTTAGGATTGCTTTGAAATTCACTAGGGTTTTTCCCTTTAAACAAGGAGAAAAGATTCAGCTTGTTTCCCTTGTTTGGGATCCTTTGGGATGAAAAGCACTATAGAAATGTAAGCTATTATTAATCCACTCCTTCTCTAGACACATGTCGACGGGGGCTCTAAAATGTATACCAGCTGACGGTGTGTCTCGGCTCAAAGGAAGCTGCAAAATTATTTTTAAGCGTGTACTTTGAATTTGCCCAAAGCCTGTCTATTTCTATGGAAATAGAAGTGACATCCTGTGGCTGAGAATCCTGTTGGTTTTAGCAGTTACAGCAAGTTCAGTTGGGCGGATACTACCTCTTGGATAATATGTCATGCTTTTCTCTAAGTGGTCTGTATAGCAAGGGTGAAGAGTGGGTTGGACTCTGCCTAGACACAGAGGGATAGACGGATCTTACAGATTTCTTTCAAAGCTTTGCATTCCATAATAAGACCTTGATAACTGTTATCTCTTTTGCGATTGCTTACAGGTATTGCATAGTAAGAGAAAGTCATCATGTCTTGCCCCATGTAGCTTTACCAGCTGTGTACCTACTTGGAATTTTTAAGTAGTACTTCCTTTTCCATCGTTACTTTACAACTGGTGTTGACTGACCCAAACCATCGAGAAATCATGATCTCTGCTACCTTTGTCCTCTGTGGGATATTAAGTACCTGCACATGTGATCACTGTGTTGGGCACCATACAGGCAAGACAGAGAGCTCAAGACCACCCCAGTGCTGATGGAGATGTGGAGAATGTGGTGGGAACTAGCAAGCTCTGAGCACCAGAGGAATAGACAAGGTTGTAGATTTGCATCGCTTATCAGTTTATGTAAGTACATTTGGTGATTTCCACATTTATCAGGGTAAGATTTGTGGAAATTTAGGATATTTTCATTATAATTTGGAAATGGGTGAAAGCACTTGAGCTGCTTTTAGTTCCTTGACCCTGAACTCCCCAGGAAGAAATTTAGTAGCCTTAGGTTAGTAGCATGGAAGCATCAAGCCATCTTCTCAAGGTCCCACTTGGACTCTATTTCCCCGCTAGTTCTGTAAGGCTGATGCTTCACTGTGTGTTCCTGGTATCTATTCACCCCAAAACTCAGTGGTTTAAGCAACAATCAGTTGTTTGCTTATGATTCTTCAGCCTTTGTTCTCTTATGATTCTTCAGCCTTTGTTCTCTTGCTTTTAAGTTTTGAAGGATTCTATTGGTATATTTTCTAACTCAGAGATTATTTCCTTAGCCATGTCCAGTCAACTCATAAGCCCATCAAAGGCATTCTTCATTTCTGTTACAGTGTTTTTGATCTCCAGCATTTCTTTTAGTTCTTTCTTAGGATTTCCATCTCTTTGCTTACATTGCCCATCTGTTTTTGCATGCTGTCTACTTTATCCATTTGAGCCCTTAGCCTATTAATCATAGTTGTTTTAAATTCCTAGTCTAATAATTCCAACATCCCTGCTATGTCTGGTTCTGATGCTTGCTCTGTTTCTTCAAAATGTGTTTTTTGTCTTTTGGTATGCCCTGTAATTTTTTTCTTGGTCATCGGGCATGTTGTACTGAGTAAAAAGAACGGCTGTAAATGGGCCTTAGTAATGTGGTGGTGAGGTGTGGGGAGGGGAAGTGTTCTATAGCCCTGTGATTAGGTCTAGTCTTTCAGTGGGTCTGTGTCTTTGGACTGTGAATTTCTCAAGCACTCCTCAGGGTTTTTTTTTTTTTTTCTCCCCTCTTAGGTGAAACAAGATGGCTAGGTTGGGTGGAAGGCCAGAGCTACCTGATTTGTGCATTTTCCTGCCCCCAAATCAGTTAGGGTCTGATAATACCACAGCAGGCTAGACTCTGGTTAACTAGTTTCCCCTGAGGGCAGGCCTTGTTAAGAACAGAGCTTTCTGGCTCTTCCAAATGGTTGCTTTTTCTCTCTTCCTGCCAGAAACTTGAGATTTTTCTCCTGTATTGACTATGGGAATCTGGTTGAGTTCTTGGTGGTAAATCTCACAATATTGTGGGGACCCCTCCAAGACTGGGTCCCCTTGGCGTCTTTGGCTCTCAGAGTTCTCTGCACGGAGCCTCCAGCAATTCCTCTATTACAGTTCAGCTTTTCCTACCCAGGCACTGGTTCCCACGGTGGTACCTGCCTAGGAGTCTCTGCTCTGGTAAATTGTGATTCTCTGTGTTCTCCTTTTGGTCTCTCCCATTTGGGGGGCAGTGTTTTGCTTCATGCCCTTCCCTCTTCTAAGGATTCAAGAAGAGTTGTTGATTTTTCAGTCTGTTTAGTTTTTTACTTACTGTTAGGACAGAGTGACAACTTACAAGCTGTCTACACGTGGAACTGGAATACCTGCTTACGATTCTTTATTTTGACTATGTCTCAGCAAGGACAGTGTGATTGTGCCCCCTGTGGTGTTATCTTCCAAGACGGCTCACTCATATGGCTGGCAAATTGGTACTTAGCTGGGGCATCCAGCCAAGGGCACCTTGTTTGGCAGGATTCTTGGGTTCCTCTCCACGTGGCCAGTCTGAACTTCCTCACAGTAGGTGGTCCAGGGTGGTCAGGTTTCTTACATTTCGGCTAGATCCCCCCAGAGTGCAAAAGCAGAAGCTGCAGACCTTTTGAAGGCTTTGTCCTGGATCTAGCCCAGCATCACTTCTGCCAGATTGCAGGCAGCTCAGATTCAAGGGGAGGGGCTGTACAAGGCTGTGAATACCAGAAGTGAGATTCACTGGAGGCTATCAGTAGAACAGTCTTTCAGTTTGGTTCCCTGATTCTAGTGGCTGTCCTTGCCGTGATACCCCCATTATTAACTTGGCACCCTCTTTCCTCACGTTTTTAGGGTTCTGCTTTCCTCTTGCCAGAACTTCCAATGACTGAAGCCCTCCTCTTCAAACTTTGTTCTTGTGGCAGCTAACAAATGCCTTGCCCTGCTTCACGGGCACAACCATTGATTTCCCCCATGAAGTTTTCTGGAGGCTATGTACCAGATCTCCTGGACCTTCACTGTGTTCCTGACTCTCAGAGGCCTAAATACAGGTGTATGCAACAGTTTGCCCAAGGACGTGTGTGGAATTGCATGAGAAGAACATGAATCATTTTCCCTGAAAGTTGATTTTACTCAAAAATATAGATTTAAAAAATTCTCATTTCAATCATTATTTTTTATATAAGAGCACGTGAATATGGAATAAAATGTGGTTCTATTGAATATTTAAGGTAGAAGACAAGGAAGGCTTCAAGGACATTCAAAGCTTAGTGTGGTTGCTGGGGTCATGGGTATATTCTCTCATGTCACTGTAGATCTGTCCAGTTTTTGTTAATAGAGACTCCTCCTGTCTTGCTTATCCTGCCATCCATCTAGGTCCAGGTTAGACTACGTTATGGCCTGGGCCCTGACTGTGGTACTTATGATGCTTGTCTACAGCAACTTCCCTGTAAAGGGAAAAAATTGTTCCATGAAGGAGGAGGAACAGTGTATTGTTTCTGTATCCTCTTTTTGGAGCCCAAATCCTGTTCTAAACTTTGCTCTATTAAAAGCAGACGCTGCCATCTACTCTGCATACCTCCCCACACTTGCTTTCCAAGCCTCTCAATATCACTGAATAAGAATACTCAGTCAATACAATACTGAATTGTATTACTTTGAACGGAAGACCCAGAGGCCAGGGATTTTCTCCTCTGTTGCTGTCCTTAGTTAGCATGGCTGAGAGGCTCCAGTAGGGCAGTTGGGAACTTCAGCAGCTGAACTTCAGCAGCTCCTCATTTCTGGTTCCCTGGTGTTCTGTGAAGTCTCTGAAGGCTGCACGGCCCCCCCAGGCTGAATCAGTTACTGTGGAACACAGTCCTGTTTCCCCCATGGGGAAAGGGTGGTGCCTAGAGAGATTAGTGGTGAATATTAGGCCCCAGGAAGGCCAGCAAGATTTGTCTCCTCTGTGTGCAGCAGAGGTTGGGATCTTCATCTCTAAGAGAGCCAGGATGATGGAGCCTCTACTGAAGGGGGTGACATGAGGCAGTGGGCTGTGGTCAGTGCTTGCTGGGGATTATGGTTGCTGGGAGTCAACTGCTAAGCTCATTTGAGGTTGCTCTTTAACATGGCTCAGATATCTTCACTAGATCCCAGAGGTGAATACTTGTCTTTTTTGAGCTGTTGAGTTGTTGAAGCCCAGCCCAGTTGCCTCCTGAAAGAACTTAATATTTTGGACTCAACTGAGACCCTCAACACATTTTTTTCTTTTTTTTTTTTGTGGTACGCGGGCCTCTCACTGCTGTGGCCTCTCCCGTTGCGGAGCACAGGCTCCGGATGCGCAGGCTCAGCGGCCATGGCTCATGGGCCAGCCGCTCCGCGGCATGTGGGATCCTCCCGGACCGGGGCATGAACCTGTGTCCCCTGCATTGGCAGGCGGACTCTCAACCACTGAGCCATCAGGGAAGCCCCCCTCAACACTTTTAATGCTGTTCTGATTAAGTTTTCAAACCCTCAGAACTTCTCTTCTTAGAGGTTCATAGTGCTGCAGAGACAGGCATTAGGGGGCACCACAAGATCTCAAACCTCCTTTTCTTGTCTATACATTGACCTGTCTCTTTGGATGGCTAGCTTTAGAGGCCAGTATAGCTCAGGTGTTCATCACAGACCCTGTTTTAATGCTTTCGGATTTAGTGTTTGTTTCATCCCAGGGCCTCTAGCTGGGTGCTCGGGAACTCAATGCTAAGCATGTCCTTGATGATCTAAAGACCAGCAGAACTGGCTACAAGCCCAATATAGTTAGAGAAGGACCCTCATGCATAGCTGAATGCTTTTTTCACGAATCTTACATGGGAATGTTTGTCTTGAGTTCTCTTGAGAGAGAGTCAGAAGTTCACCTGTCACTTGGAACAGATTAAAGCAGAGCTAATTATTGCCCTTTAGTCTGTATTAGGGTGGGGTTGCCTATAACGCCCATATGTTTTGTACGCCATCCTCTGAGGAACTATCTGGGAGGGGCCATCTGAGATTCTAAAGTGGACTGAAGACTCTATTATCACTTAATACTTTCAAGGATGAGTATATTATAAGAGCAAAGGTTCTGCTGTTAGACAAACTGGTTTGAAATACCAGTTCCTCCTGTACTAATTGTGTAACCTTGGACAAGTTATATAATCTCTTCAGGGTCTCACTTTTCTCATTCATAAACATGTGGTAGACCTACTTCAAGGGATGTTGGGTGGGCTAAATGAAGTGACATGTCTGGCATGTTGTAAGCCCTCTGAAATAATAACAGTAACATTTTTTGGTATAACTTAGTGTAAGTGTGGCACAGTATTAAGCACATTGCATGCTTTACATACAAAGAGGCTATGTTGCTATCACCAGGATCTTGCTAGCGAATAGATGAGAAAGCTGAAGCTTTTGCCTGAATCCAAAGCCTATGCTCTTACTCTTGGCCAAATAAGAGATATTTCTGTGTCATAAAGAGATATCTTTATGTAGCTCTTTCCCATAAAACTAACTACAGGAATCCTTGAGAGGAAGATGGTGTAATGACCAATCTGGCTTCCTTACCGTTTTAACTACCATTTCCCAGAGTTGGAGTAAAGCTCCCACTTAAGCTTAGATCTGGCTCAGACTCCACTTTAATCAGGGGGAATATTAGCTCTGGGCCAAGAGGCTTTTTACTGCTGAATCTGCTCTGACTCTATACCACAGTTGTGATAGAAGCCTCCATCCTGGACCCAAGTTCTGATAAACTCTCATATTTCCTCCTGGCCCCACCTTATACTCCACCCTGCACCTTAGTTCCTCAGGAGTCATTCTCCACTGATTGCTAATCCATGAAACTTCTTACCCTGATCACTCTTTTATCTAGACATCAGTTTATTCTCTGGCCAGGATACCTGAAGAGTCTGCTCAGCATTCCTTCTGTGGTATAGAAAGTGATGCTTCCTGGGTTAGCTTCTTACTTTGAAAAGACCTTTTCATTTATACATTGAAAAATATTGAGTGAACATGACTACAAGATTCTTGATCTCAAGACACTCACAAGGTCCTTTAACCACCCTCTTTTTTAGAGCCTTCTCATAGCTTGAACAAACCCTCATTTCTCCTGAGAAATAGGTCCTGGTTCTATTATTACTTCATTCTTATTTGCTTTCTGTATTATCTCCTGAACATTCAACAATCTTAGGATAGAAAATTCTCAAGTGGTTTCTACCTGTCCCCCCTTGACCTCTGAGGGCAATTCTAACCACTGGTTCTGTCTAAAAAAAGAAGTAGAGTTGAATAAAGGTGCTATTAGCATGGGGAAAGACTCTCTCTTTTGTTTCTGGTTTGTTCTGCTCACGAGCTTAAAGGCAAAGTGTCTACTTTACTAGGAAGTTTCATCTACCAAGCAATTTCATGAAATAGGACCCAATACTTTACTTTGGCAAGGGTGGCTCCTAGCACACAGGGAAAATGCCCTGTGGATTTTTTCTTTTTGCTGATACTGGGCTCTAACAAAATGATCTTGTTACTTTTCAATATAAGAACCCTCCATGGATGTATTTGCCATATTTGTTTCCACTTTTAACAGTGTCATAGCAGGGCTCCAAAAGACAGACTTCATGCATTATGTCATTGTGGCCTTGGAATGACAGACCAGGTAGTTAATTTGATTAATGAAGGGAATGTTTAGTCACCACTTCGAATAAAAGGAAGTCAGAGAGGTCAATAAATGAACTCTTTCTGGAGGCCAGTGTTATCACCCCTATTAAAATATTAACACTATCCATTCCCTGGCTGCCTCACTAATCAATTCTTTTTTTATATATTAATTTAGTTTTTAGGCCAACCTCTTTCCCAAAGCTTGCCCAGGCAAACGAGATAAATCACAGGTGGCAATTACATCAAATAATGGTCATGGCTAGTGTCAACTCTTGCAAAACACTAGATAGGGTCTATGGGAAAGAACTGTCCTTAGCAGGAACAGAGAGGGGCAAACAAGGGCACACAAAGACCTTCCATCTTTCCAGTGAGAGAAATCAGCTTATAATTAAAGCTCACTCAGTTCATATTATCTCCAAGGATCTGTACAGTCAATGAGCAAAGTTCTCTTGAACAAGCATATCTCAAGGTTCACAGATTATCGAAACACTATTTCTTCTCTGTACTGATTGTATCCTTCTACCTTTGTCACAGTGATTCACACTTCCTTGCCTGTGAAACTGGATTTTCTATTTTGCAGCAAGGGAAGGAGGCTGGTGGGGTATTTGGGGGGTCAGAAAAAAGGGTACAGGTAAAAAAAAAAATCAGTGAGTTGATGATTGATTCATTTTTCTTTATTTAACACAAGTTTGGAGGGAAGTGGTGGTAAATCTACTTCGTCAAGCTAAACTGCTTCTTTTGGGGATAATAGAGGTGCTTGATTTTCTGTTTCCCTTTTCTTGGATTTTCTAGTAAAATATTTTAAAATGGGCTGTTTTTGAACCCATCATAGCATCCAATGATAATAAATAAAATCTGTTAATGACCTCCAAATTTATATCTCCAAGTTTGACTTTTCTTTGATCTCCAGACTTCTATATTTAATTGACTTGGCTTTCCATATGGATGTGTAACAGACATCATAAACACATTGTTTTTTGTTTTGTTTTTTTGCGGTACGTGGGCCTCTCACTGTTGTGGCCTCTCCTGTTGCGGAGCACAGGCTCCACACGTGCAGGCTCAGCAGCCATGGCTCACGGGCCCAGCTGCTCCGCGGCATGTGGGATCTTCCTGGACCGGGGCATGAACCCGTGTCCCCTGCATCGGCAGGCGGACTCTCAACCACTGCGCCACCAGGGAAGCCCAAACACATTGTTTTGATTTTTCCTCCAAAACTGCTCCTCCCCACCCTTAACTACCCCGTCTCATTAAATGGGATCATTTATATTTCACGAAGTTGCTCAGGTTCCAAACCTAAGGCTCAATCTTGATTCCTTTCTTCCTCATTTCCCCACAACATGGCAATCCATTGGTGGTTTCCTTTCAGAGCATGTGTCAAATATGATCACTTCTTATCACCTCCACTACTATCAGAGTAGTTTAAGATACCATCAGTAGGGCTTCCCTGGTGGCGCAGTGGATGAGAGTCCACCTGCCCATGCAGGGGACACGGGTTCGTGCCTCGGTCCGGGAAGATCCCACATGCCGTGGAGCGGCTGGGCCCGTGAGCCATGGCCACTGAGTCTGCGTGTCCGGAGCCTGTGCTCCGCAACAGGAGAGGCCACAACAGTGAGAGGCCCGCATACCGAAAAAAAAAAAAAAAAAGATACCATCAGTCATCTCTCACCCGGATGGTTGCAGAGACTCCTAAGCTTCCACACATGTCCTCCTTCAGTGTAACCTGATAGCTAAAGTGATCATGCAACTTCCTTGCTCAAAACCCTTGAATGACTTCTTGTTACATTTAGGATAAAATCTAAATCTCTTACCATGTCTGCAAGGCCCTTATGATCTTCTTATGCTCATTTTCTGCTCTCTCTTTCATTCATGCTGCTCCAGTCACACAGCCTCAAACATTTTAAGACTTGCCTGTCTCAGAGCTTGTGCTCTTACTCTTTTCTGATCCTGGACTGTTCTTCCCTCACACCTTCACCTGACTTGCTCTCTCACTTCACTTGGGTCTCTGCTCAAATATCTTCACCCCTTCAGAAATATCTTCTTGGCCACCTTTTCATAAATAAGTTTTAAAACTTTGCTTATAATTTGTTTTTCCCACTGGGAATTAATTTCCAAGAAATCAGAGACCTTGTCTACCTTCCACATTAGTACACCCACCAGCACTTAGAACAGTGCCTGGAACATATCAGTGCTTAATACATATTGAATGAATGGGTGAATCCATTTGTGTATATACTATATTGAGAACTCAACTAGAGAGAATTAAATGTATTAAAGATCAGCAAAGCTCTCAAGCCAGGGTTCAATGTTTGGAGAATAATAAGAGAGTGAATAAGGAAGAAGACAGCCCTGACTGCTTAGGTAGCTACTTTCTAACCTTACCTATCTTTTAATCAGAAGGCTTAACCTAAACTAAGATAACATTTTTTTAAAATTTTTGGCTGCGTTGAGTCTTCGTTACTGCATGTGGGCTTTCTCTAGTTGCAGCGAGCGAGGGCTACTCTTCGTTGCAGTATGCGGGCTTCTCATTGCAGTGGCTTCTGGTTGCAGAGCAAAGGATCTTGGCACACAGGCTTCAGTAGTTGTGGCACACGGGCTCATTAGTTGTGGCACATGGGCTCAGCAGTTGTGGCTCTTGGGCTCTAGAGCGCAGGCTCAGTAGTTGTGGCACATGGGCTTGCTCTGAGGCATGTGGGATCTTCCCAGATCAGCGCTCGAGCATATGTCCCCTGCATTGGCAGACGGATTCTTAACCACTGTGCCATCAGGGAAGTTCCAAGATAACATTTATTGATAATTTATTATGTCCAAATCATGGGAGCAGGGAATACAAAGTTGCGTAACACATGGCCTCACACATTTATATGAGGGATGTGTTTGTGTAAGAGGGACAGATCTTATTCAGAAAGGAGTAAGGAAACTTCCACAAACTACAGGTAGTCCTTGCTTTGTATTCGGACGTAATGTATAGAAATGCCATAAATTACTACGTGGTTAGAGTTTAGCTCTAGGATGGAACTCCCCAGTGGATTTGCCGGTTATAAGTGTGCTTCACAAGCAACCGCTTCCTTTGGCTAAAACCAAAATAAACATATTAAAAGTAAAACTAAACACTGTGCATAAAAGAGTGGGAAGCATTTAAGCATGAAACAGAGGAGAAAGTGACATGATTTGGAATCTGCTGGGGTAACTTTTCTGGGAATCTGTGAGGCCATTTCTGGGCACCTATGACATTCAAACTTAACCATGGTTCTTGCCGTCCCTCTGTGTTAGGAGAAAATAGAGGGATGTCACCTGAGTGACATCCCTCTCAGTGATGTCACCAATGTCAGCAATGTCATTTATAGCAGTGGCTGCATCCCGTTACAGGGAATTCACCAACCTGAGTCTCAGCCTCTTTGCAGCACCTTCCCATGTTCTTCTTGGAGATGATATCTAGCAGTTGGAAATACAGTAGCATGAACTCAGCTTTCTGCAGTCATTCCAAAGGAGTAATCAACTATTTTATTTTATTTTGTTTTTTTTTTTGCGGTACGCGGGCCTCTCACTGTTGTGGTCTCTCCTGTTGCGGAGCACAGGCTCCAGACGCGCAGGCTCAGCGGCCATGGCTCACGGGCCCAGCCGCTCCGCGGCATGTGGGATCTTCCCGGACTGGGGCACGAACCCGTGTCCCCTGCATCGGCAGGCGGACTCTCAACCACTGTGCCACCAGGGAAGCCCAACTATTTTTTTTTAAGAGACTTACATGGGGGGTTGGGAATTGTGTGTGTTCTGTTGTTAACAAGAAGTCTTTCTCTTCATCTCCTTTCAAATTTCCCCTTTCACATTTCTCTTACTCTTCTTCCTTCTCCTTTATGTTTGCTCTCTCTCTCCTTCCTCTGCTCTTCTTGTCCTCTTTTCATCCTCCTCACCTCTGCCTGCCATCTCCCCAACTCTCCCCGGTGTTGGCGGTTGATGACAATCAATGAGTAATAAGCAGTTGGAGAGATGAATTCCAAAGTCAACTGTGAGAAACCAAACCACGCACCATAGTGATGCTTTTTCTTCCTCTCTCCTTGCACTTCTCCTCTGCATGAACCAAGGACTTGGGTTTTTCTGCCAGTGCCCTGTGATGGAGTGGAGCAGGAGAAAGAGGAAAAAGTAAACAAACGGGGCTTGACTTAATCACACCAGGAGTTCATTTGTCAGAATACCAAGTTAATTTATAGCCTTGTGACACGGAACATCATGTTTCAGGACGTGGGATTAAATCAAGTAGGATCTCATGGTTTTTCAGGTATGATCTTTCTGAGGAGGGGGACTGAAAGGGCGCTGCAGCCATCTGTCTGCATTGTAGCCAGAAAAATCGCTGTTTTCCACAGTTCTAAGGCAGGGTTTGTTTTGCACATGCCTGGTAAAGCACTGGTCTGTCCCAGTGGCCTGAGGGAGGACTGAGTACGTCCAATAAGCAGTGACTCGAGAGGTAACTAGGCTGGTCTCAAGAAAGCCCTGGGCCTGACCCATGTGAGATTCTATACTTTCTTCCATTTTCCTCCTTACTTTCTGCAGTTCAGATAAGAGACTAGATTCAGAAACTTATTTCAGAAGGCCGGGAGGGGAGGCTCATGGAATCACAGGAGCTTAGGACTAAAAAGGACTTTAAAAGTTTTCAGCCTCACTGCTGACTGATGCACCGTCCTTCCTCTCTGCTTCTGCCCTTTATCTGAACTGTGACAGGGTCCTGAGATAGCACATCCAATATTTGTAATTTCATAGACAGTTCTTCTACCTATTGAGTCAACATCCCTCTTCTGCCTAAAGTTTTCCCATTGGCCCTTCTTAGTGCTCTTCTGAGACCCTGTGAAACGAGTCTTGGGTCAGTCTAAAAGGAAATAGGGTCTCTCAAGACCCTCCAAAGGAATGACTCTCCTAAGGTCCTCAGTAGAAATAGCCTCAACCCTGGAAGCTGGGATTGAAGGAAGTGGTTGAAGCAAGATGCACCATAAGCTCAGTGAGTGTAGTCAGAATGGTAAAATTCTCTTTGTTGAGTTTTCTCACTATTAATTCTTTAGAAGGTGGCATGGAGGCACTCTTTACTATTACTATTATTAGTTTAAAACTAAAGGCCTAAAAATTGATGCAACACTAAGAAAAGAATTACATGCAGGTTCTCTCCTCCAAATGATAGTCTTTTTCTGGGCTCTCTTCTGATATGATTTAGGGCATTGGTTCAAAAAGGACATAGAAATAAGACACAGCTGTTTTCTAGCAGAGAATAGGAAGTCCTAAATTTTGTGTGTTAAAAGCAGGGAGTGTGAGAGCATTAAATTCCTTCAGCTCATGGATTATACTAGAGAGGAGACCTCTAAACTTCTTTCAGGTGTGAGTCTGAAATTCTTTAAGTACTCATAAGTATGGAGATACTTTCTGTTCTGTTTCTTATTATTTATTTGTTCAGCAAATGTTTATTAAGCACCACTCACATGTCAGGTACTGTGCTCCAAATGGATGGAGGTGGGAGGTGGGCAATTTTTTCTTGTTTACCTTCTGAAGCTTAACTTGGGATGAGTTTTGTCAATTCTGCTGATAGGTTTGGATGAGATTTGCTGTTCGCTAATGGCTTTTCTCTTCCTATCACTATGAAAATGCAGTGGGGCCAGAGTTTTACTGGCCTACTTTCAAAGATGGCATTATTTTTTGATTCATCAAATGGAGCCCCTAAATCCAATTAGCCATCTGGTTTAATTTAATGGTTCATAAATTTAAGTGTGAAATATATATTTATATTACCTGCTTACAAATACTTATCTATAGTATATCTTCATAAGACCATTTTTTATACTTCAATACCCTTTAAATTTTGTGCTTGAAAAAGAAAATGCGTCGTTAATCTTGAGTATCATTATAAAAATAAATGTTGAGCCCTGACAATCCTAGGAGTGTCCAAGCAATGAGTTTCTGTACACAGTGATGTTGCCTAGGGAAACAGAGAGTATCTGAGAACTGAGAAACCAGTTTGGCTGAGGGTGGGAGGGGGAAGCTAGCCACTAGGGTCTGGGGAGAACCAAGAACCATACGGTAAGATGTGGCTGGGAAAACAGATGCCCTTCTCATACATGGAGATGGTCGGCAAGTTGCCTTCCTCTGGGAACCAAAGTGTAGCTTCAGCCAGAAATAGTGGTATGTAAACACCCCGATTCCCTCATGTGCACGCAGAGAACTGAGCCAGTAAATACATAGGACTTTTTTTTTAGTCCACAGTAGGCAAATGAAAGCTCAGTTAAGTGTGTTACCTAAATGGAAAGGTAAATTCAATTTGCAAAATGCTGTAAAGGTCCTGCCATTCAGCAGGACTAGCAGAAGAGATAATTTAAAAAATGAAATCCTTTTCCTTATTGCATCAATGGCTTTCCACTAGCAACTCTTTAAATAAGTGTGCAGAGAGGGGAATAGGGGAAGGATAGGTGTGGGTGCATTGCGGGGTGTGGAGAAGGCAACCTGAATTTCCCTTTTGGCAGCTTGCTTTGTCCTTTAGGTTGGTAAGTGCTCTGGGACCACTCTCTCTGGCTTTAGCTGACCATCCTTTTGCATCAGCTCTCCTCATTTTTCTTCTTGTATCTTTCTTCTAGCTTCTCATAAGTCTAAAGGAATGTGGGGATGAGGGTAGAAGAAGAGTTATGGTGTGATTCAGGTGTGTCAGAGAAATATTTTGCTGCTTGAAAGTCCATGCCCCAAATTGTTCTTATATGATTATATTTCATTCCTAGTTGTGGGGAGACGGGATACCCTGTACTATCTAGTACAGTAGCCACTGGCCCCATGTAGCCATCCAAACACTTAACATATGTGACTAAAAAACTGCACTTTTAAAAAGAAATTTAAAAAACTAAAAAAATACAAAAGCAAAAGAAAAGTTTAAAAAAACCCTGAAATTTTAATTTAATGATACATTTTAGAGGAATGAAGAGAGAAGATGTTTGTACAAGGAAGGGTGCTGGAAAGAATTATCACAAGAGCACCTGACCCTCCAGTGTACAATCAACAAAGAATCTGGGTAAGTTTGTTAACAGTTAGGGTTAATAGAATTGGAAAATCACTATGAAAATGTATAGTGGACTTGATTAAAGGGAAAATAGAAAGAGAATAATAAATAATAAATGTTCTCTCTCAATAGAAATGCTAAAATACATTAGTGACAATGTCAGGAAGACAAAGGTCATGTTGGTACATATTATAGATTAAGAAGAAACTGGAAAAAAACGAAATCTATGCCAATTAAAGGGAGAGTAGTTGTAAATAATCAATCATTTATTATTTCTTATATTTGTGAAGGAAAATTGGGTGATCCATGCTCTGGAAAAGATTGATATATAAGTCCACTTTTGCATCATTTTTAAAATGAAAACAATTGGATTTCATCTATATTTTATTTCATTCTTATAAATTGCCAAAGGCTGGAGTGTGGCCTAAATTTTTAAACTGTGGGTTGCAACCCACTAGTGGGTCACAAAATCAATTTAGCGGGTGACAATGAACATTTGAAAATAGAATAGAATAGAAACTCTCAGAGTGCATTTCATAGGATAAGAGACTTGGTTTGTGTGTGTGTGTGTGTGTGTGTGTGTGTGTGTGTATGGTTGAAAAAGTTTGAAAGCCACCAACCCATATGACTTCTCATAAATCCTTCCAGTTCTGGTGTATAACAACTCTGTATGTTAAACACGTTGAGTTCTGTAGATGGGAATTGTTTTGTAGGATTTCAGGTAGTTCTTCCATCTGGGAATAGCACTAGTTTTTGTTGAATGGAATTTGACTTAACGTGTCTCTCCACTTTGGACAAAACGCAAAAAAAGAGCATTTAATTATTAAAGAACCAAATAAGGAATAAACACTGTTGGTCTCATCTTGAAGGCAGTCCAAAAATATGGAGCTGGTGGCTATCATTTAGGGGAAACTCCATCATATGAAAATATTTCTGCTATATTTCTCTGCATGAGTTTACAGAATTATCCATTTAATTGGAGGCATTCTAAATACATGAATTAGGATAAAAATATGTGATTTTTAAAAAGAGTACATTTGGTGTTACAGGTATTGGAAGCATTTATTTGCATTTCTTGGTTTTATATATATGCATAAACTTTGCACATCATGATTCTTTACAGAGCAGTTGGTGCAGAATTTACAAGAATACACATGATCTCTGCTGGCTTTTCACACACTAATTTAATAAAAAGGAGCTCAAGTCTATCCTTCATTGTTATGTTTCTTTGTTATTATCCATAAAAGCCCAGTTTTGGACTTGTGGGAATGATGAGGCACTGTGTAAACAGGCCAGTTCTGTGGCATGTAATTCCACAGAATGCTGCCAAAGAAGCTGTGGTGGAGGGAAGTGAGTTAGTTTCCTAATAGCCTGTTCTACTTGTGCGTCGGTCAGGGATTTTGGTGAACCTCATGAAGGACTCTTGACACCTGACCACAGTTGGGTGAGGTGAATTTTTTCTTTTTTTTTGATCTGTAGCCTTAACAAAATTTCATTACTCTGATGAATTTTCACTTTGTGCAGTTATGTGCACACCTCATGTCTATATAACATGTTTTTGGTATGTCTTATGGTGTTTGACCATACTATGCTCACAAATCTTGCAAGTAAAAATTATAGGACTTTTACCACAACTGACTCTGATACGACCAAACGTAGTCATATAAAAACAGTAAAATTATACCTTGAGAGAAGTTGGCTTATGTCCAAACAAGGACACATATAGTGATTCTGTAGGCAGCTGATATAAAAATACCTTATCAAAAGAAAGTAACAGCCCTTGACACAATATGAGGCTTATCTTATAGTGAAGCCATCTTTGCTACCTTTGCTACCTCTAGTATTCTCCTATGGATTTCTCGCATTTCATCAGCAGTTGTTTTTGGCCTCATTTTAGCAATGCTGAGGCAACATTTCCTTTTTACTCCAAACCCTTAACCGCTTTAATTAATAGTACTTATTCAGCTCATGCTTAGCAGTTTTATTTTTGCAAAGCAATTTATAATCATTTTTATTAGTTATTCTAAATTGAGATTTAGAATGGAATGTCATAAAGAAAATGCTTCATGTTTGAGAAAGGAGACTATGCCTACCCAGCGTTTGTCTAAATAGCATAATTACGGTGGCATTACTCATAGCTTGTTAATTATTTATTCCTTAATCTGTAGATGTAAATACCCCACACTCCAACCTGCAATTATGAAAGGTCTACAAACCTGAATTGTGACATTCAACTGATATCTGTAAGAATTCTTGAGGTAAAGTTGAGTATGTGTCTATGGCTAAAACACTATTAAAGCAAAAGGAAGTTGGAGTAATGATATAAATTATTAGACACTAATGACAATCCAAATTTAGTAGTAATGCTGCCATGCCATTAGAATTCAAGAGTATCAAATAATACAACTTTTAATTATATAAAAGTAATACATATTAGTAGAATATATATTAATGTGTTTGTTATAAATCAAACTGATAATTGGAAAACATGTTTTCACATGATATGAATCAATATTGTCATTGGAATATTTATTTTTGAATGGAATTTCTAGATTTTGCATACCAAAAGGATACAAAATTAGCATAAGCAATATGTTAATGACTTTGCATTTACTACTTTTGCATACATTACAGAGTTCAGTGTACAAATTCAAAGCTGTGAATTAGGCAGTTTGAAATTAAATGTAATGTTCTAATTACATTAACTCAGTACACAACTTTCAACCAACTTTTGATTATTCAGAGACCTTCTAATCTTTGGATTATGTGTACCTCAGTTTGCCTTTTGCACCTGCTTTTTGGATACTACTCTACACATGTAAGAATTTTTATAAGAGAAGGCCTCCAGAAGGGAAATGTGGAAAAACAGTGACCACCTTCCTTGCTTACTGGTATCTCTGTTAAGGAGGAATGGTGGCAAGAGGAAAACAGGACCAACTAGGAAACCTTATATGCCAGAGAAACTGGCACCCTCTGATTCAGAGACATTTTTTCAGAATTTAAATGTAATTTTCAGACTATGGAATGATGAAAATGAATTTCATGAAAAGTTTTCTTTCCCTGGTTACCATGGTGTTTGTAAGAGAAAGAAACTATAAACAACAACCTAGGTTTATGGGAAAAGAGCCAATTAAAAAATTGGAATGCCAGGCAAACACATCCTTGATTCTGTCTTTTTTTTTTTAGGAAGGAGTAAAATAAACAGGTAGCCACACAGCGTCTGCATAGATATTAAATATGATAAAAAGATTTACGAATGTACAACTGTGACCTGAATGAAAGGGCATGTCTAAACATAATGAATCCAATTTCCTGCTTACACTGGCAGAGAAACCAACTACTGTGCCTAAAAGAAATAGTTTAGTTTTATTAGCTAAATAAACAGACTAATCACCTCTGCTCCCACTTACCCAAAGCTTTTTTACCAGAAAGCTGGGATACCAAAGGCAAACTCAGATGTTTCTCAAGGGCAAACTACAGATTTTAAACGCTGAATTGAGGTTTTAAATGCACCAAAATTCAAGTGGTGGTTTCCATGGTGACCTTCTCACAGCCACTTACTTGGAATGGCAAAGCACCTCCCCTTAAATATGAGTCCCTAAGTCCCTTTAGCCCTGTAGCAATGTGCTGAAAAAGGAATAGCTGGCTTGGAGAAGGGTATTTGGTGTTGGCAGGCACTTCTTATGTCAATATGGATTCTGATTCCTCATCAGACTTGATTCTAGGGATTCTGCTCAATCTCTATCCCTTTTTGCCACCCGTGGTGTTCTGGGTCAGGGCAGAGGGAGAGTATGGGTAAAGTGTGGGCGGGCCAGTAAGAGATGAGTTAGCTTGTGTGTGCTTCTCAGATTGCAAGAATCCAGAGGGGAATCTGATGTGAATTGGAAAACGGAGTCCTGAAGTAACATGTTCCATTATTTTCACCTGGGAGATCTTAAAAGTCCAGTGTTTTTACCCAGGAAGCACCTGGGTGAATTTCACAGTACCTCATGTGTAATTTATTAAAAATATACATATATAATAAGAAGCTAAATAAAAATGAGATATAACTTTAATTATAAAAGAAAACTATAGATACAAAATGTGTGTGTATAGTTATACATCTATGTCTATATAATGAAAATATATATATGACTTTCCTGTACTGCTAAATGATGATCAGTAAGCCTCTCTAAAAATCTGGGTAGTTTTCCAATTCATTTGGTTTGAATTTTCTATCGTATTAGAATTCAAAAAAGAAAGATGTGGATTTCTGCAGTTTGGAATCTATCATAATAATAGCTAACATTTATTGAATGCTTCCTATGTACCACACCTTCTGAGTACTTGACATCTATTTATTTATTTATTTGTTTGTTTGTTTGTTTATTGGCCAAGCCCTGAGGCATGTGGGATTTTAGTTCCCTGACCAGGGACTGAACCTGTTCCCCCTGCATTGGGAGCACAGAATCTTAACCACTGGAGAGCCAGGGAAGTCCCTACATCTATTTAATTCATGTAATTTTTACAATAACTAGATGAAGTAGATACTTTTTACTAATGTAGAAACTGAGCCTCAGAGCAGTTAGATAACACTGGCTAAGGTCAAGTAGGTAGTAATGAATGTGCCAGGATTTAAACCCATATAGTTTGATTCTAGAGTTGAGTCCTAACCATGACCCAGTACTTCCTCTTTCTTACTGATATCTATTTGAAAAGAATTAAACACATTCCCTATTGTTTTATGTTATACATATGTCCAGGTAAGTGTGAACTCTCAGCATTTGTTTTTTCTTTTTTCCCCAAGAACACAGGGACAGCCATAATAAATGTCAAATTTTACTCGATGCCATTTTTTGGGTGCTTGATAAAATTGTAATTCTTCTGCTATATATTGAGCTTTGCTCACGTGGAGCTCCATTTTATTTCTATAGCTCTTTAATAGGAAGCAAAGGAACGCTCACCTTACATATTCAGAAACCAGCTTAAATCATGGGAGGAAACCCAAAATGGGGGGATGGATGGGGCAGAGGGAAGGGAATGTAATGTCATTAGTATCGTAAGATGGAAGACAGCATAGATGAAGGAAGAGGTAGAAGTTAGGAGCAGACAGAAAGGAAGGGAGCTATGAAAAAACAAAAAAAACCTTGGTCTAAACAAAGTACATAAATGAAAGTGGTTTGACAAAAATATACAGACTAGGAACACAGTGTCCATGGCTTAGAATATATCTTTTTACCACATTTGAAAAGTCAAAACAACAGCACAAAAACAATCCTGATAATTAGAAAAGAAAAAAAAAGGTGGCGGAGGGCTTTGACTAATTTTTCCTTACTGGCACGCTCTCCTTTCATATACTGGCTAGATGTTACAAATGAGGCTTTGATGAACTCTGAAGGAAGATCTATATTTTGAAGAAGTAGTACCTTCGATAGTAAGTATTTGCCCTCCAGATAAATATAAAAATCCTAGGACTGGGACTTCCCTGGCAGTCCAATGGTTAAGATTCCGCATGCTTCCACTGCAGGGGGCAGGGGTTTGATCCCTGGTGGGGGAACTAAGATACCACATGCCGCATGGCGTGGGCCAAAAGAAAAAAAAAAAATTCTAGGACTGCCTAAAACTGCAAAGAAACCATACTTCTGCAGTATTGGTTAGGGCTCTGTGCCTGAGGCGGGGATTGTGTCTATCAAGAGGCAGAAGAAGAGACTTCAGTGTTTCCAACTGGACTTTCTTTCTCTTACAAAGGTGAAAACATGAGTGAGCCATAGGGTTCTGACAGAAACATCACTCTGAGCTCTTCTCCACAAAACAAATAAGCCTCTCAGTGTGCATTAAATAAACAATTTGTGTGATTTCCCTGAAGGCAAGTACAGTGTTACAGGGTGAGAAAAGGTATCATGCAGCAGTGTGATTATTTCATTAACTTACTATACAAGAGCATTTATTGCCCCACCCGAGCATCATCATCTGTCTCCCACTGTTGGGTTTTACTGAGAGGATGACGTCAGTGGCAGGGAATGTGGAGATAGGAAAGATGTCTTCAGTTGCCATCCCATTAGGTATAGAGACGATAGCTCACCGGACTTTCATAGAGCAGATCTCCTTCTATTCTGTCAATGACGACTGTTGTCTAATCCAATTAATAAATTGCCTATTTGTATATTTCTTTAGTATCTATTTTCCATAGGAACTCTACAGTAAGCTCCATGAGGACAAGGACTTTGTCACGTCTTGTTCACTGTTGCTTATTCCCACTGCTGAACCTAGTGTTTGACACATAGGTCAAACACTATGTGTTTGGTATAAATTGTTAGGTATAACAATTAGGTATAAACATTAGGTATAAATTGTTGAGTGAACAAAAAAACAAAGTTCAGAGTGAAAAGCAAAAAACTGAGCAGGAGTGTGGCAGTTATAGACTCTAGGTCTAACGTTGTGTTAGGACACATTTATAGTGACTTTTTAAGACATGAAGGAAAGACAACCATGATAATATGGGAGAGAATAATGTCTACTCTCATGGATTATTTAATTCTGTTCTCAGAGTTTAAGAAAGTAATAAAAACGTATAGAAATAAATCTGTTTCTCTCTTCTCTAACTCTGACTTTACTCCCACTCCAATCTGCTAATTGAGAGTGGGACTACAGTGAGGTTTGCAGTTCTATAGGAAATAAGAGGATGAATTTAATAGTGAAGACTCTTCCAGTGCTTATTTTCATGCCAAGCAGTGGCCTTAAATCAGCCAATGTCACTTTAAGGAGATAACATTCTTGCTCACTCAATAGAACATAGATTGAGGCATTCAATATGTTTGATGGGCCAAGAAGATTATTTAATAGTATTTTGGCTCTATAATTGTCGTTTCTTTGCATGGTTACTGAGCTACTAGAAATACCCCCACCTTTACCACCTGCACTGAGAGCCCACCATCACCCTAATAATAGAAGTTACCCCGAGAATAAACAGTAGAGTGAAGCTTCAAACCCAGATTGGTCTGACTCCAAAGCTCATGCCCTTTCCTGTTTGACTGTTATTACAAAGCATACTCTTTTTAGGCAGATCTTCCAATAAGGAATAGAACAGTTACATCCCATTTGATACCACCACTGTCAGGTAAGTGCATGATTGTTAACCAGATAATTCCCAGGTTTTAGTGGTCTTAGTTCAAGGCTGAGTGGCAGAACACCTGAGTTCAGTCCCTACGGACCTTGCCCTGATCCCTTGTCTTTATCTTTTATTTTTTTATTTTATTTTTTTATTTTTTACATCTTGATTGGAGTGTAATTGCTTTACAATGGCGTGTTAGTTTCTGCTTTATAACAAAGTGAATCAGTTATACATATACATATGTCCCTATATCTCCTCCCTCTTGCGTCTCCCTCCCCCCCACCCTCCCTATCCCACCCCTCTAGGTGGTCACAAAGCACCGAGCTGATCTCCCTGTGCTATGCGGCTGCTTCCCACTAGCTATCTATTTTACGTTTGGTAGTGTATATATGTCCATGCCACTCTCTCACTTTGTCACAGCTTACCCTTCCCCCTCCCCATATCCTCAAGTCCATTCTCTAGTAGGTCTGTGTCTTTATTCCCGTCTTTTAAATGGAGTCGTAGTTCATGAGAATTGGTGTGAATCATAAAGGACTGCAGAGCACAGGCAAAAGTAAAAGTAGATTAGTGGATTAGCTCAAGAAAGAATTATAGATTATTACTCTGAAAGAGCATTTTACCATTGTGCTTGATTTTGGATCAAAACTTGGAAAGACAGAGGAAAAGCAAAATAAGTCTACCATATATAGTCAAAATTTCTTTATGTAAAATTAGGAAGACAAGGCACTCAAGCATTCATCAGACACATTTATTTGATATTTCAGCTCCATTTATTTTTTTCACCTACTCTATTGCTCCTGATTTTGCTGTTTACTACTTTTGGTAACATTCTTTTTCAACTGAAACAGTGTTCCTAAAATTGTTCTGTGGTTCTTTATCAGGAATGATTCAATCTTTGACGGAGACCATGGGGTCAGGGAGCTAGAAATCAGAGTCATAGAGGTACAAGGGAGATGACTTTTTAGAAAGTGATTAGTAACACAAACTGGGAGGAAAAAAAATAAAATGAAGCCAGGTTGACTACATCAGATGCATCATTTAGCCAAAGGAGTAGAAATACTTTATAAAGGTATTATTTTAATCTACCATTTTCTGTCAGTTTTACTTAATAGTGAGACTGGTTAGGGTGTGGGCTTAACTTTTGTTATTCTAGTTTTATTAGGTTCTCTAATTTAAGTAAAATGGGAGTGTCCACTTCATTGTGTGGATATTAGTGCCTCTGAGCAGTGTACCCGCCCCCATCAGCCACATCAGCCATCATTTTAAATTTAAATGTATCTACACAAGGTAATAGAATGCTTTGCTAAATAGTTTGAATTAGTATTTTCACACCTCCCTCCAACTCTAAAATGCTAGGTATAGTCTTTCGGTCTGTTTCTTTCTGCTGTGGTGTCCCAGAGTGGTTTTGTGGCATTCCAGTCATGGATGTAATATGATAATTGACTTGTCTCAGTTGGCTCCAAGAGTGGAGGTTGGCTGAGTGAGGTTGCATGGTATAGTCTGCAATAAAACAAAACAAGAGGTGTAAAGAGACACTAACAAGACTTGAAAGATCTTTTCATAAATAAACATGTTTACATTCCAGTATATTTTATTAATGTAGCTTGCCTTTAGTTTCAGCCAGGGGTTGGCATAGTTTGGTCTTCTGTGGCCAGATCCAGCAACACCCATTCATTTGCACACCCATTCATTTGCATATTGCCCACAGCTGCTTTCTCACAACAATGGCAGAGTTGAGAGTAGTTGAGACATAATCATTTACTGACTCTTTAAAGAAAAAGTTTGGTGACCCCTGGTTTAAAGTAATTTCTTATCCTATTTCTTATTGGGTATATACATTCATGAAATGTAACAAGCCCCTAAATTCAAATGGTTCGGAAAACAAACATATATTTGTTTTGAAGTTGTTATAGCACATCATTAAAAAAAAAAGAAAATGACATGACCCCATAATTTCCAAAATAAAGATTTCCATATAGCAGCCGGAACATTCTAAGGCTTCAAATACTGAGTATGTCAGTTTATTTCTTTGGAAAGAAACGGAAAAAAAATATACGTAAACACACATAGTTACAGTTTTATAGGGGTTTCCAGAATTTTAACACTCCAAATAGAGTATCAATATTGGTATTATCCATATGGCTTAATAGTGAAAGCAGGGAGTAGGGTCAGGATTCTTGAGTTCAGTTTATTTTGCCCATACAAGGCTAAAAGTTTCATATTGATTATGGATCTGCAAGAGTAATTAAAACTTTTTGAGGGGTAAAATATGATTAAAGACCAGCTAAAATAACTGCTATCTCAGCCATGTAATTTATTGTTAGTGCTTGCTAGTCACTCATAGGAAGGTGTGATCAGTCACTAAATATTTCTGATTGCTGTAGAGGCAAAGCAAATTGACTTTATTCACTTATAGGATGGCAGGTGCTATTTCCTAGGAAAATAATTCATTTCAAAATTTAGTACATTGTGTTAAGACAGTTTTTCAAATTAAGGTATTATTTTGAAAAAACATCCTAATATCCAAGGCCAAATTCTCCTATTTCACACTTTTTGAAAGGAAGGTAAAGAGAAAATATTGATTGTTAAGAAAAGAAAAAAATATAGAGGATTGCTTCTGAAAACATAACAACTGTGTGTTCCAATTTCCTAACCATCTGTCATACAGGAATTTTATCCATTAGTAGTCTATTCTATCTGTAGCTCCACTCATGTGACCTTAGAGATATATGCAGGAAGACTGCTTATGAAATATAAGGGAAATCACAACATTTGAAATGTGGATATGTGCATCAGGGCTTTAAAAGGTGACTTCATTTGACTTGAGTTTTTATCAAAGTTGAATATGCTTACTACTAAACTTAATTTTGCTAAGAAGAATCAAGTGCCAAGTTTACGTCTGAACTTGATTCCTTGTCTGTCCCATAGTCACCACTAATATGGCTACTCAACCTTTATTAGAGGAAGTAAAATGAGAGTTTAAGAAACTTGTTTGGGAATTGCATACTCTGCTCGGAATGTAGTATTTAACTGTACAGGCAGCAAATTGGTCCGAGTATAGCTTATATGTATCTATTCCCCGAATGTTTGATTAACGGGCTGATCTGGGTACTATTGCTGCTTAATGAACTACCCCAACATTGAGTAGCTTGCAATAATCATTTTATTATGCTCATGGATTCTGTGGGTCAGGCTAGGGGACAGCAAGGTTGCTTGTCTCTGCTCCACACTGTCTAGGATTTCAGCTGAAAAGATTTGAGGGCTGGGATCATTTGGAGGCCCCTTCGCTCATATGGCTGGGTCCTGTGCTGGGAAGACTTGGAGACTAGAACTGCCACCTGGACTGCCTACAGCTGGCTTCTTCATGTGGCTGCTCCAAGTGAATTGGCTTGGAGCCAAGCATGGCAGCTATAGGACTGTTGGATTTCTTACATGGCAGCTCAAGTCGCCAAGCATGACTATTCCAGCAAACACGGTGATAACTGCATCATCTCTTATAACCCAGCCTTGAAAGCCATACAGCCTCACTTCCACAGTGTTCTGTTGGTCAAAGCGGTCCCAAGTCCAACCAGATTCCAGGAGAGGAGAGTTAGACTCTACCTCCTTATAGGGGAGTGTTAAGGTCACATTGCAGAAGAAGATGTGGAAATGGGAGATGTTACTGAGACCCTCTTTGGGAAATAGAATCTGCCGCCCTGGCCAAAGAAAAAGTGAGTACAATATTGAGAAAATATAAGTGTTTAGTGAAATGTTAACATTTTTATGATATTGATTGTTTATTAGAATTGGATGTCTAAACGGCATCCCAGACCTACTACATTCAAAACAGTGTTCTATATCTTTTCCCCAAATCAAAACAGTGGTTTCTGTCTTCTCCAAACTTGGTCCTCATCAGGTAACCCTGTGTTAGGAAACAGCACCATTTCCTAGCCAAAATTTAGGATTCATCCCTGATTTTTCTTGTCCTTTCAACTAGTATATCTAATCTGTCAAGTCCACTTAGTTCTACCCAAAATGCCTCTCAAATTCACCCACTTCTCCCCATCTTTAGTGCTCTCCCCCAAATGCAAGCCATCAGTTCCTCTCTAATCCATCTCCATTTAGTATTAAGAATGAATTTCCCAAAGCCTAAATTTGATCATGTGATACCCTTGTTTACAAGTCTTCAGTAGCTTCTGATTGCTCTTAGCATATGATGTTAATTTCTTTCTGGACCTACAAAACCCTGCAAGATCTGACTCCTGCCTTCCCCAAATCTCATCCCATACCACTCTTTCCTTTGCTCATTTTGCTCTACCCTCACCAGTCTCCTTTTATTCCTCAACCCCCAAGAGTCTTTGAACCTGCTTTTTATCTGCCTGAAGTGTTTTCTTCACAGTTTTCTGCATGGCTGACTCTTAAAGTCAGCTGTTACCTCCTCAAGCCTTCTCTGATGAGCCAATCGAAAGTATTCGATCTCATTACTCTCTCCTTTATCATCATATTAATTTCTGTAGTAGAACTTAATCTATACATTTGTTTACTTGTTTATTGCCTCTCTTCCCAATTAAAATTTAAGCTCCCTGAAGACAGTGGCCTTTTCTGTCTTGCTCACCCCTATTTCTTCAGTACTTCATTGGATCTGGTGCATAATAGACATTCTAAAAATGTTTTTTTTTGAAAAAAATAAATGAAAGATTGCTTAAAACAAGGAAAAATCATATGTTTAAGCCTAATTTCTCATGAAAACTTATCCATATTGTACTAAAGCCCAAGACTGAACACACAAGATGATTTTTAAATTAATAGCCACAGGAAAGTAAAAACTCACAAGTGCTTTTTGGGTTCAATCTGACCTTTCAAGGGAGATCTTACTATATTTGAAGTTGTAATTGTCATTACCTCAACTTAAGCTTCATTTATTCATTCTTTATTTTTTCATTCAGTTTTTGGTGAGAGCCTATTATATTCATGGGACTGCACTAGAGGAGATGAAGAATGTAAAAATGTGTAAGATCCATTTTCTACTCTCACAGAGGCTACAGTTTTGTGGGGGAAATGAGGAACACATACTGAAAGCCTCATTACATTGAGATGTAAGTGGCACAACCTAAATGCTCTCCGTATAGAGAAGAGAGAGGTCGTCTGTACTGAACTAATCAGAGAAGATAATATGGATTAGGTAGCACTTTAATTGGGTGTTTAAAAATAAAAAGGCTTTCAATAGGTGGAGATGGAGGTGGAGGAAAGAAATTCATTCCTCGTAAAATAAATTGGCCTGAGCCAGTAATCAGGACCAAGAAAATGAAATGCATGCTTGGGGAGTGGTGAGAAGTCCCATACATCAAGCTATGTATGGGATCAGTAGCAAATACAGCTGGTTGAAACCTGGTCAAGAAAGGTCACTAACTGTAAGCTAAATAATTTGAACTTTATTCAGTAGTTGATAAAGAGCTTCGAAAGTGTTGTTGTTGTTGTTGTTTTTTCGGGAGGGTAGTAGCTTAATCAAAACAGTGCTTTAGGAAGACTCACCTGCTTTGTGTGCAGTTTAGACTGAAAATTGGGGTGAGTGGGTGGTAAAGAGCCCACACTTTTTCACCAAAGACCAAGGACCATGTAATATTAACTTTCTCTGTGTACCTCCTACGGGTAGATTGAGGAAACATGGTGGAGTCGAAAGAGTGGAGGTTTAGGCCTGGTTTCAGAACCCTGGCCCCATAACTTTGGTACTTGTTTCTGGGCTTCTGTTTCCTTAATTGTAAAATAGGGATAATTTTTATCTTATTGACAAGGATTAGGAAGTTCTTGACAAATGGTAGCTATTATTAATTATTGAATGCAGCACTGAATTTATTTGCTTCAACTTTAGCATTATACTGGACTACTTCTGTTTGCCTTAATTGGTAGTCTATGCTAAAGCAAGATTATGAAAGCAGTTAGGACAGAACCACTATACCTAGTATGTAATATTTCTGTATTCTCTGAAAAATCACCTCCATCTACTTGATTACTCTGCTGTTTATTCCAAATAGTAACTGCAGCATCAGCAGAAGCTTTTGAATAGTTGTTTCTCTAAATGGAATGTCTTTTACTTTTGCCAGGATAGACAAAGTGTTAAATAAGTACTCAATACTTATTATATTTTAATTTAATCAAAGAAGCGGTAATGGAATTTGAGGGCCACTGGCTGGAGCAGCAAGAGCTGTCTAGCGCTCTTTCTTCCACTTTGTCCCTCTTTAGGGTTTATTTTAATACCATCCTTGGACTAGGATACCAGGGTATTGGTTCTAAGGCATCACTGAATCTATGAAGAAATGTGAGCACCTAGGAGTGATCTGGGGTTACTTTCCCTGGATCAAAGTTACCAAAGTACTCAAATGGAAAATTGAGAGGAAAGGAATTTACCTTTTAATTATTTGAAAATTACCTTTCTCTTTCAGTTTCTATCTTACCATTACAGATGCTAGCACAGAAGTTTCTGAACGATTTTTGCTAAATACTAACCTTTAAATTTAAGCAAGTAAGAAGTGCTGAAGGAAATTTGTTACCAATTTCTGTGTAATGCTGGATGAAATGTTCATTTTTGGTAAACAGAGGTGAAAGTCTTAAAATTTAACTTAGGGATGAAGATTGCTAGTACCAGGCCAGGGCCTAAATACCAAAACAACAATAACCATACCAGAATACCAAGAAAAAGATTTTCTTCTACCACTTATTTCAGTATAAAAAATTGTAAAGTTAAGGAGGGATGGAACAAGCAAATACCATGGTGTTACCCATTCATGAGATGTTATTAATGACCTTCAAACATATATGTTGTATGTCTATTTTGTGCCCTCTAGGGATGAGTGGCTAGAAAGCACATACATGTAATTGAAGTTAAAAGAAAATAGCACAAAAAAATCTCATTTTAAATAGTTGTGATTTAAAAGCAGCCATGTTAAAAAAGAAAATAAAACCAAACTATAGTGGCTTCAACTTCCAAACATTCTGGTTTTGGATAGCTGAGTTCTCAGAAAGTATATGCAGGTGTTGATATTAGCGTACATGTGCTCTGTCAGGTTCAGTTGAAATTGGGGTAGTAGATGTAATTGAAGTATCATATTGTGTGGATTTCCCCAACAATTAGCCAACTCTCTGGATCAGTTGTTTAAGTTCACAGAAAAAGACCAACCCCCAACTCCAAACTTCCACTAATTTTGAGGAAATCTGAAACAGAGTTGACATGTAAGAAGATGTATGGAGTTCTGGTATTCACGTTGCTTCTCTTGATGACGGGAGTGATAACATTACTAATAATAGGGTTATTATGAAGATGGAGTTCATTTATCTTAAGTAATTAGAACAATCCCTGGAACGTGGTAATGGCTATGTAAGTGTTGGCTATTAGCGGCATTAGCATGTATTAGTATTGTTAGTGGGGCTATCAATATTTTCATTGCCAGATAGCAGAAACTGTCAATAGAAAGGCTATTTCATGTGAATTTTCATAAGCAGAAGGGCAATTCTGGAATTGTGCTGACATAAGAGTGTAACACCTATTAACTGGGTTTAGGAAGATGGAACCAAATTCAGGCTCCACACTCCTTTTTTTCTAGCTGTATCTCTTAAAACTTGTGTTTATGCCAAAAGAGATTGTCCTCACTTAAAGTTAGTCTCGATGACCACATCATTAAAAAAAAAATACACTGTGATCAATCAACTGGAAACCACAGATCTTAATTATGCAAAAAGGAAAATATGCCCCAATATTAGCAGTCTTCTCTGAAAGGGAATATTTCTCACTGCCATTCCATCTATTTTTCTCTGTTGCACAACTTTTTTTATAATGAAACTATATTACTATCATAACAGAAAAAAGCAACAGATTTTCATTTTTGAAAACCAACGGCTATAATCAAAGGTACAACAAGATGCCCAATAAAACATTACTTTAAAATTTTGTACTGTATTTTTATATGCCAAGATGCAAGAAAAGCAGCAATATTCTTTTGAAGATCTTCTCATCCCACAACACTAACTTGAACAAAGCCCAGGTGGGTAGTGAGCAAACACTGTCAGCACTGAACAGCATCCAATAACTATGAAAGGGTTCAGACATTCCAGTCGTGTCATTGGTGTTGCAGTAGCCTCTGTTTCATAGTTTGTAAGGATATTAATCTTACTATCAGAAGGGTTTCTGTGAATTATATATTACAATAATATACAATATATAATTATACAGTACTTGTATGGAAAATAGTTATAGGCAGGTAAATGAGATTATTTATATATTTTAATTCAAATTTAAATTAAAAAATAAGCAATTGATCCACATGGCTCAAAATTCAAAAAATTACAAAGGATACAGTGAAAAGTCTTTCTCCCTATGCCTACCCCACAATCACCTAGTTCCTTTTCCTGGAGGCAAATACTGTTTTTAGTTGCTTTTATATCCTTCCAGAGATGTTTTGTGCACATGCAAATAAATACATAGATATAGTCTACAAGTTATAGATTAGGAAGAATGATGTCTTAAGGAATTTGTGGAGCCTGAATCTGTTGTAATAGAAAAGTATTCTGGTTGAGTAAGGGTCTCTCTTTTTAATGTTCCAAAAAGAGTGGATGCAATTGATCATTCTGTGAGTAATTACCGAGTTCCTACTATGTGTAAGACTCGTGCCAAATGCTGTTTGTCCTGTCAAGTTGCCTTTAAAATTTTTCATATGTATTCATCTTGTCATTCAGATCTGTGTGCTCAAACATCACCATGTCAGAAAGGCCTTCCCTAATACCCACTTGCAAACAGCTCTCCCTCACCCTCTCACTGTGTTTTGTTTCTTCTGGAGCTAAGGTGATTCTATAACTTCTCACCAATTTCTCATTTGATAATGAAATGGAGTGCTATTATCATTACACAGGGATAAGAGGGTAAACTGGAACTATAAACTGGGATGGTTGGCCACCCTATTTATACCGTTTATTACGTCACAGCATTTTGCATTCCAAGGGAATAGAGATTATCTTGTCTATTTATTGATATTTGTCCACTTGTAATCTCCATGAAGCCAGGACTTTGCTTGTTTTAGGAACCCATCACCTGGAAGAGTCCTGGACACACAGTAGGTGCTTGATAAATATTTGTGGGCTGAATGGGTAACCCAATCATGCTTCATGTTCTGTGTAGAACTGAGCATCTTTTGGTCAGCAAGGGGAAACTGAAAAGTCATAAAGGGCAAATTTGCTCAGAATGTGTCCTCCCTCAGGATAGGGGGAAAAAGAAGAGGCAACTTTTAATATTCAAATTTCAATATCTTGCAGCATTTCGTGTAAAGAGATCTGTCTTGCAGATGTGCACTGGAAGTGTCAACTGTTTGGTTATTTGCAGGGAGATGGGGGGTGTTGTGGGCTGCAGGATAGGCCTGGTCTGGGGAGTAGACCAATGGGATGAGAATGGTCATGGACCAGTTTGATCCAGTGGTTGGATAATCTGTAGAAGACCTGTCTCCACACAGTGGAACAGCTATGTCCATGTGACTCAGTCCATAGGAGAAAAGGAAGAGCAACTTCAGAGCAAGCAGCCTGCCATCTGGGCTTATTCATCCTCCAGGAGGTGGGAGGCCAGCAGGATACAAAGGAACAAGCACCTGTCTGTGTGTGGGATGTGGCTAGTGGGTCACACACAGATACAGACACAGGCAGAGACACACAGACACACACAGACACAGACACACACAGACACACACACAGACACACACACACACACACAGACACACACACACACACACACACACACACACACACACACACACACTGATTAGCAGAGTCCAAGGGCCCTGGGAGTCGGTTTTGGTAGAAAAGTCTGATGTAATTCTCTACTATCTTACCTAAAACTGGACTAATCTTTTTAATCATAGAGGGCATAGGTTGTAGTGGCTTAGTAGCTCAATTTAATTTTCCCTTTTCCTTTCCAAACAGAGAAGCCTATGTCCTGCTTTTGGGGCTGATCCATGGGAGAATTCCTGCAGGAGGAAGAGGCTGAAACTCTGGCCTAGCGTTATTAAACAGAGCACTCATAATAAATGTGTCAATACTATTTCTGAAATATTTGCAAGTTTCTCTCTATCACAAACATATTGTTCAAATTTTATTAAAGAAAAATATTGTAGTATCCTATTGGAATTATTGGGTTTTTGGGTAATTATCTTAAGCCCCTTGATTTTATTGCTGAGGGAACTGAGTCCCAGAAAGGTTGAATAACTTGCCTTACTCTACATGAGCAGATATAGTCTCCTGTTTTTACAAGTTAGAACCTCTTCTAATATTTGACGATAGGTATGTGTTTTTTTTTTAATTAATTAATTAATTAATTTTATTTTTTTAGGCTGCGCCTATGGCATATGGGATCTTAGTTCCCCGACCAGGGATCAAATCCGTGCTCCCTGCATTGGGAGCGCGGAGTCTTAACCACTGGACGGCCAGGAAAGTCCCATGTTGTTTTAAAGTGACATTTGGATATGGCTGAGATTTCAGTAGTTTAAGCTGTGAAGCAACTTATGACGCATATTTAACCATATAAAATTATTTTCCCTAGCTCGTGCCATGCTGACAGCTTACAAAACCTGTGTTCATCTTGCTTCACTCATAAAAAGGGACTACAGTTATTTTTAAAAAATATTTTATTAACTTTTATTGGAGTATAGTTGCTTTACAATATTGTGTTAGTTTCTACTGTACAGCAAAGTGAATCGGCTATACATATACATATATCCCCTCTCTTTTGGATTTCCCATTTTAGGTCACCACAGAGCACTGAGTAGAGCTCCCTGTGCTATACAGTGGGTTCTCATTAGTTATCTATTTTATGCATAGTATCAATAGTGTGTATATGTCAATTCCTATCTCCCAATTCCTCCCCAAACCCTTTCCCCCTTGGTATCCATATGTTTGTTCTCTACGTCGATGGGACTACAGTTATTTTTAAACCTGGAATTTGAAGGAGGGAATATAGATTATATATCAAGGTTGGCTGAATTTACTCAGGAATTTTTCAGACTGAATATGTAATTTCTGGAGTGTAAGTGAAAGAAAAATGAAGTCTTTAAGTGATCTCTTTGTCTCTCTTTGTCTATATCTTCAGTTTCATCCCAGACTAGTCCCAGGATGGGAAGAAAAAGTGATTTTCTCTTTCCTTACTCTTACATTATGAAGTGGTTGATTAAACTGATTCCAGGGCAGCCACTTTAATGAGCATTAGATAGCAATATTGCTTAATAACAAAACAACTACAAGTCAAAACAAGTATTGGCACAAAGAAAATCTCTATTCTGTGTAGCAAAATGTTTATCAGACTTCCACCAATGAGCCATGTGTTTAAAAAGCAGCTGATATTGAGAAACATTTCTGATTATTCTTTGAAGTTTGTAGTAACAGGATATAACATATCTATACTACCTCCTTTTGTTTAGGGCCCCAAATGAGATGTGTATGAATGTTGCAATTTTGTATAACTCCAGGATAAGCATTCAATTATATCTTTCACCCTTTTTTTCTTTTCTAGTAAAATAGAATAATAAAAAAACCCAAATAATAGTTTATGGGCTCTGCTATTTGTTGAAAAAAATGCTTTATAGATAATATTCAGTGACAAGCCATCACTCTCCTTGGTTTATATAAAGAAACTTAAATACAGAGGTCTTTAAGTAAAAAAAATACAGAGGTCTTTATAAAGAGGTGTGACTATACACAATCACACAAAGATTGAGAAAACTCTTTGTGGCAATAATTCTACCTGCAGGTCAGATCTGTGCCCTACTTCTGTGAATAATCGTCACAGGGTCTACTAGTTGCATTATTTTTTAACATACAAACTTCTTGTTTTAGAATCAAAGAGTGCCAAGCTTCTCCAAGACCAGGAATGCCTGGACTGCCTATTCGAAAACCTTCACCTTCATTCTTGCTGGAGACATTATGTCGTCAGGAGGTTTCATCACCTGCTGCCACTAGATGGTGCCTGTCATTGAAACAAAGGTTCTTCCTCCCATCTTTTGTTTCCTTTAGGTGCCTGTAAGGACGTTGGATGATATCAAAGAAATTTGATTGATAAGTTAAGTAGTGGGTTAGTATTCTAGAAGGTCATTTAGCACAGAGAGTTATTTATTTTATTTTGTAATTTATTTTTGTAATTTATTTTTGGCTGCGTTGGGTCTTCATTGCTGTGTGAGGGCTTCTCATTGTGGTGCCTTCTCTTGTTGTGGAGCACGGGCTCTAAGCGTACGGGCTTCAGTAGTTGTGGCACGTGGGCTCAGTAGTTGTGGCTCGTGGGCTCTAGAGCGCAGGCTCAGTAGTTGTGGAGCATGGGCTTAGTTGCTCTGTGGCATGTGGGATCTTCCTGGACCAGGGCTCGAACCCATGTGCCCTGTGTTGGCAGGTGGCTTCTTAACCATTGTGCCACCAGGGAAGCCCCACAGAGTTACTTATTAAAAAAAAAAAAAATCATTATCCAGAAAGACTACTTATATTGTTTTTCTAATTCCACTAATTTTTTCTGTTCATCCTTCTTGTCACCAAGCTGTGTGAACTCCAGTACAAAATGAACAAATAAATCTTTCCTTGGGCTCATGAGAATCAAGGGACATAATTCAAGGTTTAGAATCAGTGAAAAAAAGATCTCAGGATTCATTGTCCTTGCTCAGAATAGCAATAGCAAAGGTGACCACATGCAGAGATAACGAGAAAAGTTAATGACCTTTCAAAAGAAAAACACTTGCATCTCAATTACTGGACAATAATCAATAGGAAAGGAAATGGAACATGCTTTTTTAATTGTGGGATACCAAACATCAAGTAATGAGAAAGATAACAGGTTGTTGGCTTGTTGCCAGTGACAGCTCTTTTTCTCATTAATTTAAGGCACACACAAAACCTCAGCCCAAAGTGCTCTAATTCCCTCTCTGCCTCCCACCCCACACTCCAGCCCTATACTCTTTCAGGGTAAATTTGGTCAATCTTGATAGTAAAATGCCTTCAGGGGTTACTTACTTGGTTTGTGTGAAGGACAGTTTGATATATTTTGTAGCAGAATATTGGAAAACATAAGCTTCTTGGATTTTTCCTTTCCCAAACAGTCACCAACGCTGACCATTCATGGCTGGTTCACGATTATAATGAGAAATTGTCAGCTATGTTGAAATACGTAATCCACAGTGTGAAAAACTGCTGAACAGCAGTTGTAAATTCTTAATACAAAAGTGTCTTCTCTTTTCCTGTGAGCTTACTTTGGGGTTGCTGATTCTTGCTAACTGTGTGCTCAGGGACTGAAAGTTAATTTTAACATTAGTCTAAAAACAAAATATAACTATGTAGGGAAAACCTTTAAAGCTAAAAAAAAAAAATCTTGTTTTGAATTTCCCACATCACTGCAGTGGGTCATGTTGAATGTGTGAGCATATATGTGAGCCAGATGTAACAACACCCAGACACACAACATTAATGCAATTTAATTTTAAACATTAGACAGCTTCTGGTGGTTCCTAGTGTCTCCTGAGCATTGACTAAGGATTTTAAACACACCACGTTTTTTAAAAAGATACACGAGTATATACCTGCTTCCCAAGCAGTGGTGAGGTACAATAGATCTATTCCAGTTTTAAATACTGGAAAGAAAAGTCTTTTCCCCTGGTACTTCCCTAATGGCACAGTGGTTAAGAATCTGCCTGCCAATGCAAGGGACATGGGTTCAAGCCCTGGTCCAGGAAGATCCCACATGCCGTGGAGCAACTAAGCCTGACCGCCACAACTACTGAGCTTGCGCTCTAGAGCCCGCGAGCCACAACTACTGAGCCCGTGTGACACAATTACTGAAGCCCGCGCCTAGAGCCTGCGCTCCCAACAAAGAGTAGCCCCGCCCCCTCCTCCTCGCAACTAGGGAAAAGCCTGCAGGCAGCAATGAAGACCCAACGCAGACAAAAAAAAAAAAAAAAGCCTTGTCCCCAAATTATTTCCCTCCAGATTCGCCCCCCCCAAGTCTTATTAATTACAGCTTAGCACTGAAGGAAGGTTTGGAACCAAATCTTTGGAGCAGGTTGTCAGTATGTGATATTATTTCTCTTGGGCTTTATGTGCTTTGGTGGCTATCCTCAAAGATGCAGTTTGGTCAGTGACTTCCACATGTGTATTATATATATAATATGTGTTAATAGGCTTATATAGGCTTACGTCATATACCGTGAGGCTCAAATCCATTAAGTGGCTTCTCTCTAGCAGTACTCAAAACATTAGATGGTGTCTGTGCTGACGGTCTGTTTATAGCTTAATGGTCTACTGAACTGATCACGATGGGGCTGGGTCATCGATATATTATTAGTAGTATGTGCTTGGCAAAGGGGACTTAAACTCTAATTGGCCTTAGGAACACAGTAAATACAATAATCCCTTTATATCCTCAAGAAACTCCCTTGGATGGCTTAAAGATGTTTCCCAAACTGCTTGAGGACGACAGAAGTCCAGTGACATAAGCGAAGGACAGGTTGAGAGCCGTGCCCTCCCCAGGCATCCTCTGCTAAAGGTGTACGATGTCTTAATACTGTGTGCTGGCAGCACTCTCGCTACCTATATTCCTCAAGTTTTATAAAGTAGCGTCAAGAGTGACCTGGGGCTGGGAAATGCCAGCAACTTCAGTTCTGCAAGAGAGAATAAGCTCTCCCCAGCGGGGAACTCTAGCGAACAGGGCAAAAAGCTGGTCCTCGCAGCCCGCTCAGGGCGTGAGAGAGACGGAACCCAGGAAGGCGAAGGCGGCGGGTCGGGAGCCGGGTCCTCGGTCAGCTCCAGCCGGGCGCTGCGCGCAGAGCCGGGGCCCCCGGCAGAGGCGGTGCGGCGCGAGGCCCCTCCCCGCCGCCGCCGCCGTCGCCGCCGCCGCCGCCGCCGCCGCCGCCGCCACCGCCGCCTCCGCCGCCGCCGAAGCCCGGGCTGCTGACGCCGAGCGGCGGCCCGGAGCGGTGGGGGCCGGGCGCGCGCGAGCGAGGGCAGGGCAGGGGGCTGGCCGAGGCCAGTCGCGGCTTTAAATATGGATCGCGGGCTCGCGCTCGTGGCACAACCTCCGCCACCGCCGCTTTCTCCGATCCCCCCGCCCTCCCCGGGCTCGCTCCCGAGGGGCGTCCAGGCCGGGCACCGCCGCTGCAGTGTTAGTTACTGGCAGAAACGTTGGCAGAAACGTCGGCGATCCCCATAAATATGCAGGAGCTGCAGAAGGCAAAGTAGAGTAGACGCCCGCGCTCTCCCACACTCACTGGCCGCTCACCACGCGGGCCGTGTAGATATCTATCCCCCGCGCTATCTCCCCCATTTTCTCGCGGGCCGTTCAGGTTCCCGTCCTGCTGGCTCCGAGGACCCTCCCGCCCCAGCGCCCTCGCCCCGTCCTCGCCTCCCTCCGCCCCGGAGCGCGCAGCCACCCGGGCGGCAAAGTTGTGACTACTTGGGCGCGGGTGGCTTGCGCTCCGCTGGCTCCGCGCCTCGCACCAACTTCCCGCGGTTCGGCCCCGCCGCGCCCCGAGCCCGCGCCTCCGGGGATCCCGCGGGCCCCCAGCTTCCAGCCCCGGCGGCGCGCCGGGCAGCGCTTCGGTGGCGGCGGCGGCGGCGCAGGCGGTGGCGGCGGCGGCGGCGGCTGCAGCCCCACACTCAGCCGCCAAACTGGAGGAGCGACGGAAGCCGGACCCGAGGAGGTGAGCGCCCGGCCGGGGCCGGGGAGGGAGGGTCGGCCGACTCCCCCGCCTCCCGGCGGCGGCGGGCGCTGGGGCGGCGGGCCCGGGGCAGGTCCCGGAGGGGGCTCAGGCGGCCTCTGGCGCGCGCCGGGAGGGAGAGAGAGGTCAGTTGCGGGCCGGGCATCCCCGGGGCTGGGCGCTGGCGGAGTGTGCAAGCCGAGGACGCGGAAAAGTACTTTTTTTCTTCTTCGCGTTTAGAGGAAGAGTTTGGGTGGTCCTGTTTCTCCCCCACTGTAAAGCCCTCAGCTCGTAACCCGGCGTTGCCGCCCGGACTGGGGGGCCACTGTACCCCGCGGGCTGGGCTCCGGCGCAGTGACACGTGTGTTCCTGTGAGCCTGGGTGGCCCCAGTGTGGCTGGGCACCTGCTTGAGAGGGTAACGTCCCCAAACCCACTAGCGGGGGAGGCTTGGGGGGGGAACTTACGGTGCCGCCGAGACCGCGGCCCCCACTTCACTGCCAGCTCCGAGATGGAGCATTCACATCTTTCCCTGGCACGCCGAAAGCGGGGGTGAGTCAGGCAGATTCTCTGCAAGTGGCACACACACAATTATTTGCAATGGATTTGGAAAGGGTAGGCAGAGGTTAAACTGGGATTTCTCTTGGCCGGCGACAGTGGAGCTCTTCCTCAGGTACTGGGCAGCATGTGCGTCTTGGCAAGAAGAGGTGATTTCTTTTTTCTTAAGTGCATTTTACCCAGCCTTTGCCAGTCCGTTAATAAGAGTCACCAAAGAAAGGCAGGAGTTGGGAACTACATCAGCAAACTGCGGCAAGCACCACAAGCAGGAAAGTTATTAAAGAACAAAAGAACAGTAACAACAAAAAAACCCGGAACTTGACATGAGAGATGGAGAAGGAAGCCATTCTACCTCTGTTCTACCATCGTAAACCATTTTTTAAAAAAGTTCCATCTAAAACTTCTGTTTTGTCCACCCCTCATTCCTTCTCCAGGCCTTGCCTTCATAATTGGCCTGCACCAAGCTCTTTCCAGGCTTGATGATGAAGAGCACTTTGTAATTCTGGTTTACCCTCCTCATTTCTTTTCCCATTTCACTTCAGTGCTGGAGAAAGTTGCTCCCAATGGGAAATCATGAACACTGGCCTGTGCCAAACACACATTGTCTCAAATCCTGGAACAATTCCTTTCCTAAGAGACACTGCATTGTAACATATTTCCCTTTTTCTCATGTATCTGGGACTTGGAGTTCGAATACTACCTGAATTAAATTTAAGTGTACATTGCTCAATACGGCTTAGTTTTTCATTTTGGTTTGAATAGATTGTTCAAAGCAGTTTAGAGCCGTATTCAGTAGCTTCTTATGGCCAGTGTAATGTCTTTTGAAAAGGTTTCTGACTTAAGAACTCTCTTCCTTGTATCCATCACATTAACATTTAAGTAATTTTCATGGTCATTATGGCACTTAGATTGAGGTTATTAGTATAACTTCAGTCAAAGAAAGCATGCCTACTTCTTTTTCTATAGCTTTAACAACTGGGGAAAAAAAACTTTTACTTTCATTTTAAAGTTAAATGTAGTGATAAGATTCTGTTCTCTTTCTATTACATCTTGAAATTGAATAGTTTTAACTTTATCTCAGGGTCTCTGGTAGATGACAAAAACCTCCCACATATATGGATAGAGAGAGGAAAATAGTACTCTTACGAACTCTTGAGGCATAGGGTATTTATCAGAGTAGAGGTGGGAGGGATAAGATGGGATATTTTGATAGTTCCAGGCATGTCTACCTTTGTGAAAACAGAAAACTAAGAAACCCCCAACATTTTGCATGAAGCTGTTTTCAAAATGAGGTTTTGGGTATCATTTAATGTTTAGGGGTCATTCTGGAGCCTTACTAACATATATGTATCTCTTTCAGTTCATTTTGTTAACGTAAAATGCCTTTAAATGTTTGAATGTTAGTGTTATTAGTTTAGTCTTTTAAATGATTAGAATATGTTTTGGGTTTAGAACAGTGTGTGAAAGCGATACAGGGAATCATATTTAGAGAAAACATTGTGATAGAAACGGGTAACCTTTGGGACAACTTCCAGCACACTCTGGTGGTAATTTCATTTTTCACTTAGCTCCGGCAAGTATAATTTTAAGGTTCTGATCCCTTGTTCTGATAACAAGGTGGATAGCTTACAAGGTCAGGCCATAGCTTACATCTTAAAGAAAACACAGCACTTGAGGAAAGGAAATACACATAAGTTTTTGAATCATGTAGATAATCAGGTTTCTCTGCCTGCCTCTGAGGGCGCTGCAGTCCGCGAGGACTACTGTTGTTAGGGAAGAGAGTCCTGTGAGAATTCACTGCTACTTAAGTGTGGCAACACACATCATCTACTTGTTTTGGAGCGCTTCTTTGTTTGTTTTTAATGTGAATAGAAGCCAAGACTGGAGTTGATAGCTATAAAGATTGGAAGTGGAAAGAACAAACTGAGAAGAGAAAAATCTAATGATGATGAAAGTTTCTAAGGAGGTTTTCCTTGATTGCTAAATGGAAAGAATCAGGGCACATGATTTGATGGGACAAAAGAAGCTGTAAGCGGAACACCTATCTTGGTTCTCACTGTTGCTGCAGTTTCTGAGGCCAACCTGTGATTTATGATGTTTATCTATGTTGGGGAAGCCATTTAGCAAAACACATAGTTTAGGAACATCCAGGAAGTTAGTAAGGCTTTTACAAAACTAAATTAGATCTTGCTACTTTCAGGAACTTTTTGCATAATGCAGGAATTCTAAGGGAGGGGAAGAATAATGTTTTTTTCATATAAGATCAGGGCTTAGTTGTACTTCACATACACTTTTTTTTTTTTGCGGTACGCGGGCCTCTCACTGTTGTGGCCTCTCCCTTTGCGGAGCACAGGCTCCGGACGCGCAGACTCAGCGGCCATGGCTCACGGGCCCAGCCACTTCGCGGCCTGTGGGATCCTCCCGGACCGGGGCATGAACCCGTGTCCCCTGCATCAGCAGGCGGACTCTCAACCACTGCGCCACCAGGGAAGCCCCTCACGTACACTTTGCCTTTCTCCCAAGAGCTAAGCATTTGATATGTTTATGTCACAAATAGAAAATATGCTGCTGTCCTTCTAACATTAAGATGATATTTTATATCCCCTGTAGTGCACACCATTAGTTGTTTTTGCAGCAGTGGAGATGGATTCTTTTAACCCACCTTTTACCCAGTTCTTTTGTCTGATGTACATTTACACACATGCACATCCACAGGTGCACGAATAATACTCATTTGTAGAGTTGGCCGATTTTATTTTATCTGAAACCATATTTATGACTGTCATAATGATTTTGTGGCAATGACTTTTATTGCATTTCTCTAGTCTCAGCAGTGCAATGGCATTTCAAACAAGGCATCAAAAGGACAGCCAGCTATGAATGGTGATGGATTTATTTACCTGCCGTGACAAAGAAGAGAGAAAACTTTTTCTTCCAGTCTTCTTCATGATGTTCATAATTTCATCCCTCAATGATAAGGTCTTACTTGCCTTTGGATTAAGTTATATGTTCGAAAAGATGGTGATAGAACTAATAATGGTGAAACCATGTACATCTATAGTTGTTTTCAGAAGCCAAAACATCCATCTTTTTCTGCTTCCCTAAAAATTAAGTAGATGTAAGGGATTATCATGCTTGTCGAAAAGATGAGGAAGTTAAGACACAGCGAACTTTGTATGCTTTTCTTAAACTAAGTGGAAAATTATTGATGGAGGTGGGAATGAACATTTCATCTTTGAACTAGTGACGCCTGTTTATTGAATGACTGTTATCAAATGAACGAGTATTGTTTTTAGTCACAGCTTTTAAGATACTAAAGCAGATGAACATTGATCTTGGTGTAAAGTGAGAGTTTCCATTCCTGTAGGTAATTCTGTTCAGCGGAGGCACCCACCTGTCTCCTCTTTAGTTCAGGTCCTGCAGTGCCCGCGGGTGAAGCTTTCAGTTTGTGTGTGCCCGTTCTAGCTCCAGGCTTGAGAGCTAACTTTTGTTTTTCATGGAGACTGGATACAGAAAGAAGTTACATGAAATTAGGATGTAAAAGGAAATAATCACCAACTAGTATTTCACGGTCTTTTTGTTTTTTTTTACTTTGTGGATTATTGTGTAGAAAAAGAGTATCCTTTGTTTCACTTGAACTTCTGTATTGGAAACATTAAAAAAGTTTAAAATAAAACTTTTAGTATACATTTTTGGGGGATTTGAAAAATCAAAATTAATAAAAATACAAAATGACAAAGGACTATATTCTTTGAAACTGATATGATGTTCTATGAGTGACACAATTAGAAAAAGTGTACATAATGTCTTGGGTAAGAAGTTAGCAGTTGGACTAACAATGCAGGGGACACAGGTTCGAGTCCTGGTCGGGGAAGATCCCACATGCAGCGGAGCAACTAAGCCCGTGCGTCACAACTACTGAGCCTGCGCTCTAGAGCCCTTGAGCTGCAACTGCTGAGCCTGCGTGCCACAGCTACTGAAGCAAACGCGCCTAGAACCTGTGCTCCACAGCAAGAGAAGTCACCGCAATGAGAAGCCTGTGCACTGCAACAAAGAGTAGTAGCCCCCGCTAGCAGCAACTAGAGAAAGTCCGGACGCAGCAGTGAAGACCCAACGCAGCCAAAAAAAAAAAAAGTTAGCAGTTTCTTTTCTTTTTTATAAATATATTTACTGCCTGATATTCTCTTATACTATTTGCAAATAAGTAAACTTGTGGGATCTGCAATTTTATGTTTGTTAATTCTAGCTTTGGCCTGGAGACCTAGTATTCACGGATAGGGCCCAGTAACAACTCCATCTATTTGGAACTCCTATATTTGGCATATTCTTCCAGCAAAACAGCCTCTGAGCAGGCAAAATAGAGGGTTAAAAAAAAGACATCATTAAAGAGGATTCACTTTACTCGTAAGACATCTCTCAGATTCTGTTTACTCTTTAATTCAGATACAGTTCCAGCTGCTGATTATAACATTTCTAATCCTACAGCAAACAGAAAACTACAAATTAGAAGATAGAAATGGCCTGATATTGGCAGTTGCATGGATAATATTGAAAAGTGCCAGAGAACAGCTTGGTAGTAAAGGAAGAGGTAGACTAACTACTAATAGCAGATGTAAGAATGAAAGAAAGCCTGGTGGTTTGGACTCTGCGCTGCCCTGACAGCATCACTTCATACATTCCCTTCCCCCTCCTCCCCTTCTTTCTTTTCTTTCTCCTTCCCGTCTTCCTATCTATTTACATTTTTATTGAAATGTAACGTGTATAGAAAAGTATGCATGCCATTAAATTATAAGTAAATAGCTCAGTGATTTACCTAAGTGAATACAGCCCTGACCCAGCACCAAAGCCAAGATGTAGACCATTGTCAGCAGCCAGAAACCCCCTCCTTCCTCCCCGCCAAGAGTAGCTTCCCTCCTGACTTCTGGGACTGCAGGTTACTTTTACCTTTTTTTTTTTTTTTTTTTTTTTTTTTGCGGTACGCGAGCCTCTCACTGTTGTGGCCTCTCCCGTTGCGGAGCACAGGCTCCGGATGCGCAGGCTCAGTGGCCATGGCTCACGGGCCTAGCTGCTCCACGGCATGTGGGATCTTCCCAGACCGGGGCACGAACCCGTGTCCCTTGCATCGGCAGGCGGACTCTCAACAACTGCGCCACCAGGGAAGCCCTACTTTTACCTTTTATTGAACTTTCTACCAGAAAAGTTGTATATCCTTGTGCCTGCCTGCTTTTGCTCAACGTTATGTTTGTGAGAATCATTCACGTTTTGTGCATAGCAACAGTTTGTTTATTCTCATTGCATTTCAGTGTTCCACTTTATAAGAATGCCACAATTTATTCATGATGGACTCTTGAATAAATTCACTCTTGATGGACATTTGAGTTTTTTTCCAGTTTTTGGTTATTATGCAAAGTGCTGCTCTGAGCATTATTACGTATGTCTTCTGGTAAATGTGGGAATTTGGGATGCGTGTGTTGTGAGTTGGATTGGTGAGCTAGACTTAGTAGATAGTGCCTTCCTTCAAAAGTGGTACCAGCATCTTACGAGAGTTTTGGCTGCCCCACATCCTTACAAACAGCTGGTATCATCTCTTTTTAATTTTAACCATTCTAGTGGATGTATAGTTGTATCACATTGTGGTTTTAATTTACATTTCCCAGAGTACCTTTTGTACCTTTTTATATGTTGATTGGCTTTTGTTTTTCTTTTGTGAAGTACTAGTTCAGGGTTTTTGATCATGGAGTTTCTGCCCAGTATGTTATCCCAAGTTACAGATTTTAGTACTTGGCGGGTAAACTTACCTTATTTGTTTAGAAAGCTAAGCTAACCAGACAAACTCGTTCATCAGTGTTTCTGTATAGTAAATGAAATAAACGGGTGAAGAGATTGGAAACATCTTTTTTTTTTTTTAAGTGAAAGTGAGTTTATTCAGAGATACACATTCCATAGGCAGAATGTGGTCCATCTCAGAAGGTGAGAGCAGCCCAGGGGTATAGGGTTGTTAGCTTTTATGGGCTGGGTTATTTCATAGGCTAGCAAGTGGGAGGATTATTCCACCTATTTTGGGGAAGGGGCGGGGATTTCCAGGAATTGGGCCACTGCCCACATTTTGCCCCTTTATGATCAGCCTCTGGACTGGCACCTGTGGGTGTGTCGTTTAGCATATGCTAATATATTATGATGAGCATATACTGAGGTTCAAGGTCTCCTGGAAGTCGAATCTTACAACCATCTTGGGCCTAGTCGGTTCTAACCAGTTTTTGTAGTATCCTGTTTGATTAGAAACATTTTGAACTTGTAAACACCGTAGTCTGGATCTGTGAAACTGTGTCCCTAAAAAAAACAGCTTTAACACAACATTCGAAACCATACAGAATGTGGCCTCTGTGCTTACCATAAAAGTAGAGTACCTTGTTATGTGGTATTGCCCAGTGACTGATGGAAATGTGCATTTGGAAGGTTTGAGTTGGAGACCAGGCTCTCTTATTTGTGAGTTATTTGATTCGGAGAATTTAGAAAATCATCTGTAATAGATCTCTTGTTTTTTTCATTAGTATTAAAATAGCTGTAAAACCTAATTCATTAGAGGTATTATGAGAGACAGATGAGGTGGTATTTATAAAACCTTGCTCAGAACTGTAAATGGCTATACATATTTTAGTTATTTTTTTATTGTTGTTGTGTTCTAAACATATCTTACTTTTGAGTTGAATTTCCAACACTGAGAGCAGTTCCTGACATCGTAATAGATGCTTGTTTGCTGAATGAATGAACAACACACTTAAGCACCCTTTTTGAGCTGTTAACTCTGCATGCTTCGAACTGTGTTTTACATTTTTTTCTCTAGAACTTTTACTTTTTATTGCTAAAGCTGAGTTGGGAACAGGGTTTATTAAACATCAGCTTGAAAAATTGAGTCTAGTAGCCAGCAGCTTGAGATCACCCATTTCACTATGTAGCTCATATCAAATTTATGCCTCCAAATAACACACACAGGACCTGGAGAACCCTTGAAAATGATTATAGTGCTCTTTACCCCATGGGTGAGCCCCCAGAGCTTACACATGGAATATTTTTTGCTTCTATAAATAGAATGCTGGCCAACAATTTCCAGATTTAAAATCTTGTAGTGGGTTTTCCAGTGCTGATACCTTGGAAACCATGTTTCGTGAAAAATGGAATTTTTAAAGATGAATAACAGCTGAAAACTGGAGCTTGTAGAGAGCCCTTTCAGCTTACTATGGTTAAGTTGGTTCTCGGATATGTTGATTCTATTATCAGAAGCAAACATGCAGCATATACCTTATGAACATTTGTGTAAAGCAGCGATTCTTAATCCCTTGAAAGGTCTGATTCTCAACTTTGGTTTGATTTTCTGATCCTCCTTTTTCTTCATATGAAAAGGAGTTTAGTGCCCTGTATTTATATTTAAAAGAAATAGAATGAAAATTTGTATGATTTTTTTTTTTGGAGAATTACATGATAAACAACAGTAGGTATCCCTTTGCAAAATCAAAGTCTTGCCGCAGAAGAAACTTGGACTTTGATATGGAAATCTAATTAGATTTTCTTACCCAAAGCCTGATTTTTTCCCCTTTTTTCTTATATTTGAGTTTTTTGTCTTTTCTTTTGAGAGCTGGTGGTGGTAGTGTTGGTTGGTTGGCTTTTATCATTTAAGTATAACTGTTTTGTGGTACTCAGATTACTGAGTATCTAACATGTATTGCTTCAGAATAACATGTCAGTGTACATTTTATGAGGATGTTTACATTTTAGGTAGCATCCCTCGTATGTGCTTGACCCGAATGTGGCTGCTTTAGGGTGATTTACTGGACAAATGGAATCATCTGGAATAGTAGACAACTTTTGTTTTCTTGTTACAGATATAATGCTATGGAAAATTGAAATAAATACAAAGGGTAATTATAGTGAGTCTTGTTAAACTACTGTTTTAAAAATAGTGAATTTCAGAAAACCTCATCTTCTGTTCTGGGTGATTTCATTCCTGTGAGAAGTTAAAGTGGATCCTTTAAAAACAAAAGTACCCAGTCATGTCTGGTTATTGCTGTGTTAAAAGCTGTAAGCAGGACTCCTCCCTTTGGTGTCTACTCGGCACATGTGACTTTAAAAAAGAAATTGAGGCTATGGATTTAGGGAAGAACAACTATTTAAAGAATAGGATTGTGACAACTATAGTATCTAAACTGATATCCCATGAGAGTGGAGTGAGATTAGCTCTTCCATATCTCCTGCTTTTCAGCATGGAAATCTGTTGGTCTCTATGGCCTGATGGGGAGATTCCTAATGTCTTTAACACAAACCAGGCTTTGGTACCTTCTACCCCACAATGATCATGAATGAAGTTCTGAAAGTGTTATTTGTGAAACATGTTTGTTCTGAGTGAGGACTGAGTGAGATCATCAGCCTGGAAGTTTGACTGTATCTTGAGTGTTGATGGCTGCCCTCCTCAAACCCTCCCCTTGCGTGTTGCATGTTGACTGCAGTTGCCGTGAGACCTCCCAGCAGAACTGCTTCAGAAATGCCTTCATTCCTTTGACCTCTAGAGACTGTGTCCTTAGGAATGTGAGATGAGCACTCATGATGTTAGCAGAGAGTAGGGCCTCATGTTAGGAGTTGGCTGAAGTACTGATTACAATCACCTTTAGAAAATTGCTGAGCGTTAACAGATTGAGAAGAAACACACAGCTCACACGTTTGCAGTTTTACAAGTTGAACTCCTTTGCCAGGGAAATGAGAGAAGGTGGATAGGAAGTGTCTCAAAAGATTTAGATAAATGAGATCAGATAATTTCCCTTGAAACGTACATTAAGAGATGAAACTAAAACACCCATCCAGAAACATCAGAAGAAAATATAATTCAAGCACTCCCAGTTTTTCCTGCCAAAACATTAGGCAGTGAATTGTACACTCTATTTGATCACTTTATTGCTTACTGCTCTGCACTGCCCTGTTTCATATGGGTTCATGTTGTCTTCCTACACTTTCTGCTTCCTCACTGTAAGAATTGTGTCAGGGTATCTTTTGTGGTCCTCACAGTGGATAGCATATTTTATAGTGAAAATACTTATTTAGTGGAATTATAATTAGTTACTTAAAAAATCTGGACAGACCAATCAGAGATGCCCAGTCATTACACTCAATTTAATTTAAAGTCTATTTCTTCTCGAGAAATTCCTCCAGTGTAGTAGCTCTGATCATTGCTGTTAGGTCTTTCAAATACTTCTTGTGAAATTCGTTGTCATGAAGTTTGGAATCTGGTAACTTTGGGGATGAAACTTTTGTAATTAGGGTTGTGATGTTTTATAGTTCTTTGGAAAAATTACCTAACCGTTCTATTTAGATAAGACTCTATTTTATCTGTTCTCTGAATTGGACACAGTTTTATGCACTAATTTTTTGAGATTAAAAATGAGTTGCTAGCACTTAAAAAAACTTTTTATTTTGAAATAATTGTAGGCTCACAGGAAGTTAGAAAAATGTAGTCCAGTTTTTACATAGCTTTGACCCAGCTTCCCCCAGTGAGCACTACTTTTAAGATTTCTAAAGAGGCATTTACCTAAAAAAAAGTTTAAAAGGAATTATAATTTTTTTTTTTTTTTTTTTTTTTTTTTTGCGGTACATCGGCCTCTCACTGTTGTGGCCTCTCCCGTTGCGGAGCACAGGCTCCGGACGTGCAGGCTCAGCAGCCATGGCTCACGGGCCCAGCCTCACCGCGGCATTTGGGATCTTCCTGGACCGGGGCACGAACCCACGTCCCCTGCATTGGCAGGTGGACTCTCAACCACTGCGCCACCAGGGAAGCCCAGGAATTGTAATTTTGTGCCTTCTCTGAAGAATATGTAGCAGATAGTGTAAAAAAGGCAAAATTAGGCACATCTAGTACTTTCTGGGTTTCAATTGGCAAATCTGAGTGGGCATCTCCTGTGGTAGGCAAGGGGAGAGTCATTTATTCACTTATGTATTCACATCTGTGAATTTGGTGTTTGCCTCACTCGAATCATTCTTTTATATTGTACTGATCGTGTTGAACTAGGAGGTTTAAATCCAGATGTTGTTCTCATAAAATCTTTGCAAGATATAATACAAATATAAATGAGGAAAATAGGACTCCACTATGGTACTGCTGTTAGGGCACTGTGATAATACTGGGTTTTATGTAAAGGTGAGAGAATATCATTGCACTATGTATTTATGTGTTAGGTGTATATTATTTGCCTTATCATCTATGTGCCTTATAATATGTGTGAATGCGTAATATACTGAGACATTTTAGAATAGATGTTTTACTTGTTATATATAGAATAGTATTTCCAGTGAAATCTCAATGTTTGATTATTTTTTGGTATATTGATAAATATTACATTTGAACACATACTATTTGAATTCAGTTATCACCTCTTAATAGGGGTCTTTTAATGTTGAATGTCTGTGTTCATCCTTATGAGCCTTACCTATGTGACTCCCGCGAAGGTTTGGTCTTACACCTCAAGACAGACATAACTGGGAAAGGTCTAGAGAAGTGCACTGCATATCATGAGAATAGGGGACTGTCTTCAGGAGAACAGACAGAAATTGACTTGAATGCTGTTATCTTGAACAATGAAGTCTGAAAGGAGACCTCACTTACGTCTGAGTCCAAGCCTAGGGAAAGTCATGAACACTCTGCCCCAAATCCAAGAACATCAGTGCTAGGAGGTCCACTTACAACTGAGAGAAATAGGTTTAGAGTTTAAATTTATGTAGTGGATATTTCTGTGAACAGCATTTTACCCTAAGAGGAGAAACTGGCTTCTAAAGAGGCACAGAACAAATCTTTACGTAGATTAAGTATTTATACAATGTAGAAGAGAATATGGATATGTTTGGTAAATAGACCTCTTTGGACAGTATTCTCTCTTGACTTAGAGCTCTCTCACAGCACTTTGTTCGAGTCACCTATCATTTTGTAGAATGGTTTCTTGCTTTTGATGTCACTGTCAGATGTCACTGAAGGGTGGTCTAAGGGATTGTGGGTCTGACCTCACATGACGTTTCCTGTAAAGTTTTACCTGCCTCAGCAGGTCTTATCTCAGCTCTTGACCTTGACCAGAAGATACTAGTATAAGTGCATTGTTAACACTTGAGGCTATAAAATGATCAAATCATTTAACACTCCCTGTAAAATTTCTCTAAATCAAGTCCACCCCTTGCTGCTGATAAAATAAAATTGGGTGTTTCTGAATTAAAACCAACACTTTTGGTTCAGGGTTCATTTGGGATAATTCCAGTACTCTGAAAGAGTTTGCTTTCCCAACTAAATGAAATTTATTTTGTAGGTTTAAAAATCGGTGTGGTAGATACCTTAGATGTAATATTATGTTCACAGATTAAATAGAGAGCTTAGAAAGCCCAATGCCATATATTTCTTTTCGACCCACAGCTTTTAGCTTCTGTGATGGAAGGACTCGGGTGTATGGGCTTGAATAACACAGTGTCTTTTATATAAAAACCAGAGCAGCAGAAAAAACCAGGCTAGAGTACGTGGCTCAGGCTTCAAGCCGGTTGCTGCTTGAATCGGGAGCTGGTGGAATAACTTCCTAGTCCTGTAGAGACAGTGAGGGTTCTAAGGTGGGTGTCCAGGGATAAGGGATCTATCAGGACCCTGACGATTTGGGGAGTAGTGATGGGATGGTGTGAATGCCTGAATTAAGGGCAGTAGGTACCATGGGTTGCAGTCTGTGGAATCAGGGGAGGGGAAATCATATTTTGAAGAGACCATTTCTGGGAAATTGTGAATCTGTCTGCTTAAATTGCAGGAGTGATCTATTTATCTACTGTCATTAGAGTATGAAGCATTCACTTTAATTGAATTTTCTGATAACTGAAGCTTACCTAATTAAGCATCCAATTAAAATTGCTAGTGGGAAGCAGCCACATAGCGCAGGGAGATCAGCTCGGTGCTTTGTGACCACCTAGACGGGTGGGATACGGAGGGTGGGAGGGAGACGCAAGAGGGAGGGGATATGAGGATATATGTATACATATAGCTGATTCACTTTTTTATACAGCATAAACTAACACACCATTGTAAAGCAACTATACTCCAATAAAGATGTTAAAAAAATTGTCTTAAAATATGTTTCTGAATTGCACACACTTATCTCCTTTCTTAACAATCTATTGAATATAATTTTCCCTTTTGTTCATCTCTCATGGTCATTATATAGTTCAGTGATGCTCTTTGGGCTGGAGACGTGTGGAGTTATTGCTCCTGTGCCAAGTGTTCCCACATTGCTGTGCTTTATACATTCTTTTGCTTATCCTTTATGTTGTAAAGAGGGTGTCTTAGCTGTGTCTCAACAGGGATTGAGGATCTTGCTATTTGCTTATATGGTGGGCAGTGACCCCCAAAGTATCTGTTCTCATGAGTTGAACATATATGAGGAAATGCTGTTTTGACTAGAGGCCACGACGAGAGAGGGGAATGGAGGGTACTGTGCCCTAGGAAGGAGGCCTTAGCCATATTGAGAGAGAGAGACTGTAAGACAAAGCCGAAGGACCCATTTTCATGAGGTGGTCTGAGAAGTGTGGGCCGGGAGAGGGCTGCTTCAGGATCCAGGTAGCAGAGTGTAGCTCTGGGGTGATGGTGCCTGAGGCAGTAGCTGTGGGCTTCAGTGCCTTGAAGGTTTAAAGCATTAGGACACCCGGAGAGAGCATCCTGGGCAGAAAAGTGGCATTCTCCAGTAGTCACTGGCCTTCAGTGAAGAGGCCCAAATAGAAGGTCATGAAAGGACTGGTGGTGAGCACGACTGACAGACTCCAGAAATGAGAGAAGGTTGCTGAGATCCAGCAGTCCTGTGGCAAATTTTGGTTATTGTTACCAAGACCTCTTTGTACCTGCAGGTACTGAGGCCTGTGGAAACTCCCATTGAGCTTGTTTTCTGAATCTGCATTACTGTCAGGATTTCAATGTGCTGTTTATGAGCATGGACGCTGGAGCCGGAGTGCCTGGGCTTGAGCCCTGCCTCCAGGACGGTCTTAGGTTGGGTTCCCTGGGAAACGGGTTCTGATTGGGCAGGAAGTTTATTGGGGCTTGCGCTGAGGTATAATACCTGTGAGGGAGTGAAGGAAGTTAGACTGGGCACAAGGAGGAGTTGAAGTCGATTCGATGGTAGCAAAGGCTTCTGCTGATGCCCTCAGGAGCTCTGGAGCAGAGGAGACCCTTCAGAGTTGCCTCCTCTTGAGGTAAGGGAGCCAGGCCTTTTTACCCCATGTCAACCAGTCGTGAGATGTGGGCTGCCCTTGGCCAGGGCACTGATTTTGAATCAGGTGGCTCTCCAGAGCAAGACTGAGCTGGGCGTTGTCAGTCACCCAACATTCCCATGGGGAAGCCCCTCCTTTATGAGGGGAGATCTGGGTGATACAGCATGGCCCCCAGATCCTTAGTGCTCCAGCTCTTCATCTGAATCCACCTCCTTTAAGTCCTCGGCTTTCAGTAACTTAATATATGTGAAATGCTTAGAAAAGTTTGTAGCACATAGTATGATTTAGGTGTTCTTTATTATGATCATACCTGACTTCATCACCTCTACCTTTCCTTTGTAATATGGTTCTTTTAATACAATTTGAGTTTGAAAGCTAATGCTCTCATTGTTAATTTTTTCTAATTTTCTTTGCAAGAGGAAAAAGTCTGACAATATCCTTGTAAGAACATTAATTTAGTGTACTATGTATTTTGGTAGTATTCGCATTTTTAATTTTTACTGGAAGAAAGGTGCAAAAGAAATAATCACTGATGATGAAATTGGAAGGATTTGGGCATATGGTGAATGAAATTTTTAGGTAGGGGTGTGTGTGTGTCATTTTTAGCCTCCCTCAGAGTAACTTAGGCGAGGACCTTCCAAGTTTATGGGACATGGACCTGCCTCTGCTGTTGCGTCGGGGAGTAGGATACAGCAGTTCATGGCCAGGTGATAGTGTCCGTCTCAGAAGGTCCCCAGAGTCTTGATCTTTGTCTTTCCTGTCACTCTGGTTCTAGATCTGAACATTACAACACAATCAGTAAATACAGCATTGCCAACTTAATTAAGTTGCTTCATTTCTTAAACATTTCAGAATCATTCTTTTCAACATTTCAGTATTTAAATTCCATAAATATAGAGCGGGTCACCTGGAGTGTTTTAGAAATTTGGTTTTGATTCAAAGTAATGTTCTCATGGAGGCTCAGTCCCTGCCAGTTCATTTCTCATTCACTTGGGGACATGGCTAATTCCTTTGGGCAGTTTCTGTCTCCTTCGTATTTGTATGGATGGAAAATGTTTCATTTGAAATGACTTACTTGATTGACCCCCTACGCACCAGGCAACTATATCATAGTAAGTTGTTTATTTTGCCCTGTTAACGTAAAAGCAGTGATAGTTAATTATGTGTGCCACAAAACACTTCTTTAAAACATAAAGTTTGTCTGTTTCTTCTCTTTGCACCAATAGTCCATTATTGGCATATCCTAATAAAGCCAGCAGAGCAGAGGAGGAACTACTGTGATACTTCCTTTCATGGAATTTTAAAAAAAAAAGACCTTCCTTGGATTCATTTTCTTCCTTAGTTTTAAGTTGCTTGTAGCTCTTCTCAATTTCTTTTAAAGAAATGAGAATATTCGGAGTAAACCATGAAAAATAATTTATCTACATATTTATTATACAGTGAACCATAGATGATGAAGATTATATAGAATACACAGTAAATATCAAGCCCAGTCAATGAGAAAATTTATCTTAGCTGCTTTGGTGTTACCGTATATTTGGGTTGAGCAGTGCATTGTGGGTTCCATGCAGAATTCCATAGTTAGTTTTGTTATGTGAGCCGGGAGCCTTATGGAGAATCTCACTTCAGCAACCAGCAAGGTTTTTTTTTTCCCTATTGAGATTAGGAATGTCAAGTACATTTAAGATTTTACTTCCACATTTTTTGTTTGTTTGTTTTTATTTTTTGGGGGGGGTGAATATTGATAAAAGATTTAAGGTTTGACTAATAGATGTGTAAAAGGTATTACTGTTTAAAGTGGTGAAAACTCATCTCATAATAAGCCCTTTCTAAAACCAAAGATGACTTTTAAAACTGTGCATTTTGGGGATTAAAAGACATAAACCCTCTTTTCAGAGAAATGTTGTTGAGCTCCATGTAATGGAAACAAGTCTCATATCCAAGAAGATTATGTCAGTACAGAATTTAATTCTCTAAAACATGAAATTATGACATTTGTATATATGATCTTTCAATGTGTAGGAGACATGAAGTAAAAAATGAATATTTTGGACAAAATTATTTATTGTTTCCAAAATGGACATGGATAAGAGTGATTGTATCTTGTATATTGTCTATTTAATCCCAGACCAGCCACAATTACCATGTGATTGCTTTGCAGAGCGTGGCCTGCTACTGACTCTCTAGAAGCCACTTCATGCTGCCTCTTTTTTTTTTTTAGCATGAATGCAGGTGGGTTTTTATGTGGGTTTTAGTTATAGTCTGGTGAAAAAAAATTCTCAATCTTGGGCCATTGTTTTGAGTTTTAAAATGAATAAATTAAAACCAGAATATATTGTAGATAAGAAGGAAAAATTGTCTAACAAAACCCAATTTTTTATTTAAATAGAAGGACATTACTTTCATATAGAGTATTACTCAAGGTTAACCAATTCTTAGCTTGTTCATCTAAATTTATACGTGTAGTACAGTCGTGGACATAAAATGTTTGCTTAAATGATCACTAATACAGTAGAAATACATTAAACTAGACTTTACTCTCAGAGTTTTACATATGAAATCTTTAGTAAACTCACTATTATATTACTTAAATAAAAGATAGAAGAGGAAGGATACATAATAAGCATCTCACTGTGAATTCCAGTGAAACCACATTATTAGAATTTACATTGTTTTTGAAAATTAAGGGCTAGTTTTTACTCAGTGATACTCAAAGGTTAACCAAAAGGAAAAGGAAGGTTCCAGATGGGTGTCAGCTCTTTGGTCTAATGGTCTAAATGAAATGGGGAAAAAAAATGAAAAAGAAATCATGGACTTAGACTAATGGTTCAGTTTCCAGCTGTAAACCTGGTGAGTTCGCTTTAAGTGCGGTTTGCTGCAAATTGATGATGGTTTTTAGCACTTAGCTTCTTATCTCCAAAGCACTTTCCAAATGTTGAATAATTAATTGCCACAACCCCTGTGTGGGGGGTAGAATCACAGGCATGTCTCTCTGTTTACCAGGAAACCATTATGGCAGAGTCTGTAAATGTTGATTTTTATTTTTAGAGGTTTCTGTGCTTTCCAAGGTGACCAGCTTTTTAAATGCTGTCCTGGTTTCCAATCACAGGGTCATGGGAAAAGTAATCAAGGATGTTGAGTACTTGAAAACTTTTTCTTCTCATTGTTCCCATTGTTTTCATCTCACTTCTGCCTGCTCATCATTTTGGAATACAATTTTTTTTGTAAAAAAAAGAAAAATGGAATAGTAAGTATCAGTAAGTTTAGTCTCTGAAATTAGTACATTCTCATCTCATATGGCAAATTCAAAATTTGGGAAACCTGGTGGAGCAATGGGAACAAATCTAAGTGGCAAAAAAGTCACATTCTGAAAACAGTTTTAATAAATTAATGAATCTTTCAAACAGTAGTTTTTATAACTTTAACTTAACCTTGGAGTATGTATATATATTGAATAGTGTATTATAGACAGTTGAGCTATGTGACATGTATAGAAGACAAACATATTAAAAAATTAGAGCACAAGAAAGAAGATAAGAGGCTAATTTAGTATAGAATGAAATGGATAATTGAACACTGGCGTTAATAAAACTGAAAGGAGTTTGAGAAGAGGGATGTCTTAAGTGAAGGTGCAATATTACCAATATGACAAGAGCCTTGAGTGGCTCTTGTCACTCAAGGGTGGGTGGCTTCCGGTGGCGACCACGGCTTACCAGATGACAATACCTACATTAGCCAGACTGATTCCTGGCTCATTTGTGTTGCCAGCCTCAGGATGTCTACTGATTAGCTCTCTGGAGAGATGCAGCATGAAGTCACTGTGGCAGACGCAGGAGGCTATCCATCCCTCAGGTTCTCAGCCTTTGAAACAGAAAAAGAGCCAGGGCCTTCCTTTAAGAGCAGTTAACTAAACTGTTTATGTTTTGAGAAACTGACCAGATAACAGAGAATGCTGTGGTGATTGTCTCTGATAAGTGCTGAGTTTCTTTGCGTATGATGAACACCTTTAAAGGCAGCCAGAGTTCGATTCTTCATGTCGTTTCAAGGAGATAAGGTCCTAGAAATCTTAGAAGTGTCTGCTTACACTTGTCTGCTGAATGCAGAGATAGATTCTTAATTTTGAGGTCTGGGGTCCACAGCTGGACCTTAGGCTGGGGCTCATGAACCCCCAGATATTGTATACAGAATTTGTATGTTTATATGTTTTTGGAAGAGTGCATCCAAAGGATTCATGTGTTGCTAAAGCGGTGACATATACAAAATATTTTATATTTAATGTGGCCTAGTGTCCCTTAACAATGTTTACTTAGTCCCCTACAAATAACAAAACAAAACATTAGTTTTTAGCTATCTACTCCCCCCCAAGTCTGGGTGGAAAGGAAATGAGAGCCCTTCAGCTCTAGGATATCACCTCTAAAAATCTAATGTTTTATGTTATCAGAAACATCAGAAAGTGCAATGATGCAATCAAAACCAGTGAACATGGTTATTTAACCACAGTGCATTAAATTTGGAAAGGTAGTGATCAAGTCCAGCTTATCTACAATCAGTCATGGGGCTTTCTTGCTATCAGATCTGAAGAAGTTATGCCCATAAGGATCGGCAGCTTTGACTGCATTTGTACTTTAGCTTACTTTCAGACATGAGGTACTTTGATAGCATTTTTGTGGGAAACTGCACATTGAATATGTGATACCTATGGGAAGTGAGGGAATTCCTTGCCTCTGTGGGGTTCCTTTTATAAGCAATGTACTTATTTTCCTGAATATTGGTAGATTAATTTAATTTTTGTAAATAAGATCATGTTTATGTGAAATTTTACAAATAAGATCTTGATTACCACTCATTAGGGGAAGCTTGATATTTAAAAGAATACTGCAATATAAGAGATTGGTAAATACTAGTGCAAAATAATACCAGAAAATTAGGGTTCTTTACTTGAGTTCAGAGTTGGCCTTTGCGGGGCAGGGGTTCAATAACCTCATGAAAATAGAGCACCATTTAAATTATACATTCATCTATCCATTTTATTTTGAGGTTATTATCTATAGCTTTTATCAGATTTTCAAAAGGCCATGGCCCCAAAAGAGGTTAAGAATCACTCACTTATAATGTCAGAGTCTTATATGTGCTTGTCTAAAAAGAACGCTTCTATTTTGAAGATTTTGCTCAACTTCAGAAATTTAAAGAGGGGTCATTGATAAAGAATAAAATGGTATGACAAAATGGACCTCAGAAGGGTTTAGGGCTGCTGTGGTTTGAATGTTTGTGTCCCCCTCCAAATTCACATGTTGAAAACTTAATTCTCAAAGGTGATGGTGTTAGTAGGTGCGGCCTTTGGGAGGTGATTAGGTCATGAGGATGGAGCCCTTGTGAATGGGATTTGTGCTTTTGTAAGAGATTCCACAGAGCTCTGTAGTCCCTTCTGCCATGTGAGTATACAGTGAGAAGTCTGCAACCTGGAAGAGGGCTCGCACCTGACCAGGCTGGTGCATGGACTGGTCTAGGACTTCTGGTCTACAGAGCTGTGAACAGAAAATTTCAGTTGTCTATAAGCTTCTCATCTGTGATAATTTGTTATAGCAGCCCGAAGGGACTAAGGCTGAAAGTTATGGAGATTCATTACACAACATTGTACATATATTTAACACTACCGAACTGTACACTTAAAAATGGGTGGTTGGAAAATTTTGTTATGTGTTTTTTGCCACAAGTAAAAAAAAAAAAAATTTAGGGCTGAGTTCAGTGCTTGATAAATATGTATTAGATTTGACAAATACCTAAGAAGATAAGAAAGATCAAACCAGCACCTCTCAATTAACTGAGGGCCTGGAATTGAATATGTGGGTTAAAAAAATCTATGGATAATACATGAAATCTCATTATGATCAATAGTTGGAACAGTTTCACCCATGAAATGCACATTCATTTTGATTCTGTATATATAAAAAAAGGAGAGAGTGGTTTCTTACTCTATTGATTGGTTTGGGTTTTATTTCTTGGTTTAGGTTTTATTTCCTCTATGATGGCTATCTATTGGAGGCATATCATGCGGTGCTTAAGTATTCAGGCCCTGGCAGCAGACCAAATGGTCATTTTGTTTTGCCATTTATGACTGTGGTCTTGGGCAAGTCAATTAACAGCATCCTTGTGCCCCTCATCTGTAAAATAAGCATAACAATAGTACTGATCTCATAGGGTAGCTGTGGAAAATCAAATGCTCTAGCATATATTGACAGCGGTGCCTGTCTCATGGCAAGGACTTAATAATTGTTAGTTTATTACGACTTTTGGAGTGATGCCTACCAATAAGATAGATAAGATACTGCAGGCTGAAAGGACAGCAAGAAGAAATGAGATGTTGGCTGTGCTCCAAATGCTATAATCTTCCCTTGAATAAATGAGAGTTGATGGTTTATGTTATTGACACTGGTGTGAAGTCTCTCGGAGAGTTTCATTTGATTTAATATGTCTAGACACATGGGTCTTCCAAACAATATTTCTGAGCTTATTAATTCAGAGGTATAAAAATTTAAAAAATCTGTAACCATGTGTGAGGATAAATTTTTAGGATATACTTCCATAACCTTAAAGAAAACTATGCCTATAGGTACATATTAGTGTTGCTTTTAAAACTAAATATGATTTCTTGTCATTTCACACACACATAAACTAAACAAAGGTCACAGACGGTAAAATGAATTTTAAAATGTTGAGATCAGATCATTTAGTGAATAAACTTAATTTTCGGGACTTCCCTGGTGATCCAGTGGTTAAGACTTCACGCTTCCAATGCAGGAGTCCCGGGTTCAATCCCTGGTCAGGGAACTAGATCCCGAATGCCGCAACTAAGAGCCCGCATGCTGCAAGTAAGACCCGGTGCAGCCAAGTAAATAAATAAATAAAATTAAAAAAAACAATTTAAGTTTCATCTTTCTGTAGTGGTAAAGGAAGCTCTGGAAGTGGGAGAGTGATGCAGAATTTGCTACTTCAGATTCTTCTTTATGAATCACTTCATAGTCTTCCAAACGTGTTTTTTTTTTTTTTTTTTTTTTTTTTTGCGGTACGCGGGCCTCTCACTGTTGTGGCCTCTCCCGTTGCGGAGCACAGGCTTCGGACGCGCAGGCTCAGCGGCCATGGCTCACGGGCCCAGCCGCTCCTCAGCATGTGGGATCTTCCCGGTCCGGGGCATGAACCCATGTCCCCTGCATTGGCAGGTGGACTCTCAACCACTGCGCCACCAGGGAAGCCCAGGAAACCTTTTCTTATGGGTTATTTCTCACTAAAGAATGTATTATTTGATCTCTCTCTTTTTCTGCCTCTTTCCTTCTACTCCTCATCCACACCCCAAGTAGAAGCTTAGGGAAATTAACCCAACTGAGGAGAATGCTTTCTTCTTGCTACTGGGAATCCTGTGTATGCAGACAAAAAGGATGAAGCAGTATCTCTTGTTATTCTTGAACAAGTATATTTCTTGGAGTTTGAAGCTATGCAGAATTATCTGGTAATAAGCTTAGTAGGCTCTACCTTAGTAGGCTATAATCTCCTCTATGAAGTGGTTGTATATTATTCATTTTTTGTGTCACCAGTCCCTGGGTTGGACTACCACAGAGTAGGTCCTCAATAAAAAGTTAAGTGAGCTGAACTGGAGGTGTACAGCCACAGTAACAAAGTCGAAAAGTGAAAAAGAAAGAGTGCTGGATAATCAAAGTTCCAAAGAATTGTTTAAAAAATCTGAACAGACTTCCAGCTAAACGTACTACAAAGAAAAGTCACATTCAGAATGTTTTCCTTTGTAATTTATCTTGGGAACATTTATTCATTTGCAGATCCGTGTAGTTTTTAGATTGCTTTCAAATACTACCTTTGTATGCCAGGGTGACTGCATCATACACTTTTACCACAAAAGCACCTTCATAAAACAGTTTCTCATTTCATAATCAGCTTCCCTCTTTTCCTTTGCTCGCTCCTACAGATTTTGGGCTTTGGTTGGTGACTGTAAAAGGTTGTATAATTTTTATTTGTTTTAACAAGATAAAGACATAGCGATAGCCTTACGATTTTATACCATGGTGAATTTAAATCTGTCATTACTGTGCTTTATTTAAAATACAGAAGTTTTTATAGACTGCCTCTGAAACGCCAAACAATTTGCAAAATTAAAACATGGAAATGGTAAATGATAGGTTACACCATTCCTGAGGTACTTTCATCAGGTAGATAGAAAGACATTTTGGGTCTATAACAGATTTCTGTTGTATTTCTCTCCATATTATTAAGAATATAATGGCACAAAATAGCACAAAATGACCTTAATGTTGCTGCATTTGGAAGTTTTAAAAACATGTGGGTTTAACACAAGTTCCTGATAAATGTGGGCATGAACGTGAAGAGTTGGACCCCTGCCCTCATCAGGCAGACAGACCTTTACAAATCAATGTCTCTTGCTCAGAAGGTGGAACATTTGTCAATTTAAACCTGCATAGGTTGGGAGTAAACACACATTGGTATTATATCTCTAGAATTTATCTGATGCTTTTTTGTGTGTGTGTGAAGAGCTTCATGGATCTTTTCAGAGCCACATAGCATTCTTAGGCCTGAGGTTGTACAAAAGTGAGCTTTGTCTCTTAAAGCTGAGGAAATAGATACAAAGGAAGCAGAGGCTTGTGTGGAGTTATCCAAGTCAGGGGTTGTGAGACTTAACAACCAGCTTCATGGATGTGATGACTGCAGTGCTACATCACCAAGGAAGTCAGCCAACTGTCAGGATGTCTCATGGGCCATTTACAGAGACAACTTAGATGCCATCTAAGAAAAATCTAACCTTCCAACCTTTGCTTGTCCAAGTGTGTCTGCCCTCAGAAAGTCTGTCTTCCATCTGAAATAATTAATTCAGGCCTCATTCCAAAATTATCTAATTTCCCCCTGCAATTTTGAGGTCCATATCTCTATTCTTCTTCTCTGATTTGAAATACTCTGGTATTTTCTTAGTGTCCTATGCTCTGCATTTGGTTTCTCACTTGGTTAGATTCGGGGTTAGTTTTAATATAGTCACCCTACTGTGTTTAATCCCCAGGATAAGGAATGGATCTAAGCAAAATTGTACCTGGCTGGGAAAGCAGCAAGGAAGAGGCCCAGTCCTCTAGGGCTGGGCAGAAGGTGGGGTTGCCCTTGCTTGGAGCAGAAGGTGAATACCAGGGCTGACTTGCTGTGGTCTGGGGGTCTCACCAGAAATGAGAGAAAAGCCAGGAAGTCACTAAGACCAGAGTCGGGTTCCACAGGGCAGAGTTACGTTGGGGTTGGAGAACTATGGGGAAAAAGTGAAAATGTGAGGCAGAGGTTGAATCTAGGGGAATGAGGTGTTGGCCTATATTCTGAAATGATAATGATACTGCCTTTGTGTGTGTGTATGTGTGCACATGTGAATAGGGTACCAGGTGCAGTTTTGGGCAGGCCAGGTCACATTATGGAAACTGGGATGGGATAGATATTAGAGAGCCAAGCAGAGTGATTGCCATGAAGGCAAAACTCCTCTAGTGCTGGGGAAAGTTTTCTAAAAATGAGATCGGAGTATAAGGGCTGATGACATCTCAGACTAATGTATCATCCTACATGCACTGTGTTGCTGACTGGCATATAATTTGTACCTTCTTTTACTTTCATTACTAGTAGTAACCCTGAACTTTGTCTGGTAAAGGATTGGCCTGTGAGTACAGCTCCTGACATGTTATAAGGAGTTAGTAAAGCAGAAGTGGGGAAGTCTCTGTTCTTGTTTTTGGGATCCGCAGACACAAGAGAGCTCTGCTACCTGGGTGGTGGGCTTGAAGCCAGGGACCTCTTTTGCCACCACACAGACCCATCTTACTGTGGAGAGCTGAGTTTTCACTGCACACTGGTTGCTCTTTATAAACAGTCATTACCTTGGCTGTCCTTACGATGGGTATCGATAAATACAGTGAAAGATGAAAAGGTGAGACGGAAACCTCCCTCTTCTCTGCTCCCACTCAGGCTGCCCCCTCGCAATATCATTGTGATGGTTCAGTTGGCACTCATGCCTCAATTGTTTCTTTCTGTTTTAATTGAAGTGTAGTTGATTTACAAAATTGTGTTAGTTTCAGGTGTATAGCAAAGTGATTCAGTTATACATATATATATATTTTTCAGATTCTTTTCCATTATAGGTTATTACAAGATATTGAATATAGTTCCCTGTGCTATATAATAAATCCTTGTTGTTTATTTTATGTATTTTAGTGTGTATCTGTTAATCCCAAACTCCCCCCTTTCCCCTTTGGTAGCCATAAGTTTGTTTTGTATGTCTGTAAGTCTGTTTCTGTTTTGTCAATGAATTCATTTGTATTTTTAGATTCCACATAGAAGTGATATCATATAATATGTGCCTTTTTCTGCCTGACTTACTTCACTTAGTATGCCTCAATCATTTCTTGTTTTTTTGTTTTTTTAAATTTGTTTATTTATTTATTTATGGCTGTGTTGGGCCGTGATTGCTGTGTGCGGGCTTTCTCTAGTTGTGGCCAGCGGGGGCTACTCTTTGTTGCAGTGTGCGGGCTTCTCATTGCAGTGTTTTCTCTTGTTGCGGAGCACGGGCTCTAGGCACACAGGCTTCAGTAGTTGTGGGTTGCAGTCTCTACAGCGCAGGCTCAGTAGTTGTGGTGCACAGGCTTTGTTGCTCTGTAGCATGTGGGATCTTCCCGGACCAGGGCTAGAACCCATGTCTCCTGCATTGGAAGATGGATTCTTAACCACTGCACCACCAGGGAAGTCCCCTCAATCATTTCTTAATGTGGCGTCCAGGCACCCAGTTGCATCCCAGTACATTTTGTGAGTGGTCCATGTGCAGAACTGAATGGTGTGGGGCTCCCCCTTTGGCATCGACTGACCCTGTACTGAGGGATGTAGAAGTGCCTTCAGCTGTGGCCGCCTACCTTGGTTTACACAGCCTTGTATATAGTACTTCAGAAAGTGTGTCATCCTCAGCCTGGGATGACGCTGGCCAACAGCTGTTAGAAAAATAATGGCCCCATGGGGGAGGGAAGAGGATGGAGGGGGAGGGGTTATTCACACTACTCCAGGGACATGGTGGACTTTCTGTTAGCATTTCCTGATCAAAAAGTTGGTGAAGCGATGGATTCATTTGCTAATGCTTTTGAACCTTTGTCACATCATAGAATGCTTAGTAAGTAATAATATTTGTATGGCACTCTGGGTAAGCAGTCTAGACATCTTGTGGATGGAGGTAACTGGCCTGGGCCCTGGCTGTGCCTGGCCCTGCCTGGAGTGAGGATGGACATCTTAGCCCACCTGAAACGTGATTCCAGTACACTGGCTGGGAACCGTCAGGATTCACAGTTGACACAGTGGCCGTCTTATCAATGAAATAAATTCTATACTAGGAGCTTGGATTATGATTTTGCTTTTGCTGTGATTTCTTCACATGCTTAGAACTTCCTTTTGTCTGAACTGTCTTATCTCTGACCTAGTTAACCTATCTTATTAGCTATTAAGCATATTGAGAAATTAAACTGTGTGAACTCCTCAAGCACCTTGAAAATAATACTCTAGATGTTTACAGTGGTATCACAGAAATTTGGAAGTCATTTTGTCTGTCCTCCTGTGCTCTACTCAATCCTGTTGATTGTGGACTAAAACTCACAAATGGGCTTGTTTTTTGCAGGGGTGGGGGGTATTCATTAATTTGCTCTTTACGGCTTTTTTTTTTGGTTTTCTGAGAACTTTGTGTTCTGGTCCTGTCCAAGGTGCAGATGGCTATGCTTTCAAAACAACTTATTGTCATAATAGCGCCCATTTAAAATCAATACATGCGCTCAGTTTCACTATATTCGGCATCATTTGTTTGGTCTCTGAGGAGCGGGTGATGTTCTTCCACTGATGCTCCAGGTCTGCTCCTCCAGTAGCCTCCATCTACCTCGAACCTTTCACTTGTCACTTAGGTGGGAGGACACAGCAAATGGACCCTGTGCTGGGCACTCTTACAGCCAGTGAGGGAGACCCTTGGTTTTCAAGTCAGACAGATCTGAGCGTGAATTTCCATTCTTCCTGTCTTAGGCTGTGCATTGTATGCCTTTCCCTTTATGGCTCTGAGACTAGGTTTCTTCCTAAGTAAAATGGAGCTTAAAGTCACTCTAGGGTTTGCGCATTGTTGTGAAGATCACAAGTGAACCATCTATAGGGACCAGAACATAGTGGGTGCATAGCTAAGTGTACATATAATTACCATTATTGATAATTCTTTAGCGTCATACAGAGTCAGTAGTTTTAGTAACACAAGAAATTATTATTGCTCATCTACCAAGTCTGTCATTTCTATTTTAGGAAATCATTAATTTCAGAAAACTAGTTCTTACCAAAGCTATGTTAGTGAAGACCCCGGGATACATTATTTCTTTGTTTTATTGCCTACATCCCTCTGTCACTTCTATTTTTTAGTTTTCTTTTCTTCTGATTTAAAAAAAATTGGCATTTGGGGTAATTTTCAGCATTTTCCTAGTCACAAAAATTACATCAGCAGGTCTATGTTTCACAGGGCGACCACCTTTCAAAAATACTCTGCCGGCTTTCTAGTCCTCAGCCACATTCCCAGTGAGTCCTCTGAGTATTATCAACCGGTTGACAAATTGGACCTCTGGCATGTCAACAGGTACATGCCTCATGACCTCTTTCCTTGATGCCCCTGCACTTCACATAAGGTTTAGAAGAGGGAAACTCTCGCATGTTCCTGGCTCCCACCTTGGGACTCATAAGCTTAGAAGAGACTTTGGAAGAACTACCTGGCTATTCCCCATATTCCGTTCAGGGGAGGAGGCATGGCATGAGGGCACTGGAATCGGGCAGAGCTGGGTTTGAATTCCCTCTCTGCCGGTTGCTAGCAATGTGACCTTCATGAACTTGTGCCTGTCTGGGAAGAGTTAAGGACCTTGTTGCACAATAAAACTAGCTGCCTGGGTGGTCTGCAGCTCTATGCCCAGCACCTACCATGCAGTGTGCTTTTGTGTATGTTATCTTGTAGCTTACCCACAACTGAACAATGTAGTTATTACTAAACCCATTTTTCAGATGAGGAAATTGAGACTTAGAGAGTTAATAACTTGAATTACTTTATTTTATAAAGATTCTTTTTTTATTGGAGTATGGTTGATTTACAATCTTATATTAGTTTCAGGTGTATAACATAGTGATTCAATATTTTTATAGATTTTACTCCGTTTAAAGTTATTATAAAATTTTGGCTATATTCCCTGGGCTGTACAATATATCTTTGTAGCTTATTTATTTTATACATAGTAGTTTGTACCTCATAATCCCCTACCCATATTTTACCCCTCCCCCCTTCCTTCTTCCCACTGATAACCACTAGTTTGTTTTCTATATTCTGTGAGTCTGTTTTTGTTTTGTTATATTCATTCTTTTTTTTTTTTTTTTTTTTTTTTGCGGTACGCGGGCCTCTCACTGTTGTGGCCTCTCCCGTTGCGGAGCACAGGCTCCGGACGCGCAGGCCCAATGGCCATGGCTCATGGGCCCAGCCGCTCCACGGCATGTGGGATCCTCCCGGACCGGGGCACGAACCCGTGTCCCCTGCATCAGCAGGCGGACTCTCAACCACTGCGCCACCAGGGAAGCCCCCTATTCATTTGTTTTATTCTTTAGATTCCACATATAAGTGATAACATACAGTACTTGTCTTTCTCTGCCTGGCTTATTCACTAAGCATAATAGCCTCCAGGTCCATCTATGTTATTGCAAATGGCAGAATTTCATTCCATTCTTTTTATGGCTTAGTAATAGTCCAGTGTGTGTGTGTGTGTGTGTGTGTGTGTGTGTGTGTATATATATATATATATATATATATATATATAACATCTTCTTTATCCATTCATCTGTTGATGGACACTTAGATTCCTTCCATATCTTGGCTCTTGTAAATAATGCTGCTAAGAACATTGGTGTGTGTGTATATTTTCAGATTAGTGTTTTCATTTTCTTCAGATATATACCCAGGAGTGGGATTGCTGGATCATATTTTTGGTAGTCCTATTTTTAGTTTTTTGAGGAACTTCCATACTGTTTTCCATAGTGGCTGCATCATTTTACATTCCCACCAACAATAAATGTACTAGGGTTCCCTTTTCTCCACATTCTTGACAGTATTTGCTGTTTGTAGACTTTCTGATGACAGCCATTCTGACAGGTGTGAGGTGATACCTCATTGTGCTTTTGATTTGCATTTCTCTAATAATTAGTGATGTTGAGCATCTCTTCATGTACCTGTTGGCCATTTGTATATCTTCTTTGGAAGAATGTCTGTTTAGGTCTTCCGCTCATTTTTTAATTGTATAAAAAGTCATTACTAATTGTTTTTAGAGAAACTGTGAGAGTGGAATAAGGTTGGGAGAATCAGAATTGGACAAGAGATACCACTTTAGATTTGCCCAGACGTCAAAGTTTCTTTCCTTAAGTAGACTAATCCTTACTGAGAGTGAATAAGATGTTTCCTCTAATGCATGGGCCATCAGAGCCAATGACAAAACAGTGCAAATCAATAGTGTAATGAAGCAATAAATGATTTGGCTACTAGCAAAATGGCATCTGTATAGGTTACCAGGTAGCTTTTATCTGTAGGTACTTATTTTTTGCTTGCCTTTCAAAGCAAAAATGATTCTGTGAATGTAACAGAAACAGGCAACTCTCAGCTGGTCATCACTTCCATTTGGCATGAGAGCCATCACTTGTACTTAGCTGGCCTTGCCTGGTGTTGACTCTTGGTTTTACAGAACCATAAGCACAGGCAGGAAGACTTACAAAACACACTCAGAGGTCTCCATCAAGGCTGGAATGTGGTAGTGACAGTCTGACTTGCACTGTTTTTGGCTCTTCCTTTTCAGCTTGGCTGCAGCTAGTAAGCTGGGAGGATTGTAAAAGTTAAAACAAATGCAGATTGGAGAGAAAGTCATCTTAACTTCTAAGACTCTTCTTGGCAAAGGGAATTGTCTTCTGATATTTAAATGAAGAGGTAATTCTTCTTTTTAACTAGTGATTTGTGAAATTGATTCAAGTTGGTAAAAGTTCACAAGCAAGTCCCAAGTCTCCAGAAAGGGAATGTTATGACACAGAGCAGATCTTTAAGAACTGATTGGTGTTTTACTTTGGTTTGTAGCTGTCATGTGTTTATGCAGATAATTGATTTTTGAGATAAGGGGAAAAGCAAATGTAGAAAGTTGCCTTAGACAATATGTGTATGTAATTTCTTCTTGGAGTAGGTTTGTCTCAACTGATGGTAGTTAATTTATTTGTGTTTATCTATTAGAGATAACACTGGTATTTATCCTCTAGTTTCAGTTATTTGTTTGATGACCTTTCTAACCAAATGCATGCTGCTTCCTACCCATTTTTGGAATGCTATCATTATATATGGTTATTTGAAGCTCAAAATGCATTTTTTCATAGAAAGTAATATTAGAATGATGGTGGGGTTCCATTCTACCCCACACAAGCCTATTTCACCCATTCTGTACCTGAAACAATACTTCCAGCACTATACTCTTATTAGTTATTTCAATACTGTTTAGCTGATAACCTGTATGGATTCCATCATTGTATGACCTTGACAACTGCTTACATCTTTAAGTCTCAATTTCATCATCTATAAAATGGGGATATTAATAGCACTTATTTCATAGACTGGTATTAAGTTTTAAACAATTCATACAATGCACTTATATTAGCTTTTATTATTATCACTATAATTTGGCCACATTTGCAGTAAATAGTTTTATGTGAGTTGGCTTTGGAACCTAACCAACAAATGTAATGTTATTTCTTTGGGAAAAAATAGGTGTCCTGTGTTTGGCAAGAGGGAATATGGTGTCACCAGGACATCCTTCTTTGCCTTTTCCCTTGTACGTCACCAGTGTCTAGCAGTAGAAGGGACTGTGGTGGTTTTGGGGTACTTTTTGTTCTTCCAGGATCCCAAAGATAGCTCACTGTCTTGTGCATAGACATCATATATTTGTACATACAGGCAGTCCTGACTTTCCCAGCTTCAGCTTTGATACAGACTGCGCTTTAGTATATAAGACGGGCTCCGCCGCGCCCCGCCCCCACCCTGTAACTGACCTTTCACACTGCGCTTGTGTCAGCGAGGAGCTGGAGGGACATTTGCGGTGAATTTAAAGTGCATTGCACACGGCCCGCGGTTCTGTGTTGTCGGCGTCACCAGGTATATTTGCACCTCAGTCAGTGTTTGTTGCTGCAGATATATGAATACTTTTGCATTTTACCATGCAGCTTTACACAGATGAGGGGAACAATTAAAAATGCTGATGCTACTAAACATACATACCATAAACTTCATTTCGTTTTGACTAAGATGAAAAGGGTTGGACACGCCGGAGTCAATCCAGTACTCACTGGATGAGAGCCTGTGGATTAAGGTGTGAAGGAAAAGAAAACACACATTGAAATCCTTCCTATGCATTTTTATTTATTATGCCTAAAATGAGGGACATGGGTCTGGGCGTTAGAGTGTTTTAATCTTTGGGAACGGAACCATCTTTATAACGTGAATATATTTGTTATAATTTTATATTAATACATGTTTTCTGGAATGCACTGGGCATAGAAGAAGGGAGGCTTATACAGGATAGTTTGGAACTATTTATTATTTATTTAAAAATTTTTTATTTTAATATCACAAAGTAATTTTATTAAGGTTTTATGGAAAGGTCACTATTGGATTTCTTTAATACTAAAATCTATCTCAGCATACAGAAATCGCCCATGAGCCTGAAATATTAGTTCAAGGCTAAGTTTATTAAGGTTTTGGCATGACTCAATAATAACTTTCTCCAAACATGACAACCATTTTCAAATCAGATAAGCTGTAGGATATAAAACTGTGGCTCATAACAATAAAATCATGAAAATGGCATCATTGCATATTAGTTCTTAGGGATTAACTTTAAATATACTCTAAAATTGTGAGGAAGCTTATCAAAACAGTTCATTCTGTATTGGCATTTTCAGTTCACAAAGGATCATACAGAAACATGGTTAAGGTCTGTGTAGCATGCTTCAAAGCAAACTGATATTTTTAAGACAAATTCTAATTCAAGTGCCAATACTAACTTTAGCATCACAATCCTTTCTGTCTCCTAATACCTTCATTTATGAGTTGAGTGATGATTAAACAGAGAAATGTCTGGTCTCTCTGTACCTGCGTCTGCTGAATCTGCTATCTTAAGTTTTCAAACTCACATATTCCAGCAAAGGTGTAAAGTTTACCTGATATATTCAATAGCAAAAACCTGTTATTAGGCAATGTATGACATTACTGTCTTGTTTTTTTTTTAACATCTTTATTGGAGTATAATTGCATTACAGTGGTATGTTAGTTTCAGCTGTATAACAGTATGAATCAGCTATACATAAACTTATATCCCCATATCTCCTCCCTCTTGTGTCTCCCTCCCACCCTCCCTATCCCACCCCTCTAGGTAGACACAAGGTGCCGAGCTGATCTCCCTGTGCTATGAGGCTGCTTCCCACTAGCTATCCATTTTACATTTGGTAGTGTATATACGTCCATGCCACGCTCTTACTTCGTCCCAGCTTACGCTTTTTTTTTTTTTACATTCCATATATATGTGTTAGCATACAGTGTTTGTTTTTCTCTTTCTGACTTACTTCACTCTGTATGGCAGACTCTGGGTCCATCCACCTCACTACAAATAACTCAATTTCGTTCCTTTTTATGGCTGAGTAATATTCCATTGTATATATGTGCCACATCTTCTTTATCCATTCATCTGTCAGTGGACACTTAGGTTGCTTCCATGTCCTGGCTATTGTATATAGAGCTGCAATGAACATCGCAGTACATGACTCTTTTTGAATTATGGTTTTCTCAGGGTATATGCCCAGGAGTGGCATTGCTGGATCATATGGTAGTTCTATTTTTAGTTTTTTAAGGCACCTGCATACTGTTCTCCATAGTGGCTGTATCAATTTACATTCTCACCAACAGTACAAGAGGGTTCCCTTTTCTTCACACCCTCTCCAGCATTTATTGTTTGTAGATTTTTTGATGATGGCCATTCTGACCTGTGTAAAGTGATACCTCATTGTAGTTTTGACTTGCATTTCTCTGATGATTAGTGATGTTGAGCATCCTTTCATGTGTTTGTTGGCAATCTGTATATCTTCTTTGGAGAAATGTCTATTTAGGTCTTCTGCCAATTTTCGGATTGGGTTGTTTGTTTCTTTGATATTGAGCTGCATGAGCTTGTAAATTTTGGAGATTAATCCGTTTTCAGTCGCTTCATTTGCAAATATTTTCTCCCATTCTGAGGGTTGTCTTTTGGTCTTGTTTATGGTTTCCTTTGCTGTGCAAAAGCTTTTAAGTTTAATTAGTCCCATTTGTTTATTTTTGTTTTTATTTCCATTTGTCTAGGAGGTGGGTCAAAAAGGATCTTGCTGTGATTTATGTCATTGAGTATTCTGCCTATGTTTTCCTCTAAGAGTTTGATAGTGTCTGGCCTTACATTTAGGTCTTGAATCCATTTTGAGTTTATTTTTATGTATGGTGTTAGGGAGTGTTCTAATTTCATTCTTTTACATGTAGCTGTCCAGTTTTCCCAGCACCACTATTGAAGAGGCTGTCTTTTCTACATTGTATATTCTTGCCTCCTTTATCAAAGATAAGGTGACCATATGTGTGTGGGTTTATCTCTGGGCTTTCTATCCTGTTCCATTGATCTGTATTTCTGTTTCTGTGCCAGTACCGTACTGTATTGATTACTGTAGCTTTGTAGTATAGTTTGAAGTCCAGGAGCCTGATTCCTCCAGCTCTGTTTTTCTTTCTCAAGATTGCTTTGGCTGTTCGGGGTCTTTTGTGTTTCCATACAAATTGTGAAATTTTTTGTTCTAGTTCTGTGAAAAATGCCATTGGTAGTTTGATAGGGGTTTCATTGAATCTGTAGATTGCTTTGGATAGTATATTCATTTACACAATGTTGACTCTTCCAGTCCAAGAACATGGTATATCTCTCCATCTGTTTGTATCATCTTTAATTTCTTTCATCAGCGTCTTATAGTTTTCTGCATATAGGTCTTTTGTCTCCTAGGGTAGGTTTATTCCTAGGCATTTTATTCTTTTTGTTGCAGTGGTAAATGGGAGTGTTTCCTTAATTTCTCTTTCAGACTTTTCATCATTACTGTATAGGAATACAAGAGATTTCTGTGCATTAATTTTGTATTTTGTTACTTTACCAAATGCATTGATTAGCTCTAGTAGTTTTCTGGTAACATCTTTGGGATTCTCTCTATATAGTATCATGTCATCTGCAAGCAGTGACAATTTTACTTCTTCTTTTCTGATTTGGATTCCTTTTATTTCTTTTTCTTCTCTGATTGCTGTGGCTAAAACTTCCAAAATTATGTTGAAGAATAGTGGTGAGAATGGGCAGCCTTGTCTTGTTCCTGATCTTAGAGGAAATGGTTTCTGTGTTTCACCATTGAGAATGATGTTTGCTGTGGCTTTGTCATATATGGCCCTTAGTATGTTGCGGTAGATTCCCTCTATGCCTACTTTCTCAAGGGTTTTTATCATAAATGGGTGTTGAATTTTGTCAAAAGCTTTTTCTGCATCTGTTGAGGTGATCATATGGCTTTTGTCATTCAGTTTGTTAGTATGGTGTATCACATTGATTGATTTGGGTATATTGAAGAATCCTTGCATTCCTGGGATAAACCCCACTTGACCATGGCGTATGATCCTTTTAAAGTTCTGTTGGATTCTGTTTGCTAGTATTTTGTTGAGGATTTTTGCATCTGTGTTCATCAGTGATAATGGCCTGTAGTTTTCTTTTTTGTGACATCTTTGTCTGGTTTTGGTATCAGGGTGATGGTGGCCTCTTAGGATGAGTTTGGGAGTGTTCCTCCCTCTGCTGTATTTTGGAAGAGTTTGAGAAGGGTAGGTGTAAGCTCTTCTCTAAATGTTTGATTAGAATTTGCCTGTGAAGCCATCTGGTCCTGGGCTTTTGTTTGTTGGAAGATTTTTTTGTGTGTGTGGTACGCGGGCCTCTCACTGTTGTGGCCTCTCCCATTGCGGAGCACAGGCTCCGGACACTCAGGCTCAGCGGCCATGGCTCACGGGCCCAGCCAGTCCGCAGCATGTGGGATCTTCCCAGACCGGGGCACGAACCCGTGTCCCCTGCATCGGCAGGCAGACTCTCAACCACTGTGCCACCAGGGAAGTCCCTGTTGGAAGATTTTAATCACAGTTTCAATTTCAGTGCTTGTGATTGGTCCGTTCATATTTTCTATTTCTTCCTGGTTCAGTCTTGGAAGGTTGTGCATTTCTAAGAATTTGTCCATTTCTTCCAGCTTGTCCATTTTATTGGCATAGAGTTGCTTGTAGTAATCTCTCATGATCCTTTGTATTTCTGCAGTGTCAGTTGTTACTTCTCCTTTTTCATTTCTAATTCTATTGATTTGAGTCTTCTCCCTTTTTCTCTTGATGAGTCTGGCTAGTGTTTTATCAATTTTGTTTATCTTCTCAAAGAACCAGCTCTTAGTTTTATTGATCTTTGCTATTGTTTCCTTCATTTCTTTTTCATTTATTTCTGATCTGATCTTTATGATTTCTTTCCTTTTGCTGACTTTGGGGGTTTTTTGGTTCTTCTTTCTCTAATTGCTTTAGGTGTAAGATTAGGTTTTTTATTTCAGTTGTTTCTTGTTACTTGAGGTAGGATTGTATTGTTATAAACTTCCCTTTAGAACTGCTTTTGCTGCATCCCATAGGTTTTGTGTCATCATGTTTTCATTGTCATTTGTTTCTAGGTATTTCTTGATTTCCTCTTTGATTTCTTCAGCGGTCTCTTGGTTATTTAGTAGTGTACTGTTTAGCCTCCATGTGTTTGTATTTTTCACAGCTTTTTTCCTGTAATTGATATCTAGTCTCATAGCGTTGTGGTCGGAAAAGATACTTGATATGACTTCAATTTTCTTAAATTTACCAAGGCTTGATTTGTGACCCAAGATATGATCTATCCTGGAGAATGTTCCATGAGCACTTGAGGAGAATGTGTATTCTGTTGTTTTTGGATGGAATGTCCTATAAATACCAATTAAGTCCATCTTGTTTAATGTATCATTTAAAGCTTGTGTTTCCTTATTTATTTTCATTTTGGATGATCTGTCCATTGGTGAAAGTGGGGTGTTAAAGTTCCCTAGTCTGATTGTGTTACTGTCAATTTCCCCTTTTATAGCTGTTAGCATTTGCCTTATGTATTGAGGTGCTCCTGTTTGGTGCATAAATATTTACAATTGTTATATCTTCTTCTTGGATTGATCCTTTGATCATTATGTAGTGTCCTTCTTTGTCTCTTGTAATAGTCTTTATTTTAAATTGTATTTTGTCTGATATGAGAATTGCTACTCCAGCTTTCTTTTGATTTCCATTTGCATGGAATATCTTTATCCATCCCCTCACTTTCAGTCTGTATGTGTCCCTAGGTCTGAAGTGAGTGTCTTGTAGACAGCATATATACGGGTCTTGTTTTTGTAACCATTCGGCCAGTCTACGTCTTTTATTGGAAGCATTGAATCCATTTACATTTAAGTTAGTTATCGATATATATTTTCCTATTAACCATTTTCTTAATTGTTTTGGGTTTGTTACTGTGGATATTTTCCTTCTCTTGTGTTTCCTGCCTGGAGAAGTTCCTTTAGCATTTGTTGTAAAGCTGGTTTGGTGGTGCTGAATTCTCTCAGCTTTTGCTTGTCTGTAAAAGTTTTAATTTCTCTGTCAAATCTGAATGAGATCCTTGCTGGTAGAGTAATCTTGGTTGTAGGTTTTCCCCTTTCATCACTTTAAATGTGTCCTGCCACTCCCTTCTGGCTTGTAGAGTTTCTGCTGAAAGATCAGCTGTTAACGTTATGGGGATTCCCTTGTACGTTATTTGTTGCTCTTCCCTTGCTGCTTTAATATGTTTTCTTTATATTTAATTTTTGATAGTTTGATTAATATGTGTCTTGACATATTTCTCCTTGGATTTATCCTGTATGGGACTCTCTGTGTTTCCTGGACTTGATTGACTATTTCCTTTCCTATATTAGGGAAGTTTTCAACTATAATCTCTTCAAATATTTTCTCTGTCCCTTTTATTTTTCTCTTCTTCTTCTAGGACACCTATAATTCAAATGTTGGTGCGTTTAATGTTGTCCCAGAGGTCTTTGAGACTGTCCTCAATTCTTTTCATTCTTTTTTCTGCTCTGTGGTAGTTATTTCCACTGTTTTATCTTCCAGGTCACTTATCCGTTCTTCTGCTCCAGTTATTCTGCTATTGATTCCTTCTAGAGAATTTTAAATTTCATTTATTGTGTTGTTCATCAGTTTGTTTGTTCTTTAGTTCTTCTAGGTCCTTGTTAAATGTTTCTTGTATTTTCTCCATTCTATTTCCAAGATTTTGGATATCTTTACTATCATTACTCTGAATTCTTTTTAAGGTAGACTGCCTATTTCCTCTTCATTTGTTTGGTCCGGTAGGTTTTTACGTTGCTCCTTTATCTGCTGTGTATTTCTCTGTCTTCTCATTTTGCTTAACTTACTGTGTTTAGGGTCTCCTTTTTGCAGGCTGCAGGTTTGTAGTTCCCATTGTTTTTGGTGTCTGCCCCCAGTGGCTTAGTTTGGTTCGGTGAGTTGTGTAGGCTTCCTGGTGGAGGGGACTGGTGCCTGTGTTCTGGTGGATGAGGCTGGATCTTGTCTTTCTGGTGGGCAGGACCACGTCTGGTGGTGTGTTTTGGGGTGTCTGTGACCTTATTATGATTTTAGGCAGCCTCTCTGCTAATGGGTGGGGTTGTGTTCCTGTCTTGCTGGTTGTTTGGCATAGGGTGTCCTGCACTGTAGCTTGCTGGTCGTTGAGTGGAGCTGGGTCTTAGTGTTGAGATGGAGATCTGTGTGAGAGCTTTTGCCGTTTGATATTACATGGGGCCAGGAGGTCTCTGGTAGACCGATGTCCTGGACTTGGCTCTCCCACCTCAGAGGCTCAGGCTTGACACCTGGCCGGAGCACCAAGAGCCTGTCAGCTACACAGCAGATGGCTGGGGACTGACTGAAGGTGACGTCCACTTGGTCAAATCACAGCACTGTCCTCTGTCACTTTGCCTGGAGCTGCTGTTGGGGATGCGGCCATGGCCGCTGCCTGGAGACACAGTGGGTGCATGTGTGGATGTGCACGCGTGCGCGCACCTGTGTGTTTGTATGTGTGTGTGTGTGAGCTCTTGTTTGCGGTGCGGCTCACTAACTGCTCCCGGCGCCACCAGCCCCTTCCCCCCAGAAAGTGTTGGCCACCTGGAATTTTTTAAAAAGCTTTTTATTTTGGAATATTTCAAACATGAACAAAAGAGGAGAGAATTGTACAGGAACTCCCATCTACCATTATGCAGCTTCAACAATTCCCGATATGTTGCCAATCTTGTCTCACACACCCCCAGCTTTTTTTTTGGCTGGAAGATTTTAAAGCGAATCCTACATTGTGTTATTTTACCAATTAATAAAATATTTCTAAGAAATAAATACATTAAAAAACCCAATACTATTATCATACCTAATAGAAATTAACAGTAATTTGTTAGTATCATCTAATACTCAATTAAATATTCAAGCTTCCTTAATTGTGCCCCCTATTTTTTTAAAACCAGTTGATTTGTTCAAATCAGGATCTCAACCTGCATTTTGCATTTGATAGTTATATCTGGTAGGTTTCTTTTTAATCTACCAGAGTTAAAGAGGGTGTTTTTAAGTTAGGGAGTACCATGCTTCTCTGGGGTGGCCCACTCCTTGCTAAGAAGCCACTAGAGCCATACAAGTATTTCTTCCATCATTAGACAAGGGTTGACAAGCTGAGTGCATTTTTCCTAAAATACAATAGATGTAACTAAGGAATTTGCAATCTTTCCATGTCCTTTGTGTTCTTACAAGATTAATCCAGAAAATTTACTGTTAAAAACAACTTTAAACATATTCCTTTATTATTTAAAGCATAGATTTGAGTCATGGGTGTTAAAAAGCCACCAAAAAATCCATTCCACATTATTCTCTTGATACCTACGTGTTAGTCATCTGCTTTGGCATCTTCTAACACTGAGAGCTGCCATCTCTGGGGCAAATTTAGGTAGGTGAGGATTCAGGTGGCAACTACATAAGTCATGAACTTCAAGGCTAGTTTGGCAGAAGTTAATAATGAGTATATGAATAAGTTAATGCAGATTGGCCTTAGTTCAGAGGACTGACATGAGGCGGAAGTCAGTGTGTAGGTGCTAAACGCTGGGGGTAAAGTCTTCTAAGGTGGGTTGGTCCGCTCCTTGATCTGCACACAGAGGACTGAAGCCGGCTCCGGCCTGGCTGCTGTAGGAAGCTGCCCCAGCAGACCCTGCCTGTACCTTCTGTGCTGTGGCCCTTGGAAGACCTTCTGAGTAGAAGTAGGTTCCGGGGAGGACCTTAATGGAAATGTTTATATAATGACAAAGATTTAAAAAGTAAAGAAGACTGTAAGCTTGAGGAAATATTATGGCTGCTCAGAAACCCCCAGTGGTTTCTAGTTGCTTAGAGTAAATGTCAAAGACCTTTGAATAGCCTCCCAGGCCATGCAGCCTGCCCCTCCTTTAGTTTGACCTTTCTGGACTTATCTCCTATCCTACACTGCTCTAGCCACTGGGAGTCACTCTGCTCCCACCCCATCCCACCAGCACTCCTTAAATCTCTTCCTTGCTTACATTTTTCCATAGCAGTATCACCCCCTAACATATTATACAATTTACTTTTGAATTTTGTTGATTGTATGTTTTTCCACTATGGATTTATCCTTAGTGCCTAGAATAAGGCCTATTCATAGTAGCCACTCAATAAATTGGTTAACTGAATGAGTAGAGAAGTTAAACTTTGGAAAATTTGATCACAAGTATATACACTGAGAGATTCCTTGAGGAAAATGAAGGATAAACTTTGAACAGTATTGTGGAAAGAGACATTGGTAAGGGAAAATAGGCTAGAGAAGTATCTTCATGAAACAGTGAACTGTGCTTATAAAGTTTATGAGATAAAGTTGGTTTTCTGCTTAATGGTAGAGCCCGTATCATGAGCGATGTACTCTTCTGACTTTGGTACAGTAGATCCTTGGCCTGTGTGAACCTAACAATTGTGATTTCGGCTATTTGTGGGGAGCCCTGAAGGGTCATACCATGTAGTCATTTGTGCTTTATAGAGACATTAGTGGTGACCCCCTGTGCCACTGGTGAGCCCAGACTGAGCCTGGTGGATGGCCCACCCCCTGCACTGCCTGTCATCCCGGTAGCCTTCTTTTCCTTGGGAATTCAGAAACTCGTATAGTTACACTTGACCACACATTATATCAGAAATTGTATGTTACGGTGATATTTGTGAATTTGAGCATTTGCAAAACAGGGTTGGGGAGGAGTTTTATGAATGTCAAGGGTCTGTATACTCTGTAGGTATTCTGGTGAGTCTGCTCTTTCACCAAAGGTCTGTTTAAATTTGTGATCCTGGGTTCCTAAAGAGTTTGGAACAGATCAATCAAATTAGCTAAAGGGAGGCAGCATGACATGTAGTGGTTAAGAGTACAGACCTATAGATCTAGACCACCTGGGTTTCAATCCTGACTTCGACAGTTATTAGCTGTGTGACTTCGGGTAAGTAACTAAATCTCGCTGTGCCTCAGAGATGTTGATGATAAAAATGGTACATACCTCATTAGATTATTGTGAGAATGAAATGAGCTGATGATATTTGTAAAGCAGTTACAGCAGTGGCTGGCACATAGTAAGCTTAACCTAAGTGTTTGCTGAATAAAAATAAAGACATTTATTTGGGAAGCCTGTTAGAGGATACTTCAACTTCTGGCCCATAGATACACCAAGATAGGGAAAGAGGTGAGTGTAAGTGATATAATTTGAAGTTATAGGAAGGCATACTGAAGTTAAGTAATATGAAAAAAAATTCTTGAAGGTAATCCCTGATGGACATCGGTTGGTTAATTTTGAAGGGGTATGAGAGAGTGGTTAAGTTAAACTTCCTGCCTGGTCTTCTTGTCACACTTGCTGTGTGATTTTGGGTAAATTATTAACTTCAAATTACAACTGTAAATGGGTATGTTAAAAGTATTTACCTTATGGGGTTGTCATGAGGATTGAATCAAACAAGCATTGTAAAGTGCTTAGCACAATACCTGGCATGTAGAAAATGTTTTAAACATGGGACTTTTAAGGAATTAATCGATGATGAGAATCCCTACTCTCAGCCCCTACATTATTACAGGTATTGAAGTCCTTTAGCTAAAACCTTCATCCCTGTCTTATTATTAAGCCAGCTGGGCAAAATTTTACAGCATCATGAATGAAATAATGCGTGCATGGTGCTTAACACATTGCCTGGCATGTAGCAAGAGCTCAATAAAATGCCAGGAGCCTTGTCCTTGCCAGCAGATGTGGTGGTTCAAGATGGAAGATGTGAATGGTGTGGCTGCCACTTTGGGTAGGGTTGGGAAGGGAAGGCTGCTTTCTCCACTGTTAGCTCTGGGTGTCAGAGGTGGGATCTCAGGAGCTGTACCTGCGCAGATGCCATTCAGCTGACTCCCAGCACTGTGTCCTGGAACAAACACCTACTCTGGAGTCCCCATCCACCTTCCAACCTGGATCTGACCTGAGGTCACTGTAGAAGCCACAATGAATGTATGCAAAGTCACAGACTCAAATGAGAAGTATGAATTAACTCTGGATATCCGGGCTATCCCTGTACTAATTACTACAGACAATTAACATTAACTATGTATAAATTTAAAGTTAGGCTGCATTTTCCAGAGCTCAAAGTTTATGTTGACATTTCAAATCCTAATTTCCTTTTGCAGGTAGTTGCTATCCAGCTTCTGTATTGGTTTACCTAAACACATTACAGAGTTTTATTTGTCCAGTTTCAGGCCTGAGGAACAAAATTGAGCTTTCTCATAGCTTCTCATGCTTCTTCTGGATTTTTTTTAAATTAATTTATTTTTTAAAATTTATTTATTTGTTTTTGGCTGCATTGGGTCTTCGTTGCTGTGCGTGGGCTTTCTCTAGTTGCGGCGAGCGGGGGCTATTCTTCATCGCGGTGTGCGGGCTTCTCATTGTGGTGTCTTCTCTTGTTGCGGAACACAGGCTCTAGGCACGCGGGCTTCAGCAGTTGTGGCTCGCGGGCTCTAGAGCACAGGCTCAGTAGTTGTGGTGCACAGGCTTAGTTGCTTCACTGCATGTGGGATCTTTCCAGACCAGGGCTCGAACCCATGTCCTCTGCTTTGGCAGGCAGATTCTTAACCACTGCGCCACCAGGGAAGCCCTCTTCTGGATTTTTAAAGCAGTATAAGCTGTGATTTAAGTTCATTCATTCATATAGTCGTTAAGCACATATTTACTTAGAACCTACTGTGTGACAGATCTAGGTACCTCTTAAGTTTTTAGTTTTAAGCAGACAAGGGGAAATTCTCATTTGAACTTAATTCTGCATATCACAATACAGTTACGGTCTATGTGAAAGGTTAAGTTCTAAAGTTAGGCAATAAGGAAAAAATTAGATAGTTAAGATTATTCTTTAAAAAAATCACTTAATTCATCCATAGACGTAACATTTTTCAAGGGATACAACATAGCCATTTCCCCCTCTGACTTTGGAGCAAATCAGTGTTTTGACAAGTAATTGAAAGTTAGCTTGTGTATGGGGTTCATGTTTGAAAACTACATATAGGGTCTTTACACTTAGAGATGCACTTAGGACCAAACATGTATGTACCCTCACTGTACCCCTTCCTCAATGGTTGATTGATCAATCCATTCATTCATCAACATTTGATGAGTACTTACTATGTGTAGCGCCTATGCTTGACCCTGGAGGTAGAAAGGCTCTAGAAAGATGATACTCACTCTCAAAGACCTCATACGGTGGTGGGGACAACTGCCATGATGTGTCCAAGGACAGTTGCTTGAGGTTAAATAAATGATAGTGCAGTGTTGTACCTGCTGCGTGAGAAGCAGACACGTTCAAGGAGCCAATGGAGAACAGAGGAAGAAGCATGGGTCTTCTTGGGGAAGGATGTGTTTGAGAGTGTAGAGAGCATTCTAGAGAGTTGGATCTTGAAGAATGGGTTAACTAGGATGACATGGTATTTAGAGGAAACAGCACGCACACGAAGGCATGGTAGCCTGTTCAGGGAATGGAATGGCGTGGAGAGTGGCCAGAGCTACGTGTGGAAGGGCTCATGATAAGCCTTAAATTTCATGTTGAGCAGTTTGGACTTCATCTTCAATGTAATGAATGATCTTTAAAAGAAGAATGATACCAGATTTGTTCTGTAGATGGATGGATAAGTGGGGAGTGAGTCCAGAGCCAGGAAGATCAGTTAGAAGCCATTGGTGGGAGGGCAGGTAGCATTCCAGCCCCGATACACTCACTTCTAAGCCTGGACATGTTGGCGCATGCGTTGCAGGATGGGTTTCCAGCTATAGATGCCCTTTCCCCCACTTTTACCCTGTGGGCCTCCCCTTCTTTCCTTTGCTCTGCCTTCTTTACTTGGCTGCTGGTTCGGTCTGGCTCTTGGCTGGAGGGCTGGCCGCAGGGAGGATTTGGGGGACAGGATGGATGTGCCCACTGCTTCCCTCCTGGCTCTCCCATGGAGTAGCCCCAGCCTTCCAGTTCTCGCCTGAACTCTCTCTTAGGACCTTTCTGTTTTCATACCTGGGCCCTTGAAGAAGGGCAGTTGAAAGTTAAGAGTTGAGAAGGGAGCCTCCTTTTCCTGTTCCTAACAGTCAAAACTCTGAGAAAACTTTCGGTGGGCAAAGTGCTGAATTTTTGATGTAGGAAGTCTGGTCAGAAGCAGAAGCATATGGATCAGAAGCAAGTGGATCAGCCCATTAAAAAAAATTAAAGGGTGTAAGGGTAAGTCAGGCGGATGTCCCAGGTCAGGCAAGGTCAGGCAAGCTGTTCCCTTTTCAGCACTTAATACCCTCTCTACAATTTCTCCCTTCATCTGTCACCTCCCCTGAGCCTCCAGGCCCTTCCTCTCCCTTCATGCTGTCTCCATCCTGCTACTAGTTCTTTCCCTGTCCTTTATTGCTGAGCCTGCTCCAGCCTTTCAGAGCTCAGTCAGCAGTCTGAGGACAGTGCAGGAGACCTTGCCCCAACATGCAGAAGATGGGAGAGAGGAGTTTGATCCTTGGCCTTGAGGGGCAGTTTATTGCTGGTCTCCCCAGTTGACACTCCCGTGCATTTGCTTACGGGGACAGAACTAGACCTTTGGGCTTGTAAGACTGTTAATAACTCTACTATACTCTCTGGACCCTTGGGACCTTAGATTTAGATTGAACTAAAATTAATTGAATATATTTACTCTGGGAACTTACTTACTTAATACCCTAAATCACTTATGAAGTGTTTTGGGGTCATTTTAAAGTACACTGAAGCGAGAGGTTAACTAACTTTCCCAAGGTTACACAGTTACTAAAGGGCACATCTGGGATTTGCACTCACTTTTACCTGATTCTGCATATGTGTAGATGGACCAGCTTCTGTAACTGGCCATCGTATTAAATAAAGTTTCCAGGGGAAATTTTAAAAAGCAGATTTGAAATGACCTTTTCTAAATTGAAATTTTTATTGAAATAATTGTAGATTCACATGTATATTTGAGAAATAATACAGAGAGATCACTTGTATACTGCCAGTATTCCCCACCATTAACATTTTGCAAAACTTTAGTACAGTATCACGACCAGGATTTTGGCACTGATATGATTCACTGATCACTTAATGATCCACTTATTCAGATTTCCTCAGTTTTATTTGTAGTCATTTCTTTGTATGGGTGTATGTGTGTGTTTTCAGTTCTGTACAATTTTATCACCTATGTAGATTTGTGTATTTATCACCACAGGTAAGATGCTGAACAGGACCAACTCAGCAAGGACCTTTCATGTTGCTCTTTTATAACTGTGAGCACCACCCACTGCCATCTCTATACTCTGGTCACCACTAACCTGTCCTTCGCATCTAAAATTTTGTCATTTCAAAAATGTTGTATAAATGGAACCATACAGTAACCTTTTGGGATTGGCCTTTTTCATAGCCTAATCTCTTGGAGATTCATTCAATTTACTTTTTTTCACCAATAGTTTGTTTCTTTTTATTGCTAAGCAGTATTCCATGGTATGGATATACCAGTTGGTTTAACCATTCACCTGTTGAAAGACATCTGGGCTAATTACTAGTTTTTGGCTATTACAAATAAAGCTGCTCTGAACATTCATGTACAGGTTTCTGTGTGAACATAAGTTTTCACTTCTTTAGGATAAATGCCCAAGAGTGCAAATGAACTTTTAATGCAGTTCATATATCCAGAATTATGTTTGGCGTGATCCTGCTCTGGATTCCATTTTCACCTTTTATCCAGTCTGATTTCGTGTGGGGCTGTCACCCCTTTCTCCCTGACCTCGGGCCTGTTTACATTTCCAGACTGCTGAGGGCACTCCTGAACTCTGTGGAGGGGATTTGCTTTGCTTTGCTGCCGCCTGATCGCTGGGACTCGCCTCTGCCATTAGTCATGCTTATCAGGTTTGCCGCATTGATGTTTCTTTCTCCCAGCACCTACGTCCAGAGCTCCAGGAGTCTCTACAGTTAAGCCCACACCCGCGTTCTTCTCCCTTCCTCCCTGCGGGAGTGGAAGGCCCTCTCAGCACCCGACGAGGTGAAGTTAGGAAGGAAACAGTTGCAGCTTTTCCTCCGCCCCTGCTGTCCACTTCCCTGTAGTGAACACGTGTTGCCGAGAGATGGCAGTGCTCTTTGCAGCCACTGGGATGGCTCTCCCCTGTCGCCTGTGCTTTGGAGAACCGATGTTGTTCTTTATGTGTACGTTGAAAATGTGGACAGCAGATTTTCCAAAACAACAAAGGCACCAGTAAAACACTGTGTGGTTTACAAACTTTGAAAGAAAACATCACGTTGGCAAATAATGGGTGATGAAAACGGTTCCCCACTTCTTAGAGATGAGTTGAATAAGAAATAGAATTCGGGGATGTGTGTGTGAGGGTATAATTTTAGATGTCAGTACTGGTGGTTGCATTCTGTGTGGCTCCTGAAAAAGACCTGTGAAAATACTGATTTTTTGCCTCCCATCTGATCTAAGACCAGCCAAGGAGCAAGGAGAGCCTGCATTTGAGCTCTGAGACTTGAGATGAACCCCTTTTAGTCCTCAAGGAAAGGCCCTTATGCACAGTGTAAATATAATTTTCACGACAGCAACAGCTAATACTAATAATACAACTCTTCACTTCCTGGTATTTGTCCACTCCCCTGCGTGCGTCACTTCGGTGTGTGCGGGCATGTGTGTAAACATTTGCTGTGCACAGGAAAGCTGTTGTAAAGTGAGAGATTATGGGGTTCCCTTGCTGTTGTAAACAGCTAGTGAGGATAAAGTGAGATGAGCTTTAATGTGAGGTTAACTGATTAACTTGAAGTTGTACGCATGGAAAGAACCGGTGGTGTCCAAGTCGGGTATGGACTTGTGAACAACTGGAGCCGTTCTGCTCCCTAGGGTGCCATGGTCTGGTGCCTTTTTGGAAGCAGTCAGAAAGCCCCACTGTTCATTCGATCCACGTGCGGCTTGGTTAAGTGGAGAACAGGGTGTGGAGGAGAGGGGGTTGGCTCTGGGAGTGGGGCTACAGCCCCAGAATGATTCCTCTGTGTACACACCAGTGTGCCAAGGTCAGAGGGCTGTTTTCCGCTTTCCTGGGTCTGGGTGCTGCTGCGGCTGTGACCCTGCAGCTCAGAACCTAGCCGCGGTCCTGGGGTGGCAAGGGAACACGTGGCTCCACATTAAGCAGCAGCCTTTTTGCTGCTAGTGCATCCTTTGGCAAAAGCCTTCAGTTAGGAGGAGAATTGCTCTGCATAAAGTTATAACCCCGAAACCAGATGCTGTTACTATAGAGACGAGTGAAATGCTGGCGTGGGAGACAGAACAGGGGAGGGATGGGAGAAGGGAGGTGGGAGGGCAAGTGAGGCTAATCTAAAGGCTAGCACACCAAAGACCTTCAACCTTTAGCAGCACTGTGACAGGGCTCACATTCTGAAACTTGTGTGCTGGCGGCCTGCCACTTGCTGACGGCTGCGTGGCAGCTGCTTGCTCTGTGTGGACTAGCTGGTGAGCACGTTGGCAGTTGGCGAGGGCTCTAGGGGTGGGAACTCAGAGGAGTGGAATGTAGATGGGTGCCCATGGCCCAATGGCTGACAGTTTTGCACACATGTTTCTCGTGCCGGGCTTAAGTCACCCTTACAAGCCTGTTCGGCGATTAGGACCGGCTGCTGAGAGCTGGTCCGTTTTGCAGCAGATTTGACATGTGTTACAGTTAAATCACTTTTGTGTCCCAGAATAATGGAGGATGAGAGAAGCCCCACGTTGTGTGGACTTCCGGGGAAGGGGTCGAACTTCTACTGTCAGAGGCCCTGTTGAAGGAAGGCAGTATCGGCCCCGTGTGGATTTTATACTGACTGGTATGACCCTTATCCCCGTGATGATGGTGAGAAGCTTGCAAATCTGTTCTGAACTTTGCCTCACGCTGGCAATGCGAGCAACCTAGGGAGCTGTTTAGAAGCATGCTCCTTCCCTTCTTTGTTTTCAGCAAGTGCAGTTCGTGTGAAAGGAACATTTCAGAATGGATTTGGGGGCCTGATTAGGGACCAGATGAGTTCATTTCTTCTTCCTGGTAGAGGGGAAATCTGGTTGGGTCAGACCGTCATTTTGAAAGATATCTCTGTCTTACTAATAATAGCAAGCAACTGCTGAGAGGATTTGGTGGGGAGGGCGAACACAAACCCAAATAATTGACGCTTGTGGTGTAAAGATGGAAGAAAGCTGTAAAATCCCTGTACTTGGTGCAAAAGCCCAGATGTGCCAGGCTGCACTTGGTCTTGACCGGGAGAGGGCTGCTTTGGGCGTGCAGGTTTTATATTTTCAGTTTGCATTTTCTTTTTCACTTCCTACAGGGAGGAGGAGGCTGCTTACAGATTCTCTGCATTGTCCATCAGAAAGAACTAGGTTTCTAATTACTTGCTATGTATAGTCTTGGAGGGAATGTGAAATATGTATCAAAGAGCCAAAGAATGCCCCAACCATTATTCTCTCTCTAACTCAGACAGAGCCTGGGGACAGTGCTTCAGTTAGGCTGGATGGTTTTCTCCACCCAGGAAGAGGGCTCTGGGCATTCACGTTTGTACGGTCTCCTTCAATTGTTACTGCTTTCTTCCTTTAATTCTGCTTTGATTGTTTGTTGTATGCGATTTTGGGAAGGGCTTAGGTGCAAAGGCTAGTAAACATTTTATTTAGGAAATGTGTGAAAAGTCAGTAAATGACTTTGGGACCAGCGTGATTAATGGTGGGGTGCAGAAATGATATTCTGCAGGAAATTGTGTTGGATTCTGTAGGTTGATAGGAATGGAAAGCGTTTGTTCTGAGAAGAAATGTGGGCCACACTACTCTTTGTTTCCTGAAGGGGAGACAGTACTATGAATGTAGATGCAGTAGTACAGGACTCCAGGATTTTGTTGTGTTTCCAAGGCCTTTTAAGGAAATTTCTCCATTAAGCTGTCATCCTTACCTAGGTCTACGAGTGCTGTATTACTGATGGGGTCTTGTTCTTTGGACCAGCCCTCAGATTGCTAGGGGAAGTCTTCGAGAAGGCAGATATGATTACACTAGAGCCTCTGTCTGTCTTGCTCATCACTGTATCTCCAGTGCCCAGAAGGGTGCATGGCACCTAGTAGGTACTCAGCAAATATTTACTGAATGAATGAATGGAGGAGGGCAGGAAAGAGAAGAGGGAATGACTGAATGCTGCCTGTGTGTCTAGCACCGTGCATGGTATGTTTGAAGTACTTTGGTCATCGTTACCAATGACCTCCATATTGCCAAACCCAAGTTTTTCTTCTCTGTCTCCGTCTTTCTCAGCCTCTCGATAACGGCCCTCTCCTCTTTCCTCAACTTCCTTGACATCACTCTGTCCTGGTTTTCCTCTTACCTCATTGAGTGCTTTTGTTCCTCTGCTCTGCTTGTAAATGTTGGCATGCCCGGCATGCCTGGCACAGGATCTTAGGTCAACTCCTCTATTTCTGTATTTTATTCCTGAATTTCATCTAGTAATAGCTTCAGATACTAGCTTTATTCATTGATTCCCCAATTTTTATCTCCAACCTTAGGCTTCTGAGCTCTAGCCTTAGACCTCCATCTAGTTGTGTGCCTGACAGTTCTTTTTTAATATATAATAAGCATCTCAACCATAAAGTGGCCAGAAAAGAACCCTTGGTTCCTCCCCTGAAACCTGTTTCTCCCATAGTCTTCCCTGGGCTCCTGAGATAGTTTGTTAGTTTCTTTTGTCTCCTGACTATGCACTTTTCACATAGCAGCCAGAGTGATCCTTTATTATTATTATTATTTTATTTTTTATTTTATTTTTTTTTCCCTTTGCAGTACGCAGGCCTCTTACTGCTGTGGCCTCTCCCGTTGCGGGGCACAGGCTCCGGACGTGCAGGCTCAGCGGCCATGGCTCACGGGCCTAGCCGCTCCACGGCATGTGGGATCCTCCCGGACCGGGGCACGAACCCGTGTCCCTTGCATCGGCAGGTGGACTCTCAACCACTGCGCCACCAGGGAAGCCCCAGAGTGATCCTTTAAAAGGCAAAACAGCTCAAGTCACTTTCCATCTTGAAACTCTTCAGAGGCTGCCGTAACACCTAAAATTCTAACTTCTTACCATGAGCTGCATGGCCCTGATTCCCTCCTGCATTGTCACCTCCGGTTGATCTCCTGTCTATCTGTGCAGGCTCACTGACCTTGCTCTGTTCCTATAACATGCTAAACTTCTTCCCACCTTAAGGCCTTTGCCCTTGCTATTCCCTTTGCTTGGAATGTTCTGCCCTCAGATTGTCAAATGCCTGGTTCCTTCCTGTCATTTTCATCTCTGCTCAAATGTCACCTCCTCAGAATCCACATCTGAACCACCTTATGCTAAGTAGCCCCCTGCCTTATTATTATTTTTTTCTGCAAAGCAATTAATGCTAAGATTACCTTGTTCATCTATTTATTATTAGTTTTTGAGACATTTTGTCTGCCTTATTCAAAAATATATTCCCCTCCCTCTCAAGAGTGCCAGGAACATAGCAGACACTAAATAAATATTTGCTGAATCAGTAAATATGTTGGATTATTTAATCTTCATGGGAACCAGAGGCTCACAGAGGCTGGTAACTGACTTGACCTCTCAGATCTTCAAGGCATTTTCTTTTCTACTGTGATCCTGCTGGCTGATCCATGTCCTGTTTTTATTTAGTTTTATATTTTTAGTTTGAGTAGAGAAAAGGAAAAAAGATGAACTTTTACATATAAGACCCATATCCCTGAAAAAGGATATTCTGCAAGTTTCCAAAAGTAATGAGTTTCTCAATGGCATTGTCCACCAATAAAGGTCAGGTGAAGAAGAAAGGAAGGAAACAAACCTTTATTAAACATGTAACAGGTGCTAGGCACAAAACTGAGTGCTTTCATGTGTGTTACCTGATTTGAATTTCCTACAAGGTTGATATTATTTCCCCCTGTTTTGGGGATGGTAAAACCAAGGCTCAAAAAAGTTGGATACTTTGCTCTAGGTGATAGAAATACTAAGAGGTAGAACTAGGTTTTTTGAATCCGGGTCTACCTGACACCATATTTCTGACTTTTTAAGCTCAGATGGTTGCTTTGTGAGATGCTCCTAAAATAGAAAGGAAGAAAAAGATTCAGTGCATATCACATAGATGATAACAAATATGGGAAGCACAAGAATAAGTTATACAGACAGTATGGAAAACAGACCTACAGTACAGTATTCAATACCCGAGCATATAATTGGATGAATGGAATACAGAGTGAACATTTCACTCTCTGGTAGAGCTCATGTACGGTATGACATAGGACAGCTCTCCTCAGAGAACGTTCTTTGTTTCTAGACCGGTACGACACAAGCAGCATTTGAGCAATTCGGGATTTCTTTCTGCTTTCACTATAAATAGAGTTCATGGAATTCTGTATGTCAAAGTTAATGCAATGAAAAGAAGTCACAGAATATGGAAATAAACCTTAACTTATTCTATAAACCAGAGACATGTTTGGCATCTGGAGGCCGTACAAACGCTGTCCTTACTTGGTTGGATCCTGAGGTCTTATTTAGCATAGGAAATTGCAGACATCCTATTATGTAAGGAGACAGGAGGACAGCATAATGTGGCTACAAAATGAAGAACTTTATGCCCTTCAGGGAAGAGTTAACGGGACAGATATACATAGAGAGAGACGTGTGATTAAGAATGTGGAAAATGAATGAATGGGTGGCATATATATGTGACTGTTGCCGAAGCCGGGTTGCTGGATAATCCTCAGATGTCAGATTTCCGTAAGGCCAACATGTGACTCAAAGCTTGCCACTCAACAGAGAACACTGGGCTGTGCTGGTATTAAGAGGCTGGCTGGAAGCTAGGCTTCCACTGTGCACTAGCCTAACTCCCTGTCGCTTTCTGTGCGTGGGTGGGTGTGCATGTGTGCGTGTGTGTGTGTGAGGGTATACATTTTTATGCAGTGGGTGTTTAAAGAGCTAAGCACTGAAGCTGGATTTCCACAAACGATCATCACGAGCGCTCCAGGCACACCAAACTTCCTCTCTTGGTATTTTTTTTTCCTTTCATCTTTTTTTGGGGGCGCATCCCGAAGGGGAGAACCCCCAGCATCCAGCCTAAAGGATCGAGATGATTTTCTCTTACCTGTCCCTGTGGGTGCCCTGTCAAGGTTAGAACTGAAGCTATGTGGGACCGGCATATTCTCAAGCACCAATGAGAGGAGCTGAAGGAGTGAAGCAGCAGCAGACACCAAAGGAAGAGGGACTCTGCCCTGTTAACATGAACAGCAGCTTGCAGGTTCACCTGCCCAGAAGCTGGGCTGTGTCCAGTGGCTCACTCCAGGAGAAGTCTGAGCATTCTTTTTTTCTTTTTTATTACTATAGGATGGAGGATGAAGCTGTCCTGGACAGAGGGGCTTCCTTCCTTAAGCATGTGTGTGATGAAGAAGAAGTAGAAGGTGAGCTCGCTGGGTCTGGGGAAGTGTATATTCATATACATATGTCTTTGTAAATAATAGCACTCATGCATTTCATGTATCTTATAATTTTGAAGTTAAAAACCCAAGCCTATCTGTGGAGTTTCATTAATCTCCACATTTTGCTTCAACACAGAGTAATTCTAAGAACTTCCGTGGACCATCAGAATCTGAATCAGTGTTGTCCCGCATGGTTGACAACAACAACAAAAAGGTCTTACTTTGAAGCAGGTGCCTGTATTAGCTGTGCCTCTCTGTCAAAAATAAATATTTTGCCAGATAATATTAACTACCTTCCAATGACTAATTCAGGAAAGCTGCTAGATTTATATAAATGTATTTGGCAGTATCTTCTAATATTCTTTCTTATAGCCTGCAGGGTAGAAAAACAGATGTTGCAGAGAGAGAACGATACCATTACTGCAGGAAACATGGGGCTAAGCTGAGGAGTTAAAGAGTGGTAATTATGGATGTGTCTCAGTTAAGAAAAGATGGACAAGCACTTTTTTTTTTTTTTTTTTTTAACAGGGAAGCCACTTGGGGCTACTTTTCTTTGTGGGAAAGTTTTTAATTACAAATTCAGTTTATTTAATGAATGAATACATTTATCTATTCACTGTATCTATACACTTTTGGACTGAGTTTGGGTAGTTTATTTTTTTACTATCCAAAAGTCTATTATAATATTCTATTATTATCTTTTCAATATCTATATCTGTAGACCCTTTCTTGATGTTGTCGCTCTTACTCTTTTCTTTTTTTAACATCTTTATTGGAGTATAATTGCTTTACAATGGTGTGTTAGTTTCTGAGACAAGCAGTTTTTACTTAAAAAATCTCTAGGACCTCTTTTATTAATGTTCTCCAGTGCCAGTTGAAAATCAAATAAGAGTTAAATTTTAGCTGGTGCTATGGTGCTTTCAGTGTGCCTTTTCTTCTCTTGTCTCTTGACTTATCAATGATGTGGGAATAATACTATTTATTTGACAGTCATAAAGCAGGGCTTAATTAATATTTATTAAAATAATTATTTGAAGGCGTGACAGGTATACAACATTTATAATGACAGTTTTAAAAACAATGAAGGTTCTAGAAAGTACTCATAAAGTTAAGTAAGACTTCCTGGTGAACCATGTCTTAAATTCTGCCCTTTAAAATCACCTGAGAAAGGATTCATATGTATTTTGGAAACTCCAGTCTGATGGGTACCATTTGGTAATTACTTAATGCCTACCAAGACTTGGACCAGACGGGTGGTGGAGTTGGGAAAAAGAAGGTGGATACTGTGTGTTCTGGAGTGATTCATCAACCAGACTGAACACCAGGTCCCAGGCAAGTGATACTCCTGTGCCATCTGGGATAGTGTGAATAGTGTGGCCATTATGTTTCCTAGGTAAGTTTCTTCTGACCCTGTAGTGCTGGAGTGTTGGTTCCCCCAGCCCCCCATCTCCCTACTTGCCACATGTATGCTCTTGAGACTGAATAATAAGAATTCGATGCCTACGTTTCTTAGGAAAAAGGAAACCACAATATTTTCTTTCATATTGTTTTATGGGTTCCTTGCACTTTTACAACATGACTGTGGGAAAATGCCAAGTTAGTGAAAGCAAAATAGTGAAACTTTTGTCTGAAGATTCTAGTAACCCATGCTGCTAAGTCTTCATTGTGCTGACTCTGTCACTGTCCCAGTGTCAAAGGGGAGATAAGAATCTTAAAGTTATAGCATATGAATATAAGAAATATTGTAGGAATGAGCAAATATCCTATAATTTCAGGACAATTAAAGTAGAAAAATCTGTGAGAAAGCGTGGGGGTGAGATGTGTACTGTGTGTGTGTGTGTGTGTGTGTTCCTTGAGAATAACCGTCTAGCTAAGTTCACAGGAGATGTAAATCACCTCTTGAATTTGTAAGGTCTATAGGACTGACAGCACTCTACTGCAGTAGGATATTGTACATGGGTTTCTTAAGTCTTTGACTAAGAAGTTTTTCCCTTGATTTTCAAGCACAAAATTAAGACAACACTGTAATGAATAGCACACAAATCTGTAGCTGGGTTTCTTTATGGAGAAACAAAAAAGGCAAAAGGTAGAGATATCTGTAAAATTGTCTTTGTGATGACTCAACTTGCCACATGGATTTTGTGTATTTTCCTATTCTGGTAAGACTTCTATTTTAATGATTATCTTTCACAATGAGTGGAGCTTGGGTTGATTACATTTCTTTCAAAGCATGTTTAGCTAGTTGCCTGTGGTTGAATCCTGAGGCCCTGTAGGATGGTTGCTTATGGCCATTATTTGGTGGAGAACATCCAACAGTGTGGGCTCCTTATAGCAGAAGTCATGAAACAGTAATTAGGAACTGTTGTTTCTAATTCAGTGCCCTCCCAGTTGACCCTGCCATTTTCTCACCTGGCTTCATCCACTTTCTCACCTAGCACTTAAATTTTGTAGTAACTCTAGGTGAAAGTGTAAAGAGGTTGAAATGGAGATGGGCTTGATGGCTTATTCATGGTCCCAGTGGTTGAGAGTGAAGAAACAGATGACTTGACTGTCAAGACTTCTAATCAAGATTTTGATGGGAATGTTTTCCACAAGGATGTGAGTCTGTCTCATATTTTTAATTGCATAGAGTGTACTTGAAGGAAAGCAGACTGTTATTTTTGTTACAAAGTAGCTGAGTTTCTGGTACATTTATGGCGGAAGTAAGTGCTCCAGGTTTAAGGATCAGAAATTCAAAGGGCAAGGAGCTGAGGGGCTTCCTTCCTTAAGCATGTGTGTGGTGAAGAAGAAGGAGCTGGAACACCTAACATTTCTGTTATCAAATGTGTTTCCTTTTATCCAAGTATTTATTTCTCTTGGCTTCTTGGATAAACATGGTTGAAGTATATTGCAGCACACTTGGCACAAGTGAGCTTAAGATAAAACTTTGTTTCTTAAAGTAATTTGCACAAATAAGATGCACTCCCATTAAATGATTATTAGGGTGACTTCCAGTAACTCTAGTTACTCTGAAATGTTTATGCTTTGAAAGTTCTTCTTAAGGTCGCTCAGTTTGGGGTGACTGGATTCAGCTCAGCCTGAAGGCAAGAAGAGTCAGATGCTCCCTGGTAGTTCTTTCTAATGCTGTAGCTCTGAGCAGGGGAGACAGGTTGAGATTTCCAACCATACCCTCAGTTCACCTGCTTCAACTTTACTCTCAGTGGGTGGTGTGACACTTAATCCACATTCTAAAAACTCAGTAGAAAACCATCAGCTGCAAAACTCACTAAGAATAGAGTGAGTCAGAAGAGGAGTCATCTTCTGTTTAAATAATGAATTTATCTATGTGAGATATATATTTAAAGACCTAAAGCTCGTTTTCACATAATTTGCCTCCTGTGCATTTGTGTTAATGGTTTAAAAAGATACTCTTGAGAAAGGAAACCAAGTGTCGAATTTAATCTTTAAAATAAAGAGAGGCTTGTATGTCTGTTCTTTCAGTGGCTACCTTCTACTGTGTTTTGTAAAGCTAACATTTTTGGCATAGAGTGGTTACTGTGGATAAACTCATTTAAAATTTGTAACATTTCAGATATCTTATTTGTTTCTGTTCCAAAAGGCTCCCGCCCAGACATTTCCACAGAATTGGTCTATAAATGACAAATTGACATTACCAGAGTGACCCAGAAATGCCCACTATGACGAACAAGACTGATTTTTCATTTCAAACACACTTAATGGAAATTGGCAAACTTTGTTGGGTGAACTGGGGTTGAGATAGGAAGAAAGATCCCAGGTAGCTTTTTCTAGAGGAAGAAATTCTATGGATATTTTATCCGTTAAGAAGTCAGCCAGGATTTTGGATCTGTATGATATAAACAGATTACTTAATATTCTCATATTTTGCAATAGGGGAAAAAGAGCAAACTCCACCTTATCCTTGAGATAAAGCCTTGGCTCTGCAAGCCTAGGTAACTCCCCGGCAAGCCTTGGCAACTCTGACTTCACGAGGAGGGGCCTTTTCTTAACATCAAGCCTACCCAGCAACTCAGGAAGCATAAAGTACAGCAAGACAATATTGGCTGAAATGGGTCTGCATTTCTGAAGTTTGATCGGTGCTCTAAATGCCATTATGATATATTGGGGTGGTTTTCCTCTTCCATTGAAAACCAAGTCCAAAAGGAAGTGTGCTCCCATCTGTCCAAATGGAAGAATAATTCTACAAATTCTCATGTCTACTGATGGATATTAAGAGAGAGAGTATGGTTGAAAATGCTTGGAATTTACAGGAAGGTTATTTTTAGGGAAATAAAAGTAAAAAAGTTGGACAGGGTCTGGAACAAAGTAGACGTTCACTAAATATTTTGTTAAAAGAAAGAATGAATAAATGAATGTGTAAATAAACTAAATGAAGCATATATAGAATTACTTTATATAGTCCTCTAAAATCTTCTTTTAAATTTTTTTAGTTAGAAATTTGGTTCTCTTACTTCTCTTAGTCAAATGAGATGATATAGTCTCTGATGATCCTATGTTTGCTATTAATCCCATTTGATTTTGCAAAGATCATTGATATATTTATATCATTTCTATTGATAAGAAAAAGAAGCCCCTAAAACACCTCCAACCTTATTCTTCTTCCTTCCTCTGCTCTGTATTTTGAGGAGAGAGACTAAAATGATGAAATGGTGGCTTTTGTATTTTTGGAGGTCAGGATCTCAACATTTTACAGACATGAAATCATAATGACTTAAACCTATTTTTCACTAGAGGATATTGTGATGATGTATTTATGTGTATTGGAGGAGGTAGTATGCTAAAGAAAAAGTGGGGCCTGGTGGACATTTGTTAATAATTACAATGGTCAAAAACATAATTGCGGAGAAGGAGTGAATGAAAACCTATCAGCTGGGAAGGGAGGGGCTGAGTCCAAGCGGGTGCTATTCTGAGCGCAGGATGTAAGTGTCCGGTTGCATTTTGCTGACCTCCTCTCTCCTGTTCACTCTAATTGCTCCGAAACAGTGTGGACAGAGGAAATACTTGGGCAAATATCGCTGAAGGAAAAGCCTTCTTGAAAGAAACAATGTATCCACACGTTGGAGAGCTTGAAGGAAATGCGGTGAGGTGTTTAAGGGTTGATGCTTGGGTTCCCAGAGCATGTTGAGCCCACGCAGACCTTTCCCAGTGTCCTGCTGCTTTCTCCTTGTGGCTCCAGCTGAAAGCCCGCCAGAGGGCCTAAAGCAGGCAATACTTAGCTCTCTGACACCTCCTGCTGTGTCAGTGACATTAAATATTTGTATATAGATTTCTTGGATGATAATTCCATGGGTTTTTGAAACTGGAGTCAGACATCCCTTCCCAGAGTTTTCCAGTTGTAGAGAATTCCCTGGTAGTGTAGTACGGGCTAAAGCCCTCTAGAAGCCACTTTCTGTCCTAGGTGACTACATTCTTTTATGGCAAGAGGCATACAAAATTGAACTTGGTACTTGAGTTGTGTTTTACAAGGATTCAGAAATAATACACTTGGAGCATATTTTGTCTATAGCGGAGTTTCTTTTTCAAAGCTTTGTATCTGCTCATTTTTTTTTTTGCGGTACGCGGGCCTCTCACTGCTGTGGCCTCTCCCGTTGCGGAGCACGGGCTCCGGACGCGCAGGCTCAGCGGCCATGGCTCACGGGCCCAGCCGCTCCGCGGCACGTGGGATCTTCCCGGACTGGGCACGAACCCATGTCCCCTGCATCGGCAGGCGGACTCGCAACCACTGCGCCACCAGGGAAGCCCCTCTGCTCATATTTTTGAGACATATTATTTCATATTTATTTTTGGGAGTCTCTGTCATTTGTGTTATTCATGTGTTATTAAAGCAGAGTGGCTAAGCATCGGTGTGGAAATAAAAGTTTAAAACTTGCTGTATTGCTGAAGCATTGCATAAATGAAGGACGAAACTTAAAGTTTGGATTTTGAATTTCTCAGTTCTGCAAAATGAGAATAATAGAACATGTCATTCACCGTAGAACTGTTTAAATAATTACCAGAAATAATGTTGCTGCTGTACCTGGCATTAGGCATAGGAGTGCTTTATACTATACCACTGTCTGTCCTTTTGCTTTCTGATTGATACAGTCTCACCAATAATTTTTTTTGGCGCATTGTGGCTTGTGGGATATTAGTTCCCTGACCAGGGATTGAACCTGGGCCCACAACAGTGAAAGCACAGAGTCCTAACCACTGGACCACCAGGGAATTCCCCTCACCAATAATTTTCCATGATGATTATCATTCCAAAAAATTCGAACTGACCGAAATGATGTTTGTTATTTGCTTAATTCATCTTAGCAAGGCATCTATCCCTTGCCTTCCTAATAACCACGCTTACCTACTGCTTCTTGTATTGGAAAAGGAAAGCTAGAAAGGTCAAGAGAAGTTTCCTGAGGCCTGCTGTTTATTTCTCTTTGGACTCATTCTGATTCCCTTTAAGCTCTGGGCATGAGATCTGATTTCCATGGTTAGTCTGCTCCGACAGACATTACCCCTAGTTTGTGAAACTGTCTCGTTTTTCAAGAGACACACTAACCATGATTGCATACAGGGTAAATTACAAATGCATGCCCACTGTCTAATAAAACCTGCAAAGTTACTTTTTCTGGAAAACAGATTAAAGTGTATGATATTTTCCTACCAATGAGGAGGATTCAAGGGTCTATTATATATGTAATATGTATAAATATATATATATATTTTTTCTTTTTTTCCCTTCCTTGCTCTGCAGCATAGACTGGGGTAATTCTGTCCACTACTGGCTGTTACGTAATTTAGGTGCCATTTCAATGAGATTATTCAATAGTATAGAAGTAATACCAAGTATTCAAACCTGAGCTAAGTATTTCTCCATTTTTATCATTACAAGATTCAGAGTCACTGGGGGAATTGAAAATTGGGACTGATGAGGGAGAGTAGAGTAAGAATGGAATGAAACTGAATAAAGCTCAGTTGAGGCTCTCCCATTGCTCCAGTGAGCATACTGCTGGGATCCGGTTTTGTTTTGTTTTGTTTTACTTTTTTGGCTGATAGCATTTAGGGGACTGAGGTGAGAGCCTGCCATGGCACGAGTTCACAGGAGGTTCCAAATATTGTACCTCTGAAGCTGCTGATTGCCAGGTGGGATGAAGGTGAAGGGAGGGAGGGTGGTGAGTGACATCCATTAAATCAGCAGTAGAGGCGACTTAAATAACTCCCTTCCCTGAATAGCTGCAAAAGCTTTTAAATCTGGTTAATTGTTTTTACCTTTCTATAGAGTTAGAATTACAAGGCAGCTATCCTAAGTGCGATATCCAACATGTTCACCTATCTTGATACTGTATTGACTTTGAAAGGAGAACAGACTTTACTTCAACCTCTCCGGACGTGACTTTACCAACTCTTTTCATGGTGGGATACTCAAGAACTTTTACAAGGCCAAAACTTCTGGAAATAAAAACGAATGTTTGAATTTTAGTAAAATTGGCCAACATATCAGCTTTAGAGGGCCAGAATCTCACATTTATGGATTAGTTAAATCACCACCCTACTCTCCAGTTGATTATTAAATTTTCAACACGATTCTATCCCTGTTGAAAAATAAAGACAATGTCTTGGATGTTAAATGAAAGCTCACAGTCAAATCCAATGGATATAGGTATTTGGCAAATTCAGTCGGTATCTGGGTTGAGATACTTTTATTCAGCCTGCTGTGGGTTAAAGAACATGGTGGGGAACCAGGAGTCTCAGGACCTATTTCTGTTCTTGGCTCTGCCCCGCCTTACTGGGTAACATGAGGCCAATCATGTTTGTGTGGTTATATTTCCTTTGTACAGAGTGCAGTTAATAACCTATCTTCTTATCCACCTGCTAGAGATGCTCTAAGGATTCTTGGATAACACCAGAAAAATACTTTGATATTTGCAGTAAGCCATTGACGAATTACTTGATTTCTGAATCTCAGTTTTTCATACAAAGAAACAGCATTGGTGCTTCTTTATCTCCTAGTCTTGCTAGGGAAATAAGGAAACTAATTTGAAATCCCCAGAATGAACCCTGTAAATTTAAGATGTTATCTTCCTTGGTTATATTCCTTGCAGGTGATTTATCTTTGTGCTTAACCCTTTCTCACCAGTGCTTGCTGTGACTGCAGAATGCTTTCAGACTAAAGCTAGTACTGATAACTGGTGATTAACAAATTAGTTGGTTAATATCTATGTTAACTCTTCTTGTTAACTCTGATGGACAGTGCTTTTATTAACTTTTTCTTTAAGCTTATGAAAATGGTAACCAACAGTTGCAGATATATAAGCTTTAATATGTTGCTTTTTCAGGCTCATATGTATCGTTGAAAGTGATAATATATTCCAATTAGGGACATAATTAATGTGCGGTCAAATAAACCAGTCATTAATTAAGGACACAAGGTTGTTTGATGTGATAATTTAGAGAGTGTATCATGTAGGTGGGTGAGGTTACATGGGAAACCAAGGTATGTATCTCCCATAGAGTGACATTAAGTTGAGACCTAAAGGGTGAAGAGGGTTAGCTAGGTCAGGAATGAGGGAAGCCTCCCAGGCAGGGTGTGTGAAGGCCCAGTGGTGAGAAAGAGGTAGACCTGTTAGAGAAGTGAAAATAAAGCCCATGTGGCTAGACTACATGAATAGGGAGAGAGTGGCCTGAAGTGGATGGAACCCAGATAATTCATGGCCTTTTATACTATGCTAAGGATTTAGGATTTTACTGAGGGTGCACTGGGGAGCCACTGCAGAGGGTTGTAAGCAGGGAAGTGACAAGACAAAATTTGCATTTTAAAAAATATCTCTTTGGCTCATGGGTGGAGAGAGCTTCCCAACAGGGCAAAGATAAAAGTGGAGACACTGTTGCTAAGATTCAGCTGAGAGATGATTTTGGGTTAGAGTAGAGGGACAAAAAGATGGGTTGAATTGCCAGGACTTGCTGATGGACAGATGGGTGGGTGGGGGTGATTGCTTCTGGATTTGTGCTGTGAGCAATTTGGGAGACTTATGTGCCATTTGTACGATGGAGGAATAGTAGTGGAGGATGGTAGGCAATCAGCTTTTTGAGTCTGAGGTCCCTGTGAGACATCCAAGTAGAACTCTAAAGTAGGCACTTGGCTACACAACTGGAGCTAAAAAGAAAGGGCAGGGATGGAGATGTAAGTTTTTTTGGAATCCCAGGGAGATAGCTAGCATTTCAAGCCATAGGAATGGATGACATTACCAAGGGGAGAGAATAGAATGAGAAGAGGACTGGGTGGGCTCTGCTCTGCCAACCTTTGGAGACTGAGAAGGAGCAATCATAGAAGCTGGAGGGTAACCAAGAAAAGTGTGTGTCTGAGGCCAAGAGAAGAGCATTTTCAGCAAGGAGCCAGTGACCGACAGTGCTGAGTGCTGCCTGGAGTCAAGTAGATGAGGAGCGAAAAGTAACCAGTGGCTTTGGCAGAAAAAAGTGCTTGGTGGCTTTTGTTAGCAATCTGGGTGGCATGGTTAGTAAAGAGTCAAATCGGAGTAGACTGAAGAGTGCCCAAAGAGAAAGCTATCCTCATAAGAAGTGGCGAAGGGGGCTTCCCTGGTGGCGCAGTGGTTGAGAGTCCGCCTGCCGATGCAGGGGACGCTGGTTTGTGCCCCGGTCCGGGAAGATCCCACATGCCGCGGAGCGGCTGGGCCCGTGAGCCATGGCCGCTGAGCCTGCGCGTCCGGAGCCTGTGCTCTGCAACGGGAGAGGCCACAACAGTGAGAGACCTGCGTACCGCAAAAAAAAAAAAAAAAAAAAAAAAAGAAGTGGCGAAGGGACCTGGAGAAATAGTAGAAAACTTTTGGCCTTTCCCCTATGTGCTCCATTACACTTAACCAATTAGAATACTTAGAATTCTTATAGAATTTTTAGAGCTAGAAAGGATTTTAGAGAAAATGTAGCTCAACGTTCTCACCTTACACATGGAGAGATGAGCCTTGGAGAAGGTAAAGTGATTTGCTTGCAGTAACGCTGATAGTAATTGGGAAGAACTAGTACAAGGAAGGCAAGCTTCTTGACTTTCCCAGGGCAGTGCTCATTCCAAAAAAGTGTGCTTGAAGTCTGGTTCCTCTGGAGCGGGAAAGGAATTTAGAAAAGGAGATGGATGAGAGCTTAAAGAAGCGCCTGGAAGAATAGGGGGTAGAAAGAACTAACTGGAGAAGAATAAAAGGTGTTGGGAGAGCTTATGAAAAGGTGACAGAGAAAGAAGACAGAAGCCTGGCTGGCCTCATTGTTTGCATGACCGCAGATGCTCGTGGGAGGACAGATGTCAGAGCCAGAACGTCTTCATGTTCTGGGGCCGTTTATGGTTACTAAGCGTTGTGGATTTAAACTTGTCATTCTCTGGTTATAAGACAGAAACATTTTCAAGAATTCCTGAGCCCTTTTTGTCTTCTAGGTAGTTGCTAACTTGAAAGGCCTAATCGATTACCTTTTCCCTCCTTGACTGTATTTTGCAGACAATGGAAAATGGGGGGTAGTGTCGGGGACTGGTACCGTGGTAGTAGGAAAGTAGGAAAGGAAACCTTATATAACCAGGAGCACCAAGAGTCCCGGCCTCTATGTCATTAATTATTTGGCTTTAGTTGGTTCATTGGTATATGAAGAGGTTTAATCAGGTGATCTTTAAGGTCATTTCAACTCTAAAAGTATGATTATGAGCTGCGGTGTCAGTGAATGTTGTCCTGTTTTCTAGGTGCATGGGGAAAACCATAGTCATGAAGATTCTGGGATTGGGCTTAACTAGGCTCGTTTAAGTCTCTCGAAGCACTTTCCCTAGTTCTTGGTCATTGTTTTAGCCCCATGGCATTATCCACATCTCATTTACCTATATACAGGTATGTGAGAGGAAGGAATTATGTGAACTAATATTAGTGATACCTGATTAGCCGTGAGTGCATTGACTATATGGTGGATTATCTGTCTATAGCGACTAAAGACCACTCTTCCTATTGCCCAGCCAGGGCTTAGGCCAGTGCTAAAAGGGAAGCCAGAATAGAGTCGGAGATGAACAATGTGGTTAGAATGAGAGTGTGAATGTGCGCGTTTATGTGTCTGTCTAAGCTGCCTCTCTGGCTGCAATTGCAAATCCGGTTATCAATGACCATTGCATTAGCCATTGTTTTCTCTCTTCCAGTCCCACTTGCCATTCAGTTGTGCAAATGGTGACCACAAGGGAGATAATGGAAACTGTCAGTTCTCTGTGTTTGGCTCACAGGTGGATTTTGTCTGACTGCATGTGTACTGCACATTAAAATGCTCCAGCTCTTTCGGGGTTCTGGGATGTCAGGATGAGTCAAGGTTTCACCTCTTCCTATTGGGTGGCTCCTCTTGGCTCTTAGCCCTGCCCTGACTGGCTCTGACCTTCCCAGGCCTTTTGGCTCCACTCTTCTCTGTGCTGTCAAGTAAAAGGACAACAGACCTGAGCCCTGGGGGTCGGCACTCACGTCATGAAAGCTCTGGGGGAGACCCTCCCAGAGCAGGGTGGACATGGCACGGCATTTGTTCCTGGGCCGGATGAGGGAAGATTGAGGTTATGGAAGATATTGCCTCTGCTGCACAGTTAAGCTCTGCATAATGACTAAAAAACAGCTGAGGGACGAGTTAGACTTGATCTAAAGGTGGCTGTTTTGTCCTGCGCAGAGTGAGTGTTCCGGAGTGCCATAGCTGGAGAACAGAGAGTGTTCACAAGTTATTATCCGGGCTCAAGGGGAGTGGGAAGGAGGAGAAATAGTACTTTGTTTCTTCCCCTTTGGAAATAGGGAGATATAAGAACAACACTTACCTTTGTGCACCACACACATTGGAAAAGACACTTTATTGACACTATTGGATTCGGATTGTCCTTAAAAATGCCTAACTCTCTATCTCTATACATAGAGATTATATATATATATATATAAAATAGAACATAATATAATATATATATAAATCTCAATATAAATGTATAGCCGTAGGTATAAGTATAGGTATTTTATATCTACAGATATGAATATAAAAGAGGTTTTGCTAGAGCAAAGTTAAAATTACTTTGGAGAAGCAGCTTTTTATTGATTGTGGAGCACTTCAGGAGCTGCAGTTTATAAATGATATAAGGTGATTTTTAGTCCTGTTTATTCATCAAGGTAGGTTCCTGTACTGCCTTCAAGTGGTTGTTCTGGCCTAGATATCTTCAAATAATGAATGACCACTGAGTATAATAAGGTTGCATTTCTTTAAAAAAATACTCACTAATTCAGACTTCACACAGTGCTGGTTAGTTTAGCTTCTGTTATCAGCTATTAATAATGGAAGCTGTAATGGAAACTTAACTTCAGTGTGTGGTCATAGGGTCCTCACCTTTACCTAAACACTGTGATTAGGACTGCTTTGCCAAAAATGAGCACTTATAAGGCAGGTGCAGAAGTTTCCTGAGCTTTAGCTTGTCCTTTAGGACGAGAATTTAGCTAAGTCACCATAAGCTCATCTCCTGTTTGAGACCTTTTCCTTGTGCTGTTTGTTCTTGCCTAGAGATTGTTATCATCATCGTGATTATCAGCATCAAATATTAAATATTAAAAGTACTGTGCTCAGTAAACACCAGATAACAAGCTAAGATTTCTTATCAGTCTTGCTTGGGGGAACCCCAAGTTGCCTTAAGGATTTCTGGGAAGCTTTCAGTGAACAAAATTCCCATGCAGTTCAGTGGGAAGAAAAGTATTTCCCTGTTTTTCATCACTTTTACTATTTATTTACTTGCATGCCTGCTCCTAAGTGTAATTGGTAGCATTAATAATAAAATAGATTACTAATCAGCATTCAGAATGGTCTATAAATAGATTACATATGTAGCATGCAATTACCTATTAATAAACACATGCATTATTATATTTTTTTCTATGTGAAAAGTTGCCCCTATCCAAAATACAGAAATAAAAATCATCTGTTGTCCTGAGTAGTGGTGTCAGTTTGAAGTGTGGACCCTCATGCAAACATCTAACCAAGGGCTGACTTACCCTCTGTTAACTGCAAAATTACATCATGCCTTTCAAAGTGAGTTTTCTTTTCATGAACTGGTATTTATGCTCAAGTAAATTAGCAGTGTTGCTATGATTATTTCTTAATAGAACTGGTTATGGACACTCTTATGGGTTTGTGAGTAATACACTAGCAATTTATTTATTAAAGTATTTAGGATTAGACATACTGATCTATTTCTTATTATATAAAGTGCCAAACACACAACGTCTGTGGCATCTGGACTTGTTACTGTGATTCTGTTTAAGGTTTCTTATGCATGTACTTCTAAAAAACCTTCATGATTCGTTTTGGTCCAAGAAGTAAAGTCTTCACAACATCTTTTTAATAATCTATTACTCATCCAGGGTCTTTGCCTCCTCTTCCAACAGTGTTCTTTTCATAATTGAAAAGAAATAATACATATCTCTTAAATTTGCCTCCCTCCCCTATATCCCCCTCGGCAATAGCTACAACGTGTTTTAGGCGGCTTGGCATAAGACCAGGTTACTTTATTTTTTAAATTATCATTATTTTTTCTTCTTCTCTTTTTTTTTTAACATCTTTATTGGAGTATAATTGCTTTACAGTGGTGTGTTAGTTTCTGCTTTATAACAAAGTGAATCAGCTATACATATACACATATCCTCATATCTCTTCCCTCTTGCGTCTCCCTCCCTCCCACCCTCCCTATCCCACCCCTCTAGGTTGTCACAAAGCACCGAGCTGATCTCCCTGTGCTATGCGGCTGCTTCCCACTAGCTAGCTATTTTACGTTTGGTAGTGTATATATGTCCATGCCACTCTCTCACTTTGTCCCAGCTTACCCTTCCCCCTCCCCGTGTCCTCGAGTCTGTTCTCTAGTAGGTCTGCATCTTTATTTCATTTTTTTTTTTTTTAGATTCCATATATATGTGTTAGCATACGGTATTTGTTTTTCTCTTTTACTTCACTCTGTATGACAGACTCTAGGTCCATCCACCTCACTACAAATAACTCAATTTTGTTCTTTAGATAAGCCAAAGAAGGCAGAATTTAATTTATATTTGGGGAATATTGCTGATTAGTTCTGAAAGAATGATGTAAAGTGTCAAGTGTCATGAAATGTTTGCTTCGAACTGGAGAGAACAGAAATTCCATTGATTATAGAAAGAGCAACAATGTGGATAAAAATCAAATTGGGAAAAAAAAAAAAAAAAAAAAATCAAATTGGGAACATCCCTCAGTATTAGAGAAGTTCTGTAGGAGGCTGGGGGTGGCTGTGAGGGAAGGTAGATTTCTGGGCAGAGATTTAGGCCTATAGATTTAACTGTGGCTAAAGGATCACCAGAGGACAAGTAGAATCTCTGCCTAGAAATCTACCTTCCCTCACAGCCACCCCCAGCCATCCACAACTTCTACCCCCAGTACTGACATCTCAGGTCTTAAAAAATATTTACATACTGCTTTATTCCAAAAAGGTTTAATGTGAAGGGAAAATAACGGGTAAAAAGTTGGAATAGCAAGGTTCATGTTTAAAATTCACGTCGCGAAACTCTACCTACTACCGGTTGGCCCGAGATTTGTCTCTTCTATTTCAGCATGAGGAAGGAAACACCCTCAATTATAAGGTAGTGTAAATATAGTGTACATTACAAAAAAGAAAACCACCCTAAAAACAAACAAAGCACCACCAAAGCAGTAATGAAGCACTCACTCTTCTTGATGTTGAGACCTGAGAGAGATTTCTCCTGTGGGATTTTATGGGTTAGCTGGTGACAATATCCTTGACTTCCCTGAACCTTGGTTTCTTTGCCTGTACAATGGGGATAATGACAGTATTTAATTCGTGCAGTTGTGAGGATTGCATGAGGTAATAGAAGTAGGAGACCTAGCCAGAACCTGGCATATTTGTAAGAATTCCATAAATGGCTGCTATCATCTGTATGTATAAACACAGCACCATGTTTCCTAAAGGAGCTAATGATCTATCCTGCATAGAGAGGCATATGTTGTTAACCACTCAGTCCACTGCAAAAATTTTAGTTTGGCTCATTTGATGAGTTTAATTCTACAAAGTCCTAAATCATCATTGGTAGGGAAGTGGGTATATGTGAAAGTCTCTTTAACATGAATGGCTACAGAGTTACTAGCTGTAAAAGTTCTCTGGTGGCCTGAAATCATGATAGCAGCTCTCAGAGCTGTTAGTTTAGAAATATTTTAGGAATTGGGAGAAGTGGACATGATAACATGGCAGGACTTCTGCTTTCACCTGAGGTGGAGCACGTGAGGATGGAAGAAACAGGGATCACCTAGTGATGATTTCTGATGGTCAGAGATAACCAGGAAAGCCATGTTTTCTTCCCAGTAGTACTGGCTGTGGATGGATTGTGAGATATTCCCAAGACATTTAGAGTTTGTTGGGAACTTGCACCATCTGTCAGAGAAAGGCATGTGGGGTATTTATTTGAACACATGTTACTGAGGCCACTGCCAAATCAAGGACTGAATGCCCTTTGACTCACACCTAAGTGAACACTGTCAAATGTAGATTCCAGTAGTTTTACTTTACAAAATTTTGAGTAGCAAGAACGTAACCTTTATTTTAATAACATTTAAAACAATCACCATTTCCTTTTGAATTCTACCTATTAAAATTTTTTTTTGCTCCTTCTTCTTTTTACATTATCTTTGGAAGCAGTTTTTACTGACATTTCTACCAGAGATTTTTTTTTCTTTTGCGCCTAAAATTCACTCATAAATTAAGCAGGTAATTGTCCCTGATTCTCTGAGCATCTTACTGTTTTGTAGACTCTTGCTGAATTAGAAATCTTGTCTATCAAGTTTCTCCTTTGCATTTTACATGTAAAATAATACTACACCTTCCACCGCTTGGTGTCATTTGGGGAGTTGTAATTTTAGAAATAGCCATCAATCTTCATGGCCTATCTCTGAGACAGGTAAAGATATTTTAATGAAAATAAATATTGAGATCACCTATGATATTCTTATCAACAATAGCATTTTTTTTTTAAATCAGTAATGCTGCTTCTATTGACTCTAAAGACAGGTATTTTGTGGAGGTGGTAAGAATGCTTTCATTCCAGCTTATTTTATTTCTGGTATTTTTGGTACTTAGCACATACAGCTTATGAACGATTTGGTCATCATTTTGAGAAAGCATGCCTTTCCCACAGTCACCAAAGTGAGGCTGCCTTCCTCTCTTCTGGTGGGCAAAGAAGCTGAAATGAAAAGAGGTTGAGAAGTAATTGATGAAACACAAACACTGTCTCTGAGGTCCTAAAGGCTTGTTTAACCTCAGGACCCTGTTCCTTTTCCTTTATCTGAACAAAGACAGAAAAGGAAAATGTAGTTACCAGTAATGTACGAGAGGAAAAGGAAAATGCTTTGCATTTTGAATTGCTCAGCTCAGTGCCCTGGTTTCGTTTGGCAGCTCTTGGAAGGCGAGAGCTTCCTCACCCAAGGCGTATTCTATTTTACTGTGCTGTAAGGATCCCCCCCAAAATTCATAGCCGTGTGGTTACCAGAGAATTGTAGCTTCCCAGAGGCCATCACTGAGAGTATAAAGAAACGCCTAAGAGGGCTTCCCTGGTGGCGCAGTGGTTGAGAGTCCGCCTGCCGATGCAGGGGACACAGGTTCATGCCCCGGTCCGGGAAGATCCCACATGCCGCGGAGCGGCTGGGCCCGTGAGCCATGGCCGCTGAGCCTGCGCGTCCGCAGCCTGTGCTCCGCAACGGGAGAAGCCACAACAGTGAGAGGCCCGCGTATCGCAAACGGAAAAAAAAAAAAAAAAAGCCTAAGAGTGTTAGTAAGGGATAGGAGTGGGAAGAGGGAACAGAGAGTGACTGCAGATGAGCATGAGGGATCTTTTTGGATTGGTTGACAGGTTCTGAAATTGGATTATGGTGGTGCTTGCCCAACACTGTAAATATACTAAAAGTCATTGAATATGAATCCTTAAAATGAGTGAATTTTATGGTATGTGAAGAATTATACCTTAATAAAGCTGATAAAAATGTCTGAAATAGGGGCTGTCTTTTTTTTTTTTTTTTGCGGTACGCTGGCCTCTCACTGTTGTGGCCTCTCCTGTTGCGGAGCATGGGCTCCGGACGCGCAGGCCCAGCGGCCATGGCTCACGGGCCCAGCCGCTCCACAGTATGTGGGATCTTCCCGGACTGGGGCATGAACCTGTGTCCACTGCATCGGCAGGTGGACTCTCAACCACTGCGCCACCAGGGAAGCCCCGGGCTGTCTTAAAAGGAACCATATTCACTGTTGGTACCTGGGCTTCATGGTGCAGCATCGTGTCTGCAACTTCCCCACCTGTGGGAAAGTCGGCGGGGTTGGGGGAGCATCTGAGGGAGGGGCAGGAGGAGATGGGGTAAGCTGAATCTTATTCCTAAGGCAGGGAGGAGGCCTGTGATCATGATGCGTATACAGGGCACCATTTTTATGGTGATGACGACTCCGGTTAGGTTTCTGAAGGTAAGGTACGTTTCTCTCCTGGGCTTTGAAAACTCATCTTCTGAATCGTCCCAACTCTTTTGTTGGGTTGACAACAACACTTTATAGCCAGAAATCTTACCTTAAAATCTTATCAGCCCATGTAAACTGTCTTTTAAATGATTTATCAAATATACTATGCGGATTTGTGTAAATACATTAAAAAAAATCTTTCTGTGTAACATCAATTTGACTCATGTAGCTTAGCCACTACATTTTTTTTTTTTTGCTTGGTTACCATTTTTTAATAAGAAAGTATGGTTTTGAACATCTTTTTGGAGTATAATTCTTTACAATGGTGTGTTAGTTTCTGCTGTATAACAAAATAAGAAAAGGTTTAATGTGACAGGTTAAAAAAATTTTTTTCAACCTCTTAGTTTTTTTCATGATGTTTTCCTATTTCTTGAACGAAGGCAATCAAGCTTTCAGAGTTTGATTTACTGAAGAAATTGGTTGGCTTTGCTTACATATATTGTGTGACTTGAGATAAAGCTGCAGGACTCCCTCAGTAACTGGAGGGCAGGAAACAATTGACACTGTTTCTTAATTCACATTGTTTCTGAGACATTTCCTACTTCCTAGTATAATATAGCTTTCCCATGAGAACAATTTGCTTGTAAATGGTTAGACATGATAAATTTCTCATTGGCACACACTCTGTGAGGAGAATTTCACTGTGCTTTTTAGTAGTTGAGTTGGCGTGTGTGTCTGTGTGTTTGTGTGCATATCTGTGTGTGTGCTGGGGGCTGGTGCTTCATGTTTTATGTAGATGCCTCCAACTTCATTCCAAGTATGAGATATTTTCTTTTGAATGCTTACCCATTAACCTAGGGTTCTGCATTCCTTGGTTGGAACCTCTTTCTTCATATAATTGTTTTAATCCTTCCAGTTTAAGGGAACAACCCTGTGGGTTATGGTGTTTTTAGATATGCCTGATGAGTTACCCTGGAAAGGAATTCACAGCATTTACATCAGACATTTGCATGTATGTGTATTGCATGTGGGTGTGTGATATTGTCTGCAGCACTGTAAAGTGGTCATCAAGGAATAATGCCAGAATGGGAAAGGAAATCCGTAGATTATCTCATCTTTTTTTGCAATTCCTATTTGCAATTCAAAAAAAAAAAGAAGTTTTCACATTACTTCCGAAATGGTGGTTCCCGCATTCAGAAGTTAGACCGTATATAAAGTGAAAGTAAAAGTTTTCCAATTAAAAAAAAAATGTAGAACTTTGAGTTCCCTTTTTTTTTCTGTCTTATCAGATTTTGTAAAAATAATACCACTTGTCAGTTTTGCAGCTCCTTCCATCTAGAGAACTAAAAGCATTTCACAATCTTTTTTCCTCATGCCCTTCTCTTCAAGGCAATCTTTACTGGGCTGGGTTTATTTTTATCACTGCAACAACCAGTTTTTAGAAACTTTTGCAAACGAAAAAAGAAAAATGAGAATGGCACTGTAGCTGACATTCATTTTAGCTGTTTCCTAGTGTGAACATTTGAGTATTTCTAAAATTTTCTCTCCAAGTATGTCTTATTTTTTCTTAGTTTGTCCCAGTTCTAAGTCTCTATTCTGCTGATTGGGTAAAAAAAGTTTTAGTGTAAAACCTTATACCCCGCAGAATGACCTCTTGACCTTTGAGTTAGATCTTCCCCCTACCCCCGCCCCCCCTACAGTTCCAAGAGCTCCTTTTTCATCACTGTGTTCAGTATAATCACAGATTCCAGGAAAGTTAGCACTGGAAGGGCCTCTAGGGATTACCCAATTTAAGCCTCTCTTTATATAAATGATGAGATTGAGGCCTGGAATGGCTAAGGGACAGGCTCAAGGTCAGATAGCTCATTGATGGCAGAGGTATGACCAGAATCAAGGATTCCTGATTTCTGGTTCAGTATTCTTTGACTTTCCTAAACAAAGAGGTCTCTCTGGATAGAATTAGAGCACACCGTCACTGAATCCTAGTGCCAACCAACAGGTTGATTTACAGTCTAGCGCAATGAAAATTGGGAGAAGATTTTATTTTTCCAGTTTATTTGTCAAATATGGAATGGTAGTGTTGAATTCATAGACATTTTTTTCTGACCCGTGGGTCTTGTGCAATTTCTGTGCAGCGGAGACTGTGATTTGAAATGACTGGTGATTTGTGTACCTTCCTCAGGCCACCACACCATCTACATCGGGGTCCACGTGCCAAAGAGCTACAGGAGAAGGAGACGTCACAAGAGAAAGGCAGGGCACAGAGAAAAGAAGGAAAAGGAGAGAATCTCTGAGAACTACTCTGACAAGTCCGACGTGGAGAACGCGGATGAGTCCAGTAGCAGCATCCTAAAGCCTCTCAGTGAGTACTCCCTGGGTGTGGGTGCCTCTCTCTGCTTCACTCCCGCAGCCTGGGGAAAGACACGTGTCAAGACCTTGTGGCTAACAGGGAGGGACGCAGCGATACTGGAGTGGTGCCCTCTGAAGCGTAATGTCTCTGGAGAGGCTTTTCTTGTCCCAGCAGGTTGGTCTAGGAGGAGATCTGGTAAAATTCTGAGCTGGTCAGAAAAGATGGGACAGAGTTTAGGCGTGGCTGTGTGTTTTGACTAGTGAAGGAGGACAGAATGTTATAGATGGCATTTATCTGCAGTTATCAACAGTAACTGGGAGATTCTTCCAGAAATTTTTGGATTGTTCCTGCTTAGAAATAGGTTCTATTAAGATAGTAGGTCAAGATGAGAAATATATATATATATATATGTATGTATATATATGACATTTATAGGAATATAGGTGACATTTAGCCAGGTTGATTTAAAAAGGAATAGTGGGAAAGCATCCTGAAAATCAGAGAAGGATATAGAGTGACACAGCTCTTGAAAGGTTGAACCTATTAGATATCATACTTTGGATAGAGGTGTTATTAGGAACAGAATAGCAGGAGGTCAAAGCACATCCTTGGATTCAAGCGCTAGGGTGGATGTGTGTTTAGGTGTATGTGTCTCTTGCTTTGGTTCCTTTTGATATGGAGAACGTTTGGCTATCTGGGCAGCTTTGTGGCTGAAGGGAACATGAATATATGCTGTAGAAGGGAGAAGCAGTAGAAACATATGCCAATTTGGGAAGATTCCCCAACAGGAGTTACATAGTGACAGCTTTTCATGTTGGCAGAGCTCTCAGCACAGTTCTCCCTCTCTTTGCTACACTTGCAGAAGTCTGGAGCCTGCAATAAAACGCTTTATTATGGGTGGTGGAGATAAAGATCCAGTTCAGTCTTTGCAGGTGATGAGAGGCCAAATTAGAATTAACAGCTCAGATGTGTTGAAAAGTGAATTTACAGAGTTAAATTAAAGAGGGTGTGAAGTGTAGTGGTATGGATCTGTGAATTTTTTTTTATAGTCTCTCTCCTGGAGCTGAACAGGTGGCTTAGCAGCTAGAGAGGTACTTACGCTGAGAGGAGCCATCAGGTGGACCACCAAATTGAAGAGGAAAGTTTTGAGGACAGTTTGGAGATGTTCCACTAAATTAAAATTTTAAAGTGTTGGAATAAATGTAAGACTTAGATGGGACCAGAGGGCAGGAGGCAAGAGTTCTGTGCTTTTCACTGGAATGTTGGGGGAGAGCCTTTCTGAAAGGAACTGTTCATATGTTGACTAAAAAAATGGGGTCTGTCTCAAGCAAACTCCTTGAAATGCAGCCAGAAAAGTTCACAGTTAATAGTCTGGAGGAACAAAAGATAACATCCCTTTCCAAATAAATTACTACTATTTATCTCCATTTGCTATCTGTTTTGGCAAGGCCTAAGCCAGAATCAGAGGTGCGTCTCCACTGTGTGTGTGTGTGTGATCTGTCTCTCTGTCTCTCTCTGTCTCCCTCTCTCTCTCTCATAATCTCTCATTCTGCAATTTAAGAACAAGAGTGCATCATCACTATAAATACTAAAAAGGAAAGAGACGCTCACCTACACAAATGGACCAAGGGATTTTGAGATGATAATTATGTAATAGCTTTTTAGGAAGGGCAGTGGAAACAACGCCAGTAATACTCAAGTAGGTAATAGTGACTAAACAGGTCAGAAAGGTACTGAGACTGAACCTGTCTCTCCCACGGGGGTCCTGTGGCTTTCTGTGGCATTTGGGGAACCAGTTTGAGTACAACATGTAAAATAAGGAAGGCAGTTCATTCTCTTTACCCTCAGAGGTCTCCTGCCTGGGGAGTACTGGATTGGGTTGTATACTTGGTTTCTGAAGCGATCCTATGGAGACATCATTGTTAAGGACAATGATAATAAAGAAATGATTTATAAATTTGTATTTTATAGTTGTTACTTTCTGCTAGTCACTAAGTTATGCTGTCATATGTCTGTGACATATTTGACATGAGGCATCCAATTTGACATGAAGATCCTCTTAGAAATTACTGTATTTTCTCCACTGCTTATCATGGAGACTAACGAGATTGGTCGCTGGTTTATCTGGTGCAATTCTACTTAAGATTGTTGTACTCAGATATGGAAAGACATTTAAATCTGTGATTTGGGGGAAGCTACAGGGCTCTGACACCAACATGAAGATAAAATTCTTATGGGAAAACTCACTGAAATACCTGCCATTACTGTCTGTCAGGAACAGCCCCACCCAGTTTATGTTGTTCTTGGATCTTGGGTTTTTGAGTTAACTTATGTTTACAGACATACCAGGTCCTCTAGACTAGATTCTTGCAAGGGCCTGGCATTGTAGCAGGTCATGCTTGTAACTGCTGAAGAAGCCCCACATGGAAATAGAGTAACTTGATGAGAATCATCTCTGATTTTTTTTCCTTGCTGTCACCTCCATATGCAATCCATCAATGACTTCTGTTGGTTCTACTTCTAAAATATGTCTGAATCTGTCTACTCTTTTTTGGTTTGGCTGCCACATTGTGGTCCGGGGAATCCTTATTTCTTGCTTAAGGCAACTGCAACAGACTCCGCCTTTCAAGTCTCTTCCCACACAGTGGCAGCAGTGATCATCATGAAGTTTAAATTGGGTCATGCCATTCACTCCTTAGAATGAAATCTCGGTTGGGCGTTAGGGCCCACTGTGTCTCACCAGAGTCCTTTGTGTTATTTGCTCCTTGTTCACTTTAATTCAGCCACGGTGATTTTTTTCAGTGGTGCCCAAACCTTTTCTGCCTTAGGACCTTTGCTCATGCAATCCCATCTTTCTGGAATGGTCACTCATTCTGGCCCCGGTTAGCTTTTCTCTACCTTTATGTTCCAGCTTTAAAGTTTGGTCTCTTCAGAGAGGCCTTTCCCTACTGCTCTCTCTGACGTAGGTTCTCCAGTGTTAGCCTCCCTCACTTCTTATCTCTTTCCTTCATAATACATGTTTCACTTGGGGACTTTGTTAGCCTACAGTTTTGTCTTGTGCTGATGGTACATCGTAAGCTCCCTGAGAGCTAGGATCAGGTTTGTTTTGTTCACCTATGTTATCTCTGGCACCTAGTACAGTGTCTGGTACCTAGTATATATGTGCCTAATAAATGCTTATTGAAGAGCAGTTGATTACTACAGCGGAAGACATTGCTTCTGTTGGTCTATTTCCCACATTATAGGTAAAGATCCAGTTGATTTTCTGGTTTTTAATCCTCACACATGATCTTTTATATTTCCCTGCTCTGCCTTTTTCTCTTGCCATTTCAGTCTGGTCCTAACTTTTAATTATGCTACTTTGGGAAGTGCCTCATTATTTTAACTATTGCTAAAGTGGTACTTTGGTCTGGGTACACGACTCCTGAGTGTGTTGAGTTGCTCGTCACCCACAGGTGATGGAAGGGATTGATCCACAGAGCACATGGATTCATCCCATACATTTAAAAATGCTTACTATTCCGGGGCTTCCCTGGTGGTGCAGTGGTTGAGAGTCCGCCTGCCGATGCAGGGGACACGGGTTCGTGCCCTGGTCCGGGAAGATCCCACATGCTGCGGAGCGGCTGGACCCGTGAGCCATGGCCACTGAGCCTGCGCGTCTGGAGCCTGTGCCCCGCAACGGGAGAGGCCACAGCAGTGAGAGGCCCGCGTACTGCAAAAAAAAATGCTTACTCTTCCGGACAAGAATGGCAGCTCAGCTTCAGAAGCCATATTAAGGAGGCACAGAATGAATAGTAAAGGACGTTTATAACAAGACGTAAGCCAAATATCCTCCAGTATTTAGGCACATTAGGAAGATGACATAATTAACGGGTTCATTTAACTTATAACACAGATGCTTTTTTCTCTTCTCTGTGGCTCTGGTCTCAAGACAGGGCTTCTAAAGAGTGGATGCACATTTTGAATCTCATGCATCTGGAGCTTTGAGGAGGAGGCTAGCCACCCTCGTTTCCCCTCCGAGCTCAGTGGCAGCTCTGAGTCCTCACACAGCTGCTCTTCTCAGTGTGGTGTCCGAGCTGGTGTCTCAGCTTGGGACACAGAGAAGAAAGCACATGTGAGAAGTGTGGTACACGAGTAATGGGGAGAGAGGCTGGGGGAGACAAGTGAAATGGAAGAGCAGGCAGGAGGAGAGACAAGGGAACGAGGAGGTGGTGTGTGGAGTAGGTGGTGGAGAGAAAAGCTAGATTGTGCTCTTCCTTAAAAATAATCCTTTCGCCTCCCCCACCATGCACTTTTTTTCCCCCTAAGTTAGCAGCTGCCATCCTCTGAGGGTTGCCCATTCTGGGTGGGAAGGTGGTCCTGGATGAGCTAGGCTCTGCAAACACAGTGCAGCGACCTTCCATCGATGGTTCTGACCTCTGCGCTTTGCGTTTTGTTAGTGCCCTGGGATGCTTATGGGGGACTCACAGGCTGCTCTGTGACTGCAGAGACTCTGAAGATGTGTAGAATGTTGGGAAACAGAGCTACAAGCAGAACATCCTGTTCAGCATAGTGGTCTGATGTGTAGTATATCTCTTGACAAGCTTGCACATGCATCGGCGCTGGGCGGTGCTAACTACCTCGCACACCTATGTCTTGCCCGTGGTGGAATCTGGTCGCTGGGTATGCGCACACAGATACTCATTCAGTCTTGTGGTATTCTTTCTTAGCTCTTTGGATGTGTACCAGAACTGATGCATTTATGCTAGTGAACATTGTTCTGTGAGCCTGGAACAATGGATGCCCGTTGGTGATCCAGTTATAGTCAGGAAACTGAAGCAGAGAAATGGGCAGCTGATTTTGTTCGGTGCTTCCGGGGAAATGAACAGAGTACCTTTTCATAAGAGCCAAGATTATTTGGGGTTTTGTCATTTGACTTCCTCTTTTCCCAGCGCACACACACCCCTGCGCCCTCCCCACACCTGACCTCATTCTTCTGGGTGCATTCCTACTTTTTCTTGATTCTTAAATGTTTTTAGGCAAGACCCTTAATGCTGATATCACAAAGTAAGATTTTAAAAATTTTCTGTGTGCCATTTGTGTATCCCCCAGATGAAGCAGTATGTAGGAGAGAAGGGAGTCTTTGGAATGTATGTGAAAGGAGGTAGATTCTGTCCCTGTTAGGAAACAAAACACAAAAGAAATATACCATCTTTTTCATCCTCTTCTCTATCTTTCATCTTATGTACGTAGGAGGAAGTACTTTATCTTTAGGTCTGAAACAAAGGCTTTTGGTATTTAAAAGTAATTGAAAACTTAAAGTTTGCCTTTTCAGAAGGGCCACTTGTGATGGAATTTTACTGGAAAGGTAGTGTATCATATCAGTTAGGAGCACATATTCAAGCCACACAGAGTTCGAATCCCAGCTCATACCAGCAGCGTGGCCTTGGCAAGATACTTAAGCTCTCTGTGCTCCTGTTTCCTCTCCTGTAAAAAGGGAATAATGACAGAGGTTACTTCATAGTGCCTGAGTATTAAATGGGAAGTGTATCTGGTTAGCAATTATTATCTTGGGTTATTCTGAACATTTTCTTCAAGCTCATCTTTTCCCATCCATTGTACACAGGTAATGCCAAAGCTTCAGACTAAAACTTTGCAGAGATTAATTCCCTGTGAACATTAATCACTGCTTTTTAAGCTCTTCTGGCCTTTTCTACTATAAAATCCCACTAGTTCTTCCTTTGCTTTGGCTGTCAGCTTGGCTCCTGGCTCCCAAAGGCATCTTTGGGAGAGCTAAGTCTCTTAACTTGCCAGTGGTACAGGCTGGATGCTGGCTGGCAGGTGAAAGGACCAAGGAAATAAGACTTTCACGGGGCAGAGGTGATACCTATTGTGCTGTGCTTTTGTGTAACATAGGGCCACTAGCAAGTGACTCTGCTTACCAAATGTGCCCTTGACTTCAGTCAACAGTTGGAATTCCCACTTCTGGGCCCCAGCAAGCAAATGGGCTGTTCCTTCTTTCCTGAAAAGGATCTCTTTCTGGCTCTTCCTTTGTGTTTCTCAGTGAAATTAATCTGGTTAAGAAGGGCAGTTGGGTGGGACGCATCAGCAACTCAAAGGCAGTGCTGTGCAGAGAGGAAAAATGTTTGGCATACTTGTGTTTTTGGTGGCACAAGGCTGGCTCAACAATGTTGTGTTTTGTGTGGTACAAAATAATTGCTGTTTATTCCTCTGTGATGCTGACGAGTACAGGAGCACTGTGTCACAGCGCTTCTGCCTTCTCCAGTTGGTTAACTATATAAACCTCTTAGGGAGCCTTGCATTTTGGAAACACAGTTCTCTTGAAATCACCTTGAAGTGGCCTCCAAGTGGCAGTCCTTTACACTATGGAAGGGTGTCATTTCTCGCTGCCTCTGCCTATTCTATTACAATAGTTATTTCATTTTATCATGCTGTGAGATGTTATGAATAGTGCATTTACGTGTGTCATGGGAGAGTTGATGTTGCTGCTATTTATAGTGACTCATGAGTTCAAGAGGCCTCAGAGGGTTCCACTGTGCTCCAGGTGCTGGGGTACTCAGGGCTAAAAAGAGACTGTGACTTGAGGTGGAAAATGGGGGAAAACTAGAGCTGTATATGGAATTTAAGATGTGAAGTATACTCTAGAGAAGCGAAGGGGGTGTAAATGACTATCTGTCACAGGTATTACTTCCTCAGCAGAAGGCAGGACTCATCCTGTGGTTTGGGTTCAAGGATAAGATTGGAAGCTTGGGGGTGTGAGTGTATTTGTGAGTATGTGTGTGAGAATGTGTGTGATTGGAATGCACTGAAAGAATGAAAGATACTGGTAGGGATCTTCTTGAAATGGTATTCTGTTCAGGAAATTTCTCATATCAGAAAAAAAAAAAAGATTCTTAAAGGACTATATGGGTTCTTAATACCAGGGATTTAGATTCAGGGCTTTATGGGTTTGAACTGTTGATGCAGAAGTTGGGATGTGGGACCATGGGGGACCATGGGTATACTCTATAAATAAATTCTCTGGAATTCTTCCATGACCACAATCTGGAAGCAGGAATGTTGGGTTCTTTTAATAACTTTCCCATGGATGGGGAGTGTTGCTTGACTTTTCATCACATTTCTATAGAGGTGTTGTGAGCATGGAGTCCCCATCATCCTCTTACCTGTATAATCAAAATCTCAGTAATCCTTGATTCTTCCCTATTCTTTTTCTCCCATAATCAGCCACTCACTGAGTCCTTATTTAAAAATTTTTTTTTTATTGGGGTATAGCTGTTTTACAATGTTGTATTAGTTTCTACTGTACAGTGAAGTGGATTTCCCTGTGCTATACAGCAGGTTCTTCTTAGTTATCTATTGTATACATAATAGAGTATATATGTCAATCCCAATCTCCCAGTTCATCCCCCCCTCACCACCCCACTTTCCCACCTGGGTATCCATACGTTTGTTCTCTACATCTCTGTCTCTGTTTCTGCCTTGCAAACCGGTTCATCTGCACCATATTTCTAGATTCCACATATATGTGTTAATTTACGATATTTGTTTTTCTTTCTGACTTACTTCACTCTGTATGACAGTCTCTAGGTCCATCCACGTCTCTACAAATGACCCGATTTCATTCATTTTTATGACTGAGTAATATTCTATTGTATATATGTACCCCATCTTCTTTATCCATTTGTCTGTCGATGGACATTTAGGTTGCTTCCATGACCTGGCTATTGTAAATAGTGCTGCATTGAACATTGGGGTGCTGTGTCTTTTTGAATTATGTTTTTCTCAGGGTATATGCCCAGTAGTGGGACTGCTGGGTCATATGGTAATTCTGTTTTTAGTGTTTTAAGGAACCTCCATACTGTCAAAATGCACTGTTCTTTTTTTGGGGGGTGTCACATGGCATGTGGGATCTTAGTTCCCCAACCAGAGATTGAGCCCATGCCCCCTGCAGTGGAAGCACAGAGTTGCAACCCCTGGACTGCCAGGGAATTCCCTAGGAGGGAGTTATTTCTGACAAGGCTTCCAGGTATCTCGCAACCCCTGGACTGCCAGGGAATTCCCTAGGAGGGAGTTATTTCTGACAAGGCTTCCAGGTATCTAAAATGTCCCTTCCATCTAGTCTCTCTTTAAATAAACAAACAATAATGGTAATTAAAAAAAACCTTCTAATGCTCCTCATTACTGAAAGCAGGTTCCTCACTTGGGGTCCATAGACATTTAAAAAGAAATTGAGAATGTAATGGAGTTTCCTCTACTTTTTTCAATAGTTTAATGAAAATTATAGGTTACTTCTGTTTCAGCAAGGCCCTAAAGAGAGCATTTACACCCACTCATAATGACTTTCCCAGTTTTTGAACTCCTGTGGCAAGTATTTTATGTTATTTTACAAGTACATTACATATTCTGGTACTTAGGCCTGTGATGCTTCAAGTGTTGACTTAACCTCTTTCATTCAGCTGTGTGTCGGCTCTCCAGCCATATCATTAGAGCCTCACGGGCAGGAGCAATATTTCGTACTTATTTTGAGTCATGTTCTGAAATAGCATATCCTTTGAGTGGATGCACAAATAAAATGTCTAGAAATTACCAGTTAGTTTAAAATATTCTGCTGTGTCTGAGAAATAAAAACTGAAGAGGAAAGGTTATGTAATTATTTAGTATTAACAACGACCTTAGTTAAAAAAAAAACTACCCCCCCCACCTAAATCTTATTGAAATGTGATTAAAATAGAAATCACCAGAGTTGTGTAAGAGGGTGAGTTGAATAATGGTGAAATGAAAAGAGAGAAAAGTAATTTTTCTCATGCTATATAGTTCTACAGCTTGTTTTGCAATGATTAATTAGCACGTAAATAAAAGAGAAATTGTTCATGTTTTCGAAACAGAAATAAAAGTGCTACCCTGCACGTACTTTTTCTCATGAGAAAGTATTAAAATGTGTGAAGATACGCATGTCAATGCAAGAATGCAAAATATTATTTTAGATGACACTTCACTAAAGAACCATATTAACATGTTGAATTGGAGTAAGCTTGCCTCTGCATGACTGTTTGCGGTTCATATTCCGCTGTGCTGAGTGAGGATAGTGTATAAAAGAGGTTACTTATGATAGTGAGATTTGTTAATCACTTGATGTCACCAAGGCTGTTTGTGGAGTGTCTTACATAGAGAATTTTAAGAATTGTTATGTATGTTTATTATGGATAAACAGAGTAGTCCATGTTGCTGCAGAGATGAACTTAGGTGACCTTTGTACATCCTTCTCAGAATTATGATGTAATGTTTTTGAAACAAGAGCATCCCTGAAATTTTTTATTCTTCTGCTATTTGCCAATTAAGCAGAATTCCATTTTTTAAAAAAGCAGGATTTACTCAATACCCTTAGAAGCCACTTCTGGTAGCTGTTTTACTGTGATCCATCAATTTGTATTAAAGTTATCCTTTGTCTGTTACCAAATTTTGCCACAAGGGCCACAGAGAAAGCAATTATATTTCATTGATTCTGCTTCATTTACGAGGCTTTGGGAAGGAATAACTTAGGTGTAATGGAAACATGTGACCTCTGGATGCAAATTTCCAATAAACATGTGGACCATATAGCAAGTTGTGTTTGTTCAAAACTGAAGCTGTTTTCAGCAGAAAATAGGGTGATTTCTGTTACCAAGTCATGGGGATAGCAATTTCTTTAACTAGAAATTCACTGCAGATTTACCCAATATCCAGAATGCATGCATGAGCAACTCTAAAATCCTGTCAGTGCTTTGACTCTACTTTGTTACTGCTTGTGAAACTGCTGAATTCCCCAAACAGACAAAAACCAAGGAAACAAACAAGCAAAGAATTTCAAAAAGATTTTTGGATTATTGTTTTATTGATGTCCACACCCAGAAACAGCTAATACTCTCCCTTGTTCCTCCAAGTTTTAAATATAGATTTTGAGCAAAAGATACTGTAGTTAAGAAGGGCTGGAGGTGGATAACTGGTGTTCCACTGGCCACTCATTTAGATCAGATGTGTGTGGCTTGAGGAAACTTTTTCTGAGCTATTATTTGCATGCTTGAACCAAACTTGGAAGGTTTATAGATTTTTTTTCCTCTATGAAATGGACTGGAAATACGTTTATGACACATTCTCTTTAAGCTACTTTTATTCTATTATTTTACGATTGTTTCTGACATTTGTAAAGACATCTAAGTGGTGAATATAATGGGATAAATTTGAGGATCTGCTTTGCATATTTTATATACAGTAGAAGTGACAGAGATGCTTTCCTTGTCTGGCAGGTGGAGAGAATGTACTGCCTTTAAGAGTGGGTGTGGAGAACCTTATTTTAATAGAAGGCGTGGAGAACCTTATTTTAATAGAAGGCTCACACTAGTTTAGACGAAAAAGAGATCAGTCAAGGGCAATGTATAAGAAGAAAAACCAACGTGAAGTTTGTATTTATTTTAAATAACAATTGATTTTTTAAAATGTCATTGAGTTCTACATTTTGGCCAGTCGTAGGGATAGAGGAAGAAAGCACATGAGTGGCACTGAAGGTAAGGAGAGAGAGGCGATGACGACTTCTGAGAAGGAGAGAACGTGGAGGGACCCTTACTCTTGAGAAAGGCAGTGAGACCAAAGAACAGAAAGATCACTGGGTGAGTGCCAGAGGCTAACATCTCACCCCTCAAAATAGAACCCCATTTCTTAGCAGGACCAGGTCTCCACATGCTCTCCTCAAACAAGTTCCAAGTGGCCTCTACCTGCCTTATCTTTAATTCCCCAGGGATAGTTTTTCATGATTATGAAATGATGACAGTGATTCTCTAACTAGCTTCCTGTCATTCATCTATTTACATTACTTCCTTGTATTGGTTTTAGAGTCACCTCTGAGATGTTCCTTCTATCAGGAACTTGGGTCTTACAGCTTACTAGTCCTCTTCTTAATACTTTTTAATTATTATTTTTTAAAAATTCCAGAACACTATTGTATAACCTTATTTAGCATTCTAAAAAATTCTTTTAAGTATTCTCTATTTCTTCTAGTAGGCCATGTAATATAACTGCAATTCAACTTATACTCCTTATAGGAGATTACCCCCAGGATTTGTTCAGCCACAAGACAAAGCTGGGGGAAAGTACTTTCTACAGAGGTTACCCTGAGTGTCCACATCAAATCCAAGACTGGCCCTTTAGTAATCTGCCTGATGACAGTGGAAATTCAGTGAGGCAATGGGACTTTTTTGGCAGACAGCTGGATCTAGGGGAATTTTTGTAAGCAATGAACCATTCTTTAATTGAAACCACTGGATGTGGTTAGTAGTTTATTTTAAAAACACCATATGTTAGTTCATTCCTATATACTGTGACAATCATAGTTTAATCAAAAGCTGCTTGTGACATTTCAGTTTAGTAGTGTTCATAAAAGAGTGGCTCGCTTCCTTGAAATCCTGATCTCTGTGCCAAATGCCAGCACATTTACAATTACAGTTTGGCTTTTAGGCAGTTGTGCAACTTTTGGAGTATGTGGTAGGTTTTTATTTATTTTTGTCACTTTCACTAATTTGTCATAGTCTTAAATGAAAAAATGTTTTCTCAGCCTTTTGTTTGGTAAACAGTGACTTTTACTCCTTTCTCCACAGTTCCCCTGAGAGGAAATAAGCTAATGTAACTGTTTTTTGACTCTCCTTTTTGGCCAGCAAGCCAAGCTAATGCATGATCTCATTGAGACATGATCTATTTGTATGAACCATAAGCTTGTAAGCTTGTCATCAACCTTCCTGGTTCTGGGGCAGGCACCCCGTGAGCCACCACAGCAGGGTGAGAAAAGAGTTGCAGCCAGATCCCTGAGCCTTCAGTGCAGTGCAGTGCAAGTCAATTCAATTTAATCCATTTTGATCCAATCCAAGGAATATTTAGGGAGTACTTCTTCTTTTCTTCTTTTTAGGCATAGACTGGGGCACTGGGCCTGCAGAGATGAAAATTTCGTAAAGAAACCTGACAGTTAAGTGGAGAAAATGACACAAATCAGACAAATTGCAGAGACTATGGTAATTGCTATAGTAGAGCTATACACGAGGTGGTACGAGGGCATCAAGAAAAATGCCTAGGTTTGGCAGGGGGTGTGGGAGAAGGCCTCACAGAGGAAGGAGCACTTGAATTGAGCCTTGGAGCATCAGGAATGTCAGGATGGCAGGGGAGAGGAGTGAGGAACTGGTTAGGTTTCACTGCTCCTTCACCCAGGAATGGACCAGCATGGAGGGTAAACAAGCTGAGGGGCTTCTACCAAAAGACCCCTTCCCCCTTTAGAAGGAAAGAATGTGGTCATCATGTTTCTGTACTTAAACGAGCATGAAAGTCCATTTTAGGAGACTCTGCTTAGTAGACTGTCTAATATCCATTCTCTTCTTCTTTATCCTCAGAACCCAGTTTTGTTCATGACAGCAGTGTGGCAGCTGAAAACATTGGTTTCCCAGGTTCTCTTGTGGGTGGGGTGGGGTGGGGCAAGTGACTTAGTCCTGACCAATGAGATGTAAGCTTAAGTGGACTGGGTGGTACTTGGAGAAATGCATGTTTCCTAATGGAAAAGGATGGGTGGCTGACACATATTTGAATGGATATTGGTGAATGAATATTTTAGTTCCATTATTTATTCCATAAACGGTAAAAAATGTGTTTTTACTTAGAGGAAGTAAGACCTGGAATCTCTTAACTTTGTCATTATTGCTGGTGAGCCTGAGCAGCCCCTCATATTTTCTAGGTTGGTCTGTTTATATGTCTACCTGTCCTTTCACTCTCTTCTTATGAAGGAGAGCTGTGAGAAGTAATGAGAATAAATCTCATTATTTAAGGTGACTTGAATTTTGTTGATAAAATGTTGCTGATAATAATAACAATTAACATTTATTGGACACAAGATCTGGTCTGTGTACTCTGCCAGTACCTAGAAATTGTAATCTTAGTTTTCCTCATCAAAGCCCTCTGAGGTTAATGTCCTCATTTTCAGGGTTAGGGACACAGAGGTGAGTGACTCACCTGACATTACATGGTTGGCAAGTGGCATTGCTGGGGCACTGGTGTTTGTTTCTCTGACTCTAGGCAAAGGTTCTTAACCATTGTACTAACGTGACTAGGTAGAATGTTAGATCAGAGTTTTTCACAGCTTCTAGCTAGAGTGAATGAGATCTAAAAGTCATTGTACACATCCAAGTTCAGTTTGCATTGTCAGTATCGATTCTTTATTATTCTTTCGCTACAGAGTGATTAAGAACTTAAGCAAAATAGATGAAGTAGCCTTTCCTTTTCTCCCTTTAAATCCTACATGTTTAATCCAGAAATCTTGGCTTAGAATCAGAAGTCATATTGTGCATCTTTTTATTACTGATTTTCTAAGTAGTTACATTTATTATTTAAGAAAGTACACAAAACAAACTATAAAGTAGCTAAAATTGACTGGATGCAATGGGTAATATGACTAGATTTTGCAGTGGACACAGGTAGTTTTCCTTTCTGGGTGAAATGTGAACCTGTTTATCTTATGTTAAAATCTCTTATCTGTCACTTTATCATTCATTTCTTTGTTCTTTAAAAATTTTTTTTTAATTTTAAAGTTTTAAAATTTGGTCAGTTATCTTGGTTGCATGTTTTGAAAATATTTTGGTCTCAAGCAACTTTAGTATAAAATGTTACTCAGCTTCCCTGCTCTGGGAAATCTTTAGCGCTCCAAGTTTTGTTCCTTCTGAAGAAATGAAGTCATGGAAAAGTTATTCAGTACTGAGACCTGTAGGGAGAGTCTCTCAGTAAACCCCCAGGATCACATCAGTGTCAGGAAGGATGAGATGCCTCATTCATCCATCTACCCCTTCATCCAGAATATTTATTGAAGGTCTACTGTGTACTAAGTATGGTGCTAGATGCTGGAGATATGATGATGAACAAAATTAAAGACACTTCCTGCCCTTAGGGAGCTTGTAGTCTGTTGGGAGAGACACTTACTAATCAAATACCATACGAATAAATGTTAAATTGCACCTATGGTAAGTGCTGTGGTGGAGTGTGGCCCACGGTGAAAATAGTGGGATCTCAATAGTGAGTTGAGATCTAAAGGATGAGAAAGAAAAAAAATTGGTGAAGTTTGAAGAGAAGAACACTGCAGGTAAAAAGGAGAGCACAAAATCAGGCTCTGGGCTAGGAAGAAGCACAGTGAACATAAACACTCTTGTTTAAGACATGCCATCCAACTCTATAAAGAAAGTAGATTAGTGGTTGCCAGGGGCTGGGAGTTGGGAGAAAAAAAGAGAATGAGTGCTAATAAGCATGACGTTTCTTTTTGGGGTGATCAGAATCAGTTCTAAATTTGATTGTGGTGATAGTTGTACAACTCTGTGAATGTGCTAAAAAAAACATCAAATTGAATACTTTAAATGGGTGAGTTGTAAGCTATATGAGTTATAGTTTAACAAAACTTTTTTTAAAAAAGCAGAGATCATTAAAGCAAAAATTAAAAAAAAAAAAAAAAAAGACATACCATCAACACTGCCTGAGCATGGGAATGCCTCACTGAGAAAACTTCCATCTAGAAAATAATTCCATTTCCTTTGACTAATATTTGAGAAAATAAAAGGTACCAGTTTCAGGTTAATGATTAAGCATATAAAATGTCAAACGCACAAATGAAAGCATCAATTTTTTTTATCTGAGTTTAAATAGAATGTTTTGTTTTCCGACATCATGTTTTTTTCCCCCAATGCTGTTTTGTCTACTGAATCACGTCTGACTTCTGTTTACGTGCTGTTACTTTCTTTTCTGCGAATATTGCTTCCTACTGTATCAGTGTGTCAAATAAAGCATTTGTTTTTGAGCCACTAGTGAGTCTCAGCAAAAGCTTTCGGCCTTCACAGGAGAGGTGCGTTCCTACCTTCTCTAGTGGCTCCATGACAGTCCATTTTGACGTAATAAGACTCTACTGGCAGTCAGGATCATCCCCTGAGGATACCAGTTCTACAGTTTAGAGTGTAGAAGGGTGGAGGGGCAAACCATTCTGGGGAAAGTATCAGGAACATTGACTTTAACTCATACATATGCCTTTTCTGTCTGACTCACATGATATAAGGAAGAGAAGGAGGATCGAATGACAGGGTCAGGTGCTTCTGCTTACTCAATGATTTCCTTCCAGAGTGACTTACATCTGTCACCAGAGTGTAGAATGGTGTCTTACCGTGACGATTAATGCCATGGTTTTGGTTTGTTAGCTTATTCTGTCATACCCAGGGCAGGAAGAGAAATTTCTGATGTGAGCGAGATTTTGTTTGGCCAGAGGAATTTTGAAACTTTCATGTACTAAGTACATCAGTATATTTTTGTCGATTGTACTTTCAAAGTCTGTGATCAGGAAATGTGTGTCTTCCCTAAAAAGAAATCAGAAAAGGTCCCAGGAGGGCCTCATTGACTATAGCAGAATGTATTTTTTATGGCGCTTTTCCTGTTTTTTTACACTTTGCTTTTTCCCCTTTTGCTCCAAGTTGCATTTTTCCATCGAAGTTATTTTAGATGGCATCGCAAGTTTCCCCTGGGCCCCTTGTGCGCAGTTCAAAGGGCATTCGGAGAGTTGAGGAAGCTGAGCTGACTATATGTTACAAACTATTTTATTTTTGTGTAGTGCCATATAACTTAGAGAGGCTTTTATACCCCTGTGCAGTTGTTCCAGAACCCTTGATGCATTGAGAGCCAAGCATGATTTCTGTCTTAGGGATACTGATCAGAGCTTCCCAGAGGCTACCAACTTGCCCGAAGGCACACATCCTGTGTTACAGGGTCAGGCTTAGGGCGAGGTCTTCGGACCCCTGGTCTGGCTCCCTTTCTACTGTGACCTTGTGACCTTGGAGTTGATGGGCCAAGAATGAGGACACATTTCTTCATCGGGCGCAGTCAGGCCCCAGCGGATTCTGCTGTTCATTTCTCCAAAGCTGGGGGGGTATATTCACAATTAGAAAATCACAGCTATGAATAGTTGCCTTCCACCTGACTGGTCTAAAGTCAACTTAAGCCCGGAGAAAACTCCTTTTGAAAGTGGGTTGCCTTGGCAATGGATGGATGAGCATTGCAGTAGAATAGCTTCTACTGTCTACTGAAATTCCAGCAGTTTAGGCGATAGTTGTGTCTTTCTGAAGGACGTGGGCAGATCCTGAACGGGCTTTTCCCGTTGCCCGTCAGCTTGGCCGTGTTTGCTCTTATCACAGAAGTCACTCATTTTCACAGAGGCCTTTTAAAAATCTTTTGTCGTCGTCGTCGTTTCTCTTCTGAGTTCGGAATGTATGTAGAAGTCACTTCGTTTTGGCCTTGCTTAGAAGTAGTTGGTGTTAGGAAACGCATGCTGACTTGAACAGGAACATGTCACATTTGTATAGCACTTTAAACTTCATAAAGGGCTGTCACCTCCGTGAGTACATATATTTGATCCTCGTAACAACCTTGTGAGAAATCTACTGCCTGTTTTATCATTCCCTTATCTTGCAGATGAAGAAAAGCAAGATTTACAAAAAACAGCATTGCACAGTGGTTAAGACCATGGGCTTGGAATCATAGTTTGAGCTCAGATGGCAGCGTGCCTTACCTCCCAGCCTTTTGATGCAGGGCAAATCACTTGACTTTTCTAAATCTCAGCTTTTATAATCTATACAATAAGGTGAGAAAGGTATCTACCTCATTGGGTTGCTGTATGACGCCCTCCAAGGGCACTGGCAAGTAATAAGGCTCAGTGTGTATGAGTTATTATAATTCAGTGATTTGATCACATTCACACATTCACAAGGAGTGGAGTTGGGACGTGAACCTGTGACTTTCAACTTCATCTCCTCCCTCATCATCTTTCCAACCTGCCATTCTGCAGCAATTTCCTTCTCTCTCTCCTCCATGGGCAGGCAGCTGCTACACTAAGTGATTAGTGAGGGGGAGGGGTTTTGGAATAAAAGACTTAGAGATGCTGAGAGAACATTTGAACTCCTTGGAATAAATCAGCAAATTATTCTAAAAATGGAGAAACACCTACCCTCCATGTTATTAAGAGCTGCTTGATTCTAGCCCAAATTTAGCTTTTTTAAAAAAAATCCCCCTCTTTGAATTACATTAATAGTGTATGAGTACTTTGGGACATTGATGTGATCTGTCCACTGTCGCTGGTAGGGGATTAAGGAGAGATGTGGGATTCCCACATTATAAGCCCCTTGTGACCCACAACCTGTTCCCGTGATGAGTCTGGTGAGAGTGAGGGGTGCGGTCCACGGGTTCCTGGGGAACAAACCATGGTCTCATTTGCACTGTACTTTAAGCAAATCAACGTAGGTTAGTGACCCCCGAACAACAAATGGGCTTAAGATAGTTACTGAATTGGGATTGTCCGTTGAAGCGTTTACATTCATTTCCATCAGGCCTCTTCCTTCTCAGAGAGTTCTCCTGGAGTGTTCTAGTGAGCCTATAGCATGGTGGCTACTTTGGAGCTCCATCACTACTCATCTTCCGAGTTTGCCTGCAGGGGTCCCCAGTGCTGCACTGGAGTCCAAGCGTATGTGCACACCTTCACTCATGTGAACATTCACCTCTTCTTTGATTGTGAAAATAATAATTCTTGACCTTATACAGCACTTGACAGGTGACAAAGCACACTTAAATATGTAAATGATTCTGAGAGGTCTTTAGTGATTATTATTCCTACTTGACATGAGAAACTATAGATCCAAAAGGTTAAATGAATTGCCCAAGGAGAGGGGATAAATGTGAAGAGTAGTTAGGTCTTGAATATCCCAAGTCAGGTGCCCTTTTCCTAACACTTAGATCAATATTTTCCTCCTGACTGAATTAAGTAGTTGGTTGGTTAATAGTTTCTCACATTCTACAGAAGATGTAGGTGTCTTGTAATAATTAAATATGGGTGAAAATATATGCCCAAACCAGGGAGAACATAGAATATGCAGAACCACTTAGACCAGTACTGTCATGGAGTAGAATTTGTCTTTGAGCTTCCTGGCAGCTGAAAAGAGAGTCACAATCAGTTAGGTATTTCTTGTCAGAAGAGGAAAAGTATGCTAAAGGGAAGCAAAGATTTTAGTAGAATTGGATTCTAAAGGGAACGTTTCACTTGAGGTAAGGGGCAGTAAGAAAAATTGAAGATAATGCTCTCAACCAAATTTTATAACTATGCAGTGACACAAAATTCATTGCAAGAGGGCAGGCATTTGTTGGGTACCTATTATGTGGCGGGCACAGTACTAGGGACTCTGTGTGCCTTACTTTATTTAACCCTCATAAAGATTTAATTATTGCAACTGTCTTTTAACGTATCATTATATCCATTTAATGATAAGGAAACAGCCTCAAGGAATTTATATAACTTCCTCGAAGTCACATAGCTAGTAAGGAGTAAACTTGAGAGACCCAAGCCTTGCTTATTCTAGAGCCCACGTTCTCCCCACTCTATCTTGCTCTTACAATGCTTTACGGAGATAAGTTAACTAAAAGCAAGTATATCGTTAAGTTCTGCAGACCTAGAATGGAGGATCGTCTTCTGTAAACATCACTTCTCTCATTTGAATTTGGTACTGAGTAGTAGACAAGCTTGTGTTCTGTTGCTGCTTGAGACTGTTTCCCTAAACTTGGAATAATGGTTATTTGTTGTTGTTGAGTACTATGCACTTTATATACATTATCTTCTTTAGTCCTTCCAGCAGCTCAATGAAGAAGGTACGTTATTATTCCCATTTTGCAGATGAGGAAGGGGAGGCTCACTGAGGTTAAGTAACTCAGAAAGTGTCATCTAGGTTGCTCGTTGGCAAGATTCAAATACAGATCTCTCTGGCTCTGATGAGCTCCTGCTTTACTGTTGTACTAGTGGGCCTCTTGCTAAGCAAGTGGTAAAGTTGTTAACCTCTTGAAGAAACTGAGATCCTAATCTAGACTATTGTCTGGAAGGAAGGTCGTCTCACCTCAGCACTGAGGTAGCTGCAGCGGTTGCTACAGGCAAGTGTGCATTTTCCTCGAAAGGTAGTCGGATCAGCTTTAGTGTGTGTCCCGTGTGTGGCTTTCACGTGCAGAGTTTCACATCGTGGAGCATGAGTGAGATGACTTTGACATGCAAAATTTCTAAAGAAGGTGTTCCAGATGACTCTCACAACCACAGGAAAAGCTTAAACACATTTCAGTGGATTTTATTTCATGGGGTCTCTGAGGAACTCCCAGGGCGAATTAACTACTAGATATAGGGTTGTCAAGAATCGATATGAACAAGTTTAATTTTGGAGCATGCAGCGAAATGTAATGATCTTAGTTGAGAATAGTTAATACAGAATTGTTTTTTTATTCCTTTAGTACCGTGATCAATGATGTAAGTGAAGTCACTCTCATTTTGTGATTATTCTAATAATAATAACCATCACCACAGTAAGAATAGGTAACATTCACTGAGCATTTTTCTGAATGCTTGGTAAGTAGTAGCCTCACTTAATCCTTATAACCAACCTGTGAAGGGGGTATAACTATTAACTCCATTTGGTAGATGAAGAAATGTAGCGAGGTTAAGTAACTCATCCAAGACACACAGCTGATAAATGGTTTACTCACTGCAATAGTCTGCTCTTTATATATGGTGGATCAAATAAAGATACTGATACTCCTCTGTTGCAGGTTACAATGCAACCAGTTCATATGCAAATGATTTTAAATCCTTAACAATAGAAATAAAAAATAATGGGGACAAGTATGCAGAGAACAGTGAAAGATTGCTAACTCACTTAGGAGGAGACCATTCCTGCCCAGCCTAACTCTTACAGTGGGGCAAGTACCAGATGACTGGGAGTCTCTATTGAGCACAAGAAGTTTGGTTCAGAATTGGTTTCAGTTCAGTGTCAAAAGCTAATCTTGTGACATTGTTCTTGAGAGGTTTCTTTAGTAGGTAATACACATTGTTTCAGTTATTAAAAGCAGCGTGCTTTTGCCTAAAGTCCACTTACTCCTTAAGCTGAATGTTAGATTGAGAATTCTACATGTGTATATTGATAAAGAAAAAAATTGGCATAATGATTTGAAAGAATAGCTAAGTGATTAAGAAGTCTGTAGCTCTGAGAAGCGTACTGGGTAAGCCTTGGATGCTGAAATCAGATTGACCTGGATTAGATGTGTGTCCTTGAGCCAGTTTCCTGACTTACTCTAAGTCTCAGTTTTCTCATCTGAAAACTGGGGATAAGACTCCCTAACTCATAGAGTTGTGATGATTAAATGAGATAATCAATATCAAGTGCTTAGCCTAGTGACTGGCATATTATAAGCTTTCAGTAAATATGTGACATATGAATGCCCATTAAAAATGGGATAGACTGTGTTCTGAGTCCATTCAGATAGAATTATACATGAAGAATTAGAGTGAACAATTTGATAGGGATTCGGGGTCACCAAATAGAATATTCCTGAGTAATTTAGGTGTTAGAATTTAAGTTTCCACATGCAGTATCTTTGGAGGAGTTGGAGGCTCTAATTATAAGACTCTGCAGAAGTTTTTCCAAGCTGAAAGGGACGGAGTGGTCCTGTGATGGAGCAGAGAAAGCCCTGAGCTGGTATTCAGGAGATGGAGTTCTAGTCCATCTGTGCCACTTACCAGCTCTCTGACACTGGGCACTTCACTGAATCTTTTTGGGCTTCAGTTTACTGAGTCATGGAATGAGGGGTTGGTGTAGGCAATTTTAAAATTTTCTTCCAGCTCTCACATTCTACTGTAAATCAGTTTAGACTTTTGAAGCTACATAAACTAACCAGTAACAAAAAAGTTGCTAGAAAAGAGCTTCTTTTTCAGATAGTCACAAGTAAAATAGAGAGGAAATAAATGAAAACAAAACAAAAACTCCTAAGTAGGTTGCTGGACATTCCAAAATGTCCCTTAGGGCCAAATGACCCTTTATATTGTCTTTCATTGATTCCTTTGGAGAAATGTCCTCAGCTCATTCACAAGCTTAGACTCTTTTGCTTCCTTCCTTGATTGAAAAAAAATTCTTTTAAATTCTTTCACTGCAACAGCAGGAGTGGCCCCAAAGGATGGAGGCACAGGAAACGTCTACTATAATCGTTGCCAGTGGCAGTACAACCCTTTTCTGAGTTGCCTTGAGCTGTCACCAGAGTGAATGTATGAATGAATCAGATGAATAGGGAAGATAAGTCCAAATAACAGAACAGTTGTGTTTTTTTTCCTCCCAAAGAACAATTTTGTCTTGAGCAAAGGGTCATTTAAACTGGAGATATAGTTGGCATGGTGCCTTGGAAAGGCTTGTCACTTTCTTTCTACAATACTTCCTGAAAAATTTCCCTTTCATTTGGGACTTGTTCAAACTGGCTGTCATGATTTTCCTTAAAATAATGGTGACAGAGAGTGATGATTAAAGAGTGCATTCTAGAACTGGTTTTCTGCCTTTCAGTGTTTCAAGGTAATAAGATGCTTCTCAGAAATGTAGCTCTTCTTTCTGTGATAGTGCTTGGAGAATAGTAGTCATATCCAGCAGGCTGTCATGTCACAAATTACTTAGCTAAACCTCCACATCTAATGTATGAGACAGCTGGGGAAAAGTTACTTGGCCAGGGTGGCCCAAAGAGTTAACTTAAGGCCTCTTTCCCTCAAGCGAGTGTTTTCTCTCCCACGCCACGTTTCCTTCCTATATTGGGCTGCGGCTTCCTAATTCTTACAGAAAAACTTGAATTTGCCACAGCTGTGCCCATCCTCCACCAACATCAGGACTTTAGACAGTGAAAAGATTTTCCGTCTTTCTGAGGGGTCAAATCCATGAGGTTGTGGCCGCCACACTCTCCTGAAACTAAGAGATACCGGAAGAGCAAAGTGAAAGCATACATGACGGGACTAAAGTTTCCGTGACAGTTAGTGAGCACGCGGGATCTAACTTCAGATAGGAGACCTTTTCTAAAGCTTGAGAACGTGGCAGACCTTCTGGAATAATCCCGTGGCACCGCAAGCTGGAGTGATGTGGGGTTTTTTTAAACTTTTAATTTGAAAAAATGCTAGGTTTACAGGAAGTTGCAAGAGAGAGCACAGAGAGGTCCCATGTTCCCTTCATCCTATTTCCCCTAGTGGTTACATCTGATATAATTATAGTTTAATATCAGAATCAGGAGATTGACACTGGTACAAAGTGTGTGTATAGTTCCATGTCATCTTGTCCCCCGTATGGATCCACGTAACCACCACCACAATCAACATACAGAATAGTTCCACCACCGCAGAGATCTTCCGAGGGCTATTTCTTTATAGTTACACCCTCTCCTTTCACACTATCCCTAACTCTTGGCACCTACTAATCTGTTTTCCGTCTCTGTAATTTTGTCGTTTTGTAAAAGTTACATAAATGAATCATACAGTATGTTAACTTTTTATATTGACTTTTTTTCGAGCAGTGTAACGCCCTTGAGATCCGTCCGCAAGTTGTTGTAAATAGTTCATTTCTTATCCTCGAGTAGAAATCTACACTATGGATATACCAGTTTGTTTAACTGTTTACCTACTCAGAGACATTTTGATTGTTTCCTGTTTCTGGATTTTACAAAATAAAGGTACCACCAGCAATTGTGTACATATAGGCTTTGGAATAGATACCACTTCATTTCTCTGAGATAAATGCCAGGAAGTGTGATTGCTGGGCTGTATTGGTAAATGTATGTTTAGTTTTTAAAGAAACTGCCAGACTATTTTTCAGAGTAGTGGTAGCATTTTACTCTGCCACCAGCCGTGTATGAGCAATCCAGCTTCTCTGCGTTCTCCCCAGAATTTAGTGCTGTCATTATTTTTTGTTTTAGCTGTTCTAATAGGTGTGTAGTGATAATCCCGTTCTGGGTCCTATCTTGCATTTTCCTAATGGCTGATGGTGTTGAATAGCTTTTCATGTTCTTGTTTGCCATCTGTATATCCTCTTTGGTGAAATGTCTCTTTGTATCTTTTGCCAATTTTCTAGTGAGATTGTTTGTTTTAGTTTTTTTTTTATTGTTGAGTTTTGAGAGTTCTGGATATAGTCTAGATATGAGTCCTTTGTCAGATATGTGATTTGCAAATATTTTCTCCCAGCCTATAGATTGTGTTTTCATTCTCTTAACAGGGTTTTTTACAGAGCAAAAATGTTAAGTTTTGATAAAGTCCAATTTATCAATTACTTTTTTCTTTTATGGATCATACATTTTGTGTCATGTCTAAAAACTCTTCACTAAGCCCTAGTCCTGAAGATTTTTCCCTTTGTTATCATCTAAGATTTAAAAAACAAATTTACATTTAAATCTATGATCTGTTTTGAGTTAATTTTTGTATAGGATGTGAGGTTTAGATCAAGGTTTAGTTTTAACTTAACTTAATTTTTTAATTTTTATTTTTTTTAGAGTGTTCTTGTATTGAGTAGTATTTTCATCCTATGCTTAAACTAAATAAGAACCAAAATGTCTGTAACCAATATCTTTTAAAAAAATTTTTATTTTCTATTGAGCATAGTTGATTAACAATGTTGTATTAGTTTCAAGTGTACAGCGAAGTGATTCAGTTATACATATACATATACATATATTTTTTTCCTCTAAATAAAAAGATATTATCTGTATGAAAAGATACATGTAATAAGTTCCATGTAAAGTTATTATGTTGCCCACTTTTTATAGTAGCCAATGTCTCCTACAGAGAAGTGGTCACTGCAGAGAAATAAAAAGGAAAAGACATAAGCTGGATACCTTTCGGGGGGGCTGGGGAATATTTAAATAGATGAGAGCAGATTTCAGGCAGAGCAGGAATCTAAAGGAGTACATCTCCCAACCCAAAGTTTACTTCCTGATTACCGCTCGGATGCACTGTAGTAGATGGTTGGGAGTTGGACAGTAGATGCTGACTACAAAGCAGACACTAGAGCTTGTATTTGGGGCTGAAGATCCTGCAGTGGGCCTGGAGGCCCAGTTGAAGGCTCTACCTAAGGGCTGCGAAGCAGGGCCTGAGTTCAACTTTGTATTTAATACAGTGCTGAAGAATGATTAGATAAGAAGATTGCACTAGAATTTGATTTTGAGGGGCAACATAATGTAGCATAAAAGCACTAGGGTAAGAGTCAGGAAGTCTTGATTTAGTGTCAGTTCTGCAGTAAGTGGTCTTACAACTTTCTGCAGCTCAGATAACCAACATGAGCCCCAGTTTTCTACTTTGTGAAACAAGGAACTTGGACCCAAGGTGATCTCCAGAGTCTCTTCCAGATTTACACTTCATGGTTTTGTAAAAATAATTAAAAAAATAAAATAAAATGGACTGTGGTATGATCTTCATTTTCTCTTGCTGGTTGGAATATAAAACCTTGATATGAGAAATGATAATTGATGTTTAATAGTACATTTGTTAAATGTGTTATGGATATGCCCCCTTTAATTTAAAATATGTACTATATTAAGTGTTTACATGTAATGCATCTAATGCTACAGTGGGTTAATTGACTGACTGATTCTCTTTGAAAAATATTTGAGGGCTTATAATCTATGTTAAACATTGCGTGTCCCCTTAGCAGTATCCCAGTGCTGTCAGTGACATGTGAACTGTTGATTTGTCTTGAACAATGCACAACATCAGTGACTGATGGCAAGGGGCATTCAGCTTATTTTCCCTTTTTAAAATTTCCCTTTAATTTTCTGAATGAGATGACTGCATGCTATACGTTATTTTGTTCTTATATTTCTTATTTACATAATCTTAGTTCTTCCTCACTGGTACAAGTTCTGAAAAAGAGCAACTTTTTAATGAACCCTGGTAAAAAACCTTGAAAACTTTGGTTTGGAATTTGAACAGAAAAGGAATGGGAAAATGATCTGAATTCTTAGGAAAGAAAAAGTAGCCGTGGGCTGATAAAGTTACAAGCAGGCTCTTGGAAAGCCAGAAGATAACCTGTTTGGCCAGAGCGTTATAGTGTATGGCAAGCAGACAGGTAGCTGAATTAGGAAAAAGGGCAGCTCTAAAGCTGATTTTAACTGGACCAGTATGGTGTCAGTTGGTGTTAATGAGTGGAACACCTATGACTGGTCACTGGATGTTTCAAATATGCAAAGAAAAGGGGATCATTACATTTTTAAAATATATATATTTTTTATTTTATTGAAGTATTGTTAATTAACAGTGTTGTGTTAGTTTCAGGTACAGCACAGTGATTCAGTTATACATATACATGTATTCTTTTTCAAATTCTTTTCCCTTATTGGTTATTACAGACCATTGAGTATAGTTCCCTGTGCTGTATAGTAAGGGGAACCACATTACGTTTAAAGCTAAGGCCTGACAATACCAAATGGACTTGGTCTGTGAATCTGATGAGCAGAGTTTTGTTAATGAGAATACCTACCAAATGTCCTGTCATGCGTTTTGGAAAAGTTCTGTCACTCTTTGTCTTCTGTGGTAACCTAAAACTGTTTCTCTGCCTCAGCGCAGCGATAGACAGTGACCATGGCTCTGCTGATTTTATATTTGTTTAACATCATCACGATATTCATTCCTCTCTCTCCTTCCTCCTCCACCCTCATTTCTGCTTCATTGTCTTAGGAAGCCTTTGGGTGAAAACCCCATTCCACCTTTGATCTTTGTGTGCTCTTGTATGGTCATGTTTCCCAGAACAAGAGGCCACTCTAGGTACAGAGCTGCCTGCAGTAGCTGAAATGTGTGCAGCCCTAACATTTGATTCACAGAAGGAGCTTCTCTTTCTTGTCATCAGAGTCACACAGGGCCAAACTAGTTCTGCCTCAGTTGCGCTGAATGTCTTGGCCTTTGTGGGTGGGAAGTCAGCAGAATCTCGACAGGATCGGGTGTGAAGGCCACTCTTGTGTCCTACGTGCAAGGCGGTAGCCTCATTACCCTAAGCTCCGGGGAAGGAAATGTGAGGCTGTCAGGGGAGTGGCTTTTGCATCAACATTATTGCTACATGATCCCCACTTTCTTTCCTTAAGATTTATGGATCACCAAATTGTACCCATTAAGAACTTATTGTTATTTACAGAAATCAGGTTGGATATGAAGCTGATTCCTTGTCTTTTACAAAATTTCCATTGGTTTTGCAAGTGTTCTGGTCCAAGGGAACTTCCGTGCAGAGTTCAGTGTAAGCCGATACCAGGCTGGTCCACGGTGTCATCCTTTTAGACCCAAGTGAGCTTTTTATAGTCCTCTGGCTGCAGATCCCTCCTCCTTTTGCTTCTTTATGCTAAATGAGGAGAGTGAATGATCATCTTAGAATTTTCTAGGTAGTCAGCTTTCAGGAACAGAATCACTTTTTTTCTTTGTCTTGACTTGTAATGTCTATAAACTTCTGTTGGAAACTTAATCAACAGTGATAAGGGTAATAGGAGTAAGACTGGTAGTAGTATGATGTCATAAGGTAAAAATAAGCCTCTATCAGTTATATTTCCCAGAATGGAAATAAAGGGCTTCTACTTGTAATTCACACTGGGGATATTTTAGATGTTATACTCTTTGCCAGATTCATTGCTACTCCTTTAATAATGGAAAGACTTGGTTTCTACCAAAAGTATTTTTCGTAGAATTTGAGCACAAAGGACCAGTTATTCTGTCTCTCACCAAAGTAGAAATCCTTGCTACGACTTTTCTGACTGGTCATAATTCACACTGTTAGGGCCAGAGAGCTTACTTCTTGCACTGCGGTCCATTCCGTTTATGGACAGTTTTAATCACTAAGACTCCTTTCATTACATTCGATCAAAGTCAACCTTCCTGTAATTTTGACCCTGTGGTCTTAGTTTTATCCTTGTTAATACATTTAATCCTTTCTCCTTTTTCCATGTAACAGCCCTTGAAAACAAGAAGGAATCATAACATCTCTCAGCCTTGTGTGACTTGATAAGCTATATTCTATTTATCTCTCTTCTTCCAAGTCATTGCTGGCAATGTTGAATGCGGCAGTGCATTACTTCTCCAAGCTGATCTTGGTTCATCAGTCAACTCCCTCTGTGTTTATATCTTTCTGAACCTTTGCATTTAAATGAGGATAATGACCCACATGGGTCCTGGTCTTGGAACCCCTTTGCTCCCACCAGTGCTTTTGCTCCCCATCTTTTTCTTGCATATTTCTGATTCTTACACTTTGGGTTCTTATTTTGGTTGTAGATTGTCCCTCAGTAGCCTCTGGTTTTCTGGTGTTTCCCTCTTTAGCCTGCCAACTTACTTCTCTCACTGGTAGTTATCAGCCTGCTGCCCTCGATGGGGAATCTGATTAGGCAACTGTTTAGTCATGGAGTAATAGTCCTTGGAATGTGTTTCCTGATGGGTGTCCTGCAGCAGTGGGTTATGGATATGCTGAGAAATTGATCTCTGCTGCTCTTGGGTAGCCTGGCAGGGCCTCAGTGGACCCAGGTGTCAGGTAGCCTCCTCTGTAGACTTCAGTGTGACATACCAATGTCATTCTCTACGTGTTCCATGATGGGCCAGAGCCCTAAGCACTGCTTCAAGGAATTGACCTAGAGTGCCACTAGTTAGTGATGGGATAGGATTAGATATTTTGCTTAACTCAAGATAAATGAGGCAGTCATTTAATTAGAAAAGGAAATGAGACTTTCTTGGCATAGCATATTCTTTATGATCCCATCCCGGCTCCTGGTAACGTTTTGGGTTGAAAGAACTGGGTGCTATCAGAGGTGCTCTTGTGTGAGGATACCCCCTACAGGCTCACCTGGGTAGTGTGAAGGCAGATGCCTGTGCTGATGATAATCCTCTCATTAGATGTCTCTAGGCTCAAAAGATGGGTGCTAGTATTTCAGGCAAGTTCAGTGAAAGCTGGGGCCTGATGAAACATTGGAACTTGGAAGTATGCTGACTTTCAACTCCTGCTCATATGGCTGGCACAGGCAAGTGGGCAAGCGTTAAGGGAAGCAAAGTCAATAGCTAGGGCACTAGAGACACTGGACTGCTCAATAATGACCAGGTGTAAAACAATTCTTGTATTACTCTATAAAATGTCATTGAAAAGTTAAATATTAATTTTTTTGAAATTTGCCCATCCTGTGCATTTCAAAATCTGTACTTAGATTAAAATTTTTTGGTAAGATCTGTTTCCTCCTTGTTTTTTTTTTTAATGAATTTATTTATTTATTTATTTTTGTCTGTGTTGGGTCTTCGTTGCAGCGCATGGGCTTTCCCTAGTTGTGGCGAGCAGGGGCTACTCTGTTGCGCTGCGCGGGCTTCTCATCACGGTGGCCTCCTGTGTTGCAGAGCGCAGGCTCTAGGTGCGCGGGCTTCAGCAGTCGTGGCACGCGGGCTCAGTAGTTGTGACTCACGGGCTCCAGAGCGCAGCCTCAGTAGTTGTGGTGCATGGGCCTAATTGCTCTGTGGCATGTGGGATCTTCCCGGACCAGGGCTCGAACCCATGTCCCCTACATTGGCAGGCGGATTCCCAACCACTGCGCCACCAGGGAAGTCCACCTCCTTTGTTTCTGATAAATAGTTTTCCATAGTGACAAGTGCTAGCTCTGTTTATTATGATTTTTCATAATAAAAACTTTGAAGCAGCAGTTCTCAAACTCGAGTGGACATCAGAATCCCTTGGAGGTCTTGTTAAAAATTCAGATTTTTGGGCCTCACTCCCAGAGATCTGACTAAGTAAGTTGTGTGGCTCAGGAGTGTTTTATAAAAGCAGCCATGTGGATTCTCTTGCAAGCAGTCAGAAGACCAAACATTGAAAAGCATTGGATGTGAAGGATGATGCTTTCCTACTTATCAGGTGGTGGATGCTTTTTTTGTACTGTCAAAGGAAGATTTGAGTTGAAGGCTTGTGTTTTTCCCCTAGCATGTGTTTCTTCTTATGCTGTGTTGAAATACAGAGACACCCAACCAAACCAGGGTCATCACCAGCAGTTTCTATAACTTTGTGCAACGTCAGGTCAATCATTATATGTTGTTTTTGGTTATGCCATTCAGAAAACACTCAACTTATTAAGTTGGACAGAGTAACATCACCTTGCATTTGTGTATAGCTATACAGTTAAGCAGTATTTTCACTGACATTGTCTCAATTGATCTTTATAACAATCTTGTGCAATTGGTATTCCATTTTTGAAGTAGGAAGTTTAAGATTGTGAGTAAATGGTAGAAGTGATACTCTAACCAACATCATTTATACTTCAAAATTAGGCAGGGGGGCTTCCCTGGGGGCACAGTTGTTGAGAGTCTGCCTGCCAATGCAGGGGACACGGGTTCGTGCCCCAGTCCGGGAAGATCCCACATGCCGCGGAGCGGGTGGGCCCGTGAGCCATGGCCGCTGAGCCTGCGCGTCCGGAGACTGTGCTCCGCAACGGGAGAGGCCACAGCAGTGAGAGGCCTGCGTACTGCAAAAAAAAAAAAAAAAGGAAAATCAAATAACTGAGTTCTTAGCAACCGTGCTGAATGCCTGAAGATAGTGAAGCAGTATTTTCATCATTTGAGGGAAAATATTGAACTAAAATTTTTTATAGTTAACCACATTATTTATCATATGAGGACAAGTATATTTTTATATTTAGAAAAACTATGTACTTTATATGAAAATATTTGAGACACTATAATACAGTGGAAAATATAATCCAAGATAGAGGATATGGTGGTAGGGCAGTGTCGGGGGGAGGAAACTGGTAGCTACAGTGGCAGTCTTGGGCCTTCCAAAAGAACCAAAGACACTGCTTCTCTGGTGGCCCAGTGGTTGAGAGTCCACCTGCCGATGCAGTGGACACAGGTTCGTGCCCCGGTCTGGGAAGATCCCACATGCCGCGGAGTGGCTGGGCCCGTGAGCCATGGCCGCTGAGCCTGTGCGTCCGGAGCCTGTGCTCCGCAACGGGAGAGGCCACAACAGTGAGAGGCCCGTGTACCGCAAAAAAAAAAAAAAAAAAAAAAAAAATAGGCAGGATTTATTACGTGCCAGGGACTATGATGTACATTTTGTTCATTCTCTCTTTGAATCTTCATAAGAACTGTGAGGTATTATGAATACCTTTATTATTATCACGGTCTTTTTAAATAATTTGGCTCTTGATGAGGTTAAGTAGCAGTAACTTCTTGAGGTGACGCCTTTAAGTAAATGGCAGGGCCAAGATTTGAGTTAGGTTCTTACCCTGGGTAGTGTGAAGGCAGATTGCCTGGATTGATTACAATCCTCTAATTAGATGTCTCCATCCTCAGGAAGCTGGGTGGTAGTATTTACAGGCAAGTTACCAGTACACATTACAGCCAGTTACCAGTATATACAACAGAAGGCCATGCTGCAACTCATTCTAGAAAGAACAGAAAGTAACAGAAAGAAAGATCTAATAGGAAGGCAAGCAGACAGTCAAAATATAAAAATTAAAACCAAAGGAAAGGAAATAGAATTGTACATTTTTAGAAAACTTGATAAAAATAGGAATTTATGCTTTTTAGTCATCGGAAGTACAAAGGGTGGGAAAGGCATAAGTTGTAGTCTACACACATTCTGATAATGTTAGCCATTCTTCTTGAAGCATAGAGTTGTCCTGTGTTTTATAGGCTTTTGTGTGTCATTCAGTCTTTCATTTATGGGATCATGTTTCCATTACTAATACCACCTGGCGTTTGACCTTCATGCCTATGCCCTTGGCAGTGACTGTCTCTATATCTTCAGTGTACAGTATGGCCTTTGTGTTTTGAATCAGAAGTTTGCTTTCATCAGGCACATCTTGTATTTTTTTGTGCTAGTGATTTCTTCCCATTGATAGAAAAGTCTCAGTGATACTATATTTATCCTAGACTTCCTGTTGAAAGTTCACAATTAAAAATTTTGGTTTTGGTAGTTTTGGTTATAATCCAATGATCAGCTTTAACACATAAGAAATAAACAAAATGCTTAAATATTTTTTTGGGCCCTGAGGTAAAACAGAGTATTTTCTATTTACTAAATGTCACCAAGATTCCACATGAATAAATGACTCAAGGCACCTTTTCGTAATCTCAAGTCAAGCTTTTATCGTGACTTCATGTCATCTATTACTGATGGTGATGAAAATGCCCATGATGTAATATATTGCCCTGACGTTTTAAAATTCTGTATCTACGAAAGGGCATTTAGCAACTATCCATGTCCATCTGACTTTTAATATGTACTGATTGCATATTAACATGTTTTGGTTCTGATAGTCTAGGGGACTGGGCCAGAAAGGGGCAGCATTCAGGATGATGTCCTGTTCAAATTGGTTCTGTCTTGCTTGGTGCCCTGTTGAGAGCCATGAGTGAAGATCTAGGATATATCAGTTTAGGCATGTGTTTTTTCTAAATGCTTTTCTTTCAGGGAGGATTGCTGAAAATGTCAGAGGCCCTGCTTTCTGATGGAGACAGTGAATCCATGCAGCTCTTGATGGTTTGGCTTGAAAACAAGGAGTTGGAGAGCAAATGTAGGGTAGGCTTCTAGAGGAGGTTTTGAGGGCATTTCGAGCCTTCAGGCCGATATCTTCACTCGGGACATCTTGTGTGGTTCAGTTGTTTATTCAGTTAAAAAAATCTCCATGGAAATGCTATGGAGAGCACTCTGCTTTTTTCCTCGCTCCATGCTATAGGTAAGAGAAAGTCAATTCTAATTCTTCCTTTTTTCTCCTTTCTGTGACTGGCAAAATGTGCATGACCTTTGTACCTTTCAGTCAAATGGAGGCTGCTTCTTGACTTTTAAGGTGGCTGGTGGAATTACATTCTAGGTTCTCAAACTTTAGGGACTTAGCAGAGGCCTAGGCTAACCTTGAGAAGGTGCATTCTTATGCCTTTGAGAATAGCACAGAGTGAAGCAGTTGGAGGAGCCAGGATTTCAATACAGACAGGAGTAAGTAATTTACATTAGGTAAGAAATTATTCCCTTTCCTTCCGGCAGGTGAACAAGCTAAAGAGGAAAATACGAGAAAGGAAATTAAGCTGATTTGAAGAGGGAAAGTGTCTATAATGGAATATTTACAAACTTTTTATTAAAGGAAATTGTATCTTTTTGGACTGTTGGTTGAAATGTGTGTTGGATGTGTATATAATATTTCTTATATTATAGGATTTTGGTATAGGATTAAGACATTAGTCAGCCATGACAACTACGTTATTAATTAACAACTAGTTAGTGGATACCTGCTGGTACTGTACTGTATAGAATACCAAAACGTTCTAAATGTTTTTATATACAAACTAAGATGTTATTATAAATAGGAGAGAATCCCTGCTTCCAAGGAGTTTTACAGTCTAGCAGGGGTAAAGATAATGTGTACATACGGTACCAGTTGAGAGCACTTGCCAAGTAACCTATCAGTAAGTGAAAAAAATAGTGTAAATAGAATCTCTAAGTATTGAGTGATGAAGGGAGTGGTACTAAAGATGTGGGACTAACAGAGGAAGGAGATGAATTTTGAACTGGATAAGAGAGAAACGTACATTGGCAAATAAAAGTGAGGATGGCATTTTGAGTAGGAAGAAAGCTAAATGAGGACACAGTTTTGGAAATGACAGTGAACAAGTCAGGCACACTGGCTTGGTTGACATGGAACTTCCATGGCCATGGATAATTTGTGATGAATTTGATTATAGCTTTGACGTGATACCGCAGTAGGAACATGCCATAGGTCCTTTTTCCCCCCCCCCCCCCACTGCGCCGTGTGGCATGTGGGATCTTATTTCCCTGACTAGGGATCGAACCTGCGCCCCCTGCAGTGGAAGCACAGAATCTTAACCACCAGGACTGCCAGGGAAGTCCCTCCATAGGTTCTTGAATACATGCAATGTGTTGAGATAAGATAGTTACTTAGGCAGCATAAATATCTTCAATGGATTGGAGTGGTGGAGCTAGAGGTGGGAGAGTGTTAAGGGGTTGTTGTAATCCAGGCGTAAGTAATGAGGGCTTAGTGGGCTGTGTTGGGAAAGTCTGCTGGGCTGGAAAAAATGAGCTCAGGTTTTGAGATGTTACATTTCAGGTGTCAGGGTCGTAGCCTGAGTTGACCAGTCAGTAACTGGAGATGGGATCACAATTTGAGAGGTCAAGCCTTAATCATTGATTTTCGAGGCATCCGCATAAGGGGATATATCGTTCAGTAACGCCTGTGGTATATGCTTCATAGTGGTGAATACTGAGGGAGAAATGCAGAAAGCCAGTTTCAAACCTTACAAACTGTTGCCAGCCAAGGGGGTGGAGGCAGGCAAAAAGAAAAGTCAGCAAATGAGAGAAAGAGGTGGTAGAAGAACACAGAGAACATCCAGGGAAACCATGCGAGAAGAGAATTTCAGCAGTGCTAAATGAAGCATAGAGGTCAAGGGGATTGAAAACTTGAGAAAGGCCTATCGGATTTGTCAAGGGAAAGGTCTTTGGAGTTTTAGAAAAATGTGTTTCCAGTGAAGTTTCAGAGCAAAAGTGCATCAGGGATTTTCAATGTACTCTGCATGACAAGGGGATTAATGTTTAATAAATAAATCCCTTCTGTAATTGCTTTAGCACATATGACTGGGTAACTGGGTCTTCGGTATTTCAAGGGAAATTATGAGGACACCTCAGGAAGAAGGTGAGGTTAGATTTCTCATATTATGCAAACCAGTCAGGTGATTTGGTGGGTTATGTCACAGAGAAGCTCTCAAAGCTGAAATGTTGGGCTTACTTGGATTCACAAGGTCATACTGGCTTTGGGGAAAATCCTTGGGAAAATGGAAAATCCAGGGTTTGAAAGCTTCTTCATGGGTACTGTTATTTGGTGTGTGCTGATGGATGAGCTTGAAAGGATTTGTCAAAATGTTGAGCTGTGGAAAACAATAAGAATCAGATTGAAGTTTATGAAAAGCAACATTAATTAACATGGAAATGGGGGCACCGAAGAAATTTTGGTCAATGTTGAATCAATGCTGTAAATTTAGTGACTTATTATGAATAAATGGAGGTGAGAGGTTAGACATGGTGAAGACCTCAAATTTTAAAAGGCAGGAGACACTTTTTTATGACTTAAAGGGAGACATTTGTAGTAAGAAAACAGCCTTTTCAATTTATCTCCTATTCAGCTAATTAGTGGTAGTCTCATTAGTTAGAAAACCTGGAACGATAGCTGTAACATGGTCTGACAGATGTAAGTAGATGAAAATATACTGCTTTTCTGGTGAGTTAAATATGTGATTTTGGATTTATAATCACAACAGACTAGTTGAGAAGGGATGAAGGTAGAGACGGGATTAACTTCTTTTTGGTCTTTAGCTCATTTTTCTTTATGTTCAGGTAGTAGTTGCCCAGAACTAACTATGGGCTAAATACAATTTTGCTATAATTGAGGATATGACTTTAATGTTTCTACAGATTTTCATGTCTCTACAGCAAAACGTGAATTGCTTGTGTTGTATCTCTGATATAAAATATAATGTTTTCCAAGTGCTTTATAAAACGTAACTTAGGTGGGTGAACATGGAACTGTGCTTAAACTTGGATTGCATGGGAATCTGAAAATTTCCTGATTGTCTATTCAGGTTGATACATGATTGTGATATTCATGATAGTGTGTTTCTTCTTGATTTCCCAAAAGCTGTTGTATGGTATGTGATGTATATTGAATCGAGCCAATAGTTTTCAAAAGGTCTAGGAACTTTCTAAGTTTACTTATTTGAACTCCACCTTGTTACCAAAAACCAGGTGACATATAGTTATTACATACACTAAAAGAATAAATTATAAATAAGTGGGAAAACTAAAGGGAAAAAAAATAGTGACTTAAATGGAGTCAAGAAAGAACAAATGTAAGCCAGTGAGTAGTCATGGCCATGTGGTATATGTGGACCTCATTTTTCTTTTTAAGTTTTCTATCAACCAAGGCAAATGTGGAACTTGTTTTCTTACTCCACTTATAGAGACCATGAATTAAAAACAAATCACTTGCTTAGGAGAAGCACAGGTATAACCAACACAGACCCAGAAAGAAATAAAGAGGGCTTTCTATAATGCAGTGAACGATGCCCTTAACAACATCTTGATTAGAAACCCGGCAAGTTCTCATGAGCTGGCTCCATGAGTCCATTGACTGCTGGTGTCACATGAAAATGTCCTTTGGCAAAATCTATTCAATGGCGGGTCTCCAGGGTCAGTTAGATCATTCTTTTAGTACTTAAGTTTGGGGTAACTATATTTCTTTCCATTTCATGTGTTTTGAGCTGTCAGGGTATCCATTTGCAACCCAGGACATACCCCTGTCACTCTTAAGGTCTGAGCACTCGTAATTGAAAGCATCCACTATATGAGCTGTCCTTTTACCATGAACCAGCGGGAAGGATGAGCTTTCATCACATTAGTGAAGCGTGAGGTAACGGTTACACAATCGATTTTTGGAGCAGATGATAAAGAAATTCCAAGGAAAAAGTTAGGGTCTTCATTTCCCCTGTGGATTTAAAGGAGAACTAAACCTGACAAAAATTTCCAGAAATAGTTTTCATGTTCCTTCCCAAACTAGGAGTATACTAGTAACTACAGTAAATTTTTTCTGGAACAAGGTGGAACATTCAGAAGAATAAAGTACATAAAATAGAAGTAAGATTTCTGTGAGTTTAAGGGAGAAGCAAACTCTCCAGTTAGGAAAGGTTTCCTCTGTGAAGCCGTCTAGTGCTGCAGTGGAACAGATTCCCCTGCCAGGTATGAAGCGTGTGTTCACTCTGGAGCGGCCTGTTCATTGTATTTCCCTTGGCACGTGATTCGGGTTCTTGGACACCTTGGTGAACTCATCACATTAGATCATGGGTTGATGGAAGTTCATGTTTGGATGTGTTTAAATTGGTTGGGACCTGGCTAGGGGAAGAATGTATGTCTACAACTGGCCCTGAAAGAGATTAAACTTACTTGAATTTTTTTTTTAATGTCAGTGGAGTGGGTAGTAATATTTCTTTTGCACTGAGCTAGCAAGTGTGCCTGTTAGAAGAGCATTCCTGAACACATGATGAATCAGAGACTGATTAGCTCTAGTTTAAGGAAGGCATCTGGAAACCGCTTGTGAAGGAGACTTTGCCATTAATTATAGAAGATACACATGCCACCGATTTAAGGACGAAAGACAGAGATTGCCCCTTACCAGACTGATTTCTGTCTACTGTATGTTCTCTTTTAATTTAAACTTCAGGATGCTGTCTTAAAAGTAGTTTGTTTTTTTCAGCCAATGATATGGAAAAAGTGAATGATAGCCACAATTGTTACAAATATTATGTGTACAGTTATACTGAGCTGAAAACACGACAAGTCACTAGTCAAAAGGGTAGTTTAGTTTTTCCTTTGCAAAACATTTAATCTTGTTCTGTAAAACAGATTCTTTATAACTTACTGCTTTTATGAGGCTGCTTATTTACCTTTCTACAATTTTGACCATTTAGGTATGCTGAAGTTATAAAGTATACGTATTCAGACCTTAGGTTTTTAGGTATGGATGACCGAGGGCAATAATTTCAATGAGTGAAGTGGGGACTAGAGCTTGTTTCTGTAGGGAATGATAATTGTAGACAAAGAACTAAAGTTTAGGAACATCATAATTATAGACGTAGATTTAGAAGTTATCTATTTTACAATACTTCAGAATATTTTTTATTGCAAAAGTAATATATATGTATTTATATTGAAGAAAATATAATTAATATCAATAATCAAAAAGAAGAAAAATGTAACAATCACCTGGGATCTATAGATAGGCCATTAATGTTTTAGGTATATCCTCCTAAGTTTGTATATTAAACGTATATATTTTTGATAAAAATGGTATTATACTATAAATACATACTATGTTCAAAACCTGCTCTTTTTTTCCTAACAGTGTCTCATGAATACCTTCCTAGATTATTATACAGTTTTATAGCCAACCCAGTGTCATTTTAAGGCCGTTGCACAGATGTACCATAATTTATTTACCCATTCCCCTGTTTTGGGGTGTTAGGTTCTTCCTCATTTTGGTTACTATAAGTAGTGCCTTAACAAACCGCCCTGTAGTTAAATCCTTGAGGCCATCCATGGTTATTTCCTCAGAATAAATTGCAAAACGCGGAATTCTGGGTCTGGAAGCAGAACTGGAAGCTTCTGGTATGCATCATCACAGTTATTCTCCACAAAGTATCAATTTGCAGTATGATCAGTGGTATATGAGAGGGTGTATGGAGGTGGCATTCTCTTCAGAGGTAATAGCTAAGGCTTTGCTGTTAATGTAACTTGGTATGGTTGACAGTTCAGCTGAGCACCTGGAACCCTTCTGGGAGCTGGAGCGTTCTTCAGCTCCTACTCGATTGAGTCTGGGAATATTTTAGGCTGAGTCCTTTCTGAGCCAGACTCCTCCTCCTTACAATTTACAATGACATTCTTTGGACCTCTCTGGTGGTCTAGTGGTTAAGACTCCACGCTCCCAATGCAGGTAGCCCGGGTTCAATCCCTGGTCAGGGAAATAGATCCCGCATGCATGCCACAACTAAGAGTCTGCATGCTGCAACTAAGAAGTCCGCAGGCCGCAACGAAGATCCCCCGTGCCGCGACTAAGACGCGGCACAGCCAAAAAAAATTTAAAAATTAAAAATTTAGTCTAAAAAAATGACATTCTTGGATCAGTCATGGACTGTGGCAAAGTGAAAAGCTCCTTTTCTCCTCCCCACACCTGCCTTTCTTTCAAGTTCTCCTTCAGAGCTATCCACTGATCTTCTTGCCCTGCTGAGAGTTAGGTCATTTCCCATCTGAGTCTAACACACAGAAACTGGGGACTGTTGCTCTGCCTCTGGACTTAGAGATGGAGAAAAATTATCTCTTGATCCTTGTCTCCAAGGACAGCTTAGACCCTGGAGCTGCAAACCTTACGTATTTATGCAGTAACTCTGGACTGGCTTTTACCTCTAGTTTTAGATCCTTTTTAATACCCGTGTAAGGGATTTTCAGGGGCTTTACCTTGAGTTTCCTAAGAGAGGAAGCAATCACAACCGATTCCTTCTTCAGCATTGACTGGAGAAGAAAATATTTGTAGTCCCTCCTGCCTTTTCACTTTGAGTCTTCACAATGGCAGTGTGCTCATCCATGGCAGTGGCTGCCCACTCCTCCACTTCTAAGGCATTGTGCCATTCAGTGCTTGTTTCCAGTTCTTTAGTTGTCCTGCCTTGAACAGAATCTTTTAAATTTGTTCTAGTTTTTAAACTTTCTTTCTTTATCTCGTACAAATAAAATTTTAATGTATTTTTATTTCCATAGTTGAAACAGAAAAAGCAATACAATACAGAATAAGTAATGGAGCAGAAAATCAAAGCCTCTCTTCATCCCTTTGCTCTTGAGTCCTCTCCAGGGTTATCTGCCTACTCTTTTCTCTTTGGACTTATATGCATTTAAATGCACATGTAGAAAGATAATAACTTGTGTTTTGCAATAGGTATAGTTAGAAATTGACCTAGCTCATGTGTAATGATCCATGAACTTTGAGCCTAAAAATCCAATTTGTATCTTTTAGTAGCATGCAGCATTTCTATGTTATAAGAAATGTCTGGGTAAATGGCAAAGTGCTAGGCTCCTTGGGTTTATTTTTATTGAGTTGGATGTATTTTCTGTTTGGGGGGCATTAGTTACTTTTAGACACACTAGACTAAATGATAATGTTTTAAACATCAAAAAAGGATTGGGGAAGACTGAAACATGATTTGATAATTTCTGTTGGTTATTTGTATTGTCTCCTTAATGTTTTCCTAATTTCAAAAAGTGGCTTACTTCTGTGTGTTTGGCGTACCTTGGAGTTGATCGTTTCAAATAATTCTCTACTTACTACACTTACTTAAAAATCTACTCTTTTGGGTTAAAAAGGAGAAGTATTCTGTCCTTGTAGATATGTCATTTCCACAAACATGTTGGTTTGCCATATTGGCTGAGTGATAGGAAGTAAAGGGCAGAAAATATGAAATTATCCTTCATTGGATATTACGTTGTTCTCTCAAATTATCTGGATTTTAAAGTATTATTGGAAAAAAGTACCCCCTAATCTTTTATTAAAGATAAAAGACAAGCTCTTACAAAGTATAGGTTGTTTGCAGGACTGAGAAATATTGGAAATATGTCTTGGCTCAACTAGCTGGCCACCCTCGAGAGCCAGTAATACCAAGTGGCTCAGCTTAGTTGCACTCAGTGGCAAGAGCCATTCTGAGGTTTCCCATGTGTTGGGAGGGGGCCCAAGACAAAGAGGTCCTTGTAAAACTCAGCTAGAGACTTGGCCATGGGACAGAGTCCTTGCAGAATCTGCATTAACTGTGCCCTGCCCAGAGGCAGGCTGCTACAGCCCCTGTGCTGTAAACCATCAGCATCACGGACTGAGTCTGCGTCTCCAGGTAATACTCTGAGCTTCTTTAGCTTATTGCCCTCATTATTATTCCTGAATACTGGAGCTGCCCTTGTAACATCACGTGCCTTCTCTGCAAAATCATGTCACACATTCATCGTTAAAAATCGCTTAGTCTTCGTTTTCTCACGTGTGGTTGTTTCTGTAGAAGATAATCACTTAGCCTCACATCTAACTTTCATATTTGCCATGTATATGTATACACACATATATCAATAAAGTTTTTAAATTCACCAATACATTTGTTTCTTTTGCCATAGTATAAAGAGAAGATAGTATCATAGTATTTGAAATCAGAGGACCTGGGTTCAAGTTTTGCTTCTGCCACATAATAGCTCTATGACCTGCTGAGGCTCTGTTTCCATCTCCCTTTCCCATCCTGGTTGGGACTTGTGAGCCTCAAATGAGGCAATATATTTAAAAACATTTTGTGAACTGTAAACTGCCACACAAATGTTAATTATTGTTATTGTTTTAAATTTACTGTCTCCAGTATAATCCAGCATTAGTAATGAATGCCTCATGAGTCATCTTAATCCCAGAGAAGAGAAGACATAAACTTAATATACCCTACTTTGGTGGTCAAAAGGTATATTCATGTTAAGGGCTACTGGTAAGGAGTGAAAAATCACAGATATGCTGGGGTTCCGCAAGCAGCCTTGGGTGGAGAAAAGGAAGGAGGCTGAGGATAGAGATCAGTAATGGCTTAGTTTCTGCACAGCCCGGTGAAAGACCACTTTGAAGGATTAGGTTCAGCTGTTAAGGTTGATAGTGTTTTATACTTTACATTGATGCTTAAAGAGTAACATTTAACAACTTTTAAAACAATAATTTTGTGAGTCACCAAATACACAGATATGGTCAGATGTGTATTACACTTTTCAGGGAAATTATCTAGCTGTTTTGGTAAAAGTGAGAGTCCTTTGGTTACAAAATAAGCAGTAGAGGAAAGAAGATTCAGGATTTCCGAAGGTGAGTTTCCCATCCTGGAAAATGTGTTTCCTCAGTTGGACGCTGGGGCCATCTTCAGGTTAGAAAGTGTCAACAGGAAACAGTTCTGGTTCAGGAATAGGTAGGTTCTGTGTTTCTCACTTTGTAGACGGGCTTCTGTTTATCAGTTGGGACTTGGTTTTCTTCCATCCAGCCTCATAGATGAGTGGCTGGTTTCATTTCATTTTTTGGCTTCATCTTCAATTTATTTGCTTGTTCTTTTCATTGGAAACTTTTCTGCTGAAAATATCTTCTGGGGTTCAACTTTAGTGAAATCTTAGCAAGTTTTATTTATTAGTCTAGCTATTATGTTTATCCTTAAAATGTCTTTTTTGAAGCAGGACATCTCACACATCTAGATGCTTGCAATGTGAACATTGTTTATAATTCCAAAGAAAAGTTTTATTCTGGGTTTGACTGAAGTGTTGAATTAGTCAAGTTACGAGATTCGGTTTTGCTCTCCGTGAGGCAGAAAAGTGGCGGGAGGATGTGTTGTGACTTCAGCCAACTGGCCGACAACCAGCCTCCCTGATTTCTTGGCCATAGGAAATAGGGCATTTGGTGACAGGTGCTGAGGAAATGAATAACAATTACTATGATAAGTCTGACACATTCCCAGTTTTGTTCTCTATTTTTGGTGTTTGGTGCTTTTGTTTTATTGGGAAAGAATGGTATAGCTTCGTAAGATGCTATTTTATTTCAGTTTCTAGGTAGGAGTGATCGTTGTGGATGTGGGAGGAGGCACGTATCTGAGTTGAGAGCTATATATTTATTCCTGCGGGCTTGGAAATAATGGTGATTCTTTTTCAGTCTTAGCAAAGGAAATATTTTAAAAACAACCCGGTTATTGAGAAAAGTGTATTGTGGTGGTAGAGAAGCAACGAGCTAAGAGTCATGCGTTTAAAAAAAGTCTTGCTGAACATGGATGTTTCCCGTAATGTCTCTGAACCTATTTTCTTGTTTGTAAAATGATATTTCTATGTAATTTCTAAGGTCCTTTCCAGATCTAAAATTCTTTGACTCTGTGATTTTTCTCTATGACCACAATTGTTTGATTCCTTCCACAGGGAATGAAGGTAAGAGACATTCCGTATCAATGAAAATGACCTTTAAAGATATAAGGCAGCAAACGGAATGTGTGGACATGGACTTGTGGGTCTTGAACCTAACTGGTTGTCAGTGGTGCACTCTCTTTGATGTGGGCTACCTGCACTGTTGACTCCTGGCTGTTTGTTTCTCCACCCCCAGGTATGCTGATATTCTGAAAGGTAGGCACTCTATCCTCAATGTGTAGTTTTCAGCAGCCTGTTTCTAGGCAGGACACGTGTATTTCAATGGTGACCTTCAATGGCAGCCTTCATTGTATGACTCTGGTAACACTAAGACTGGGACTTTGCGACCCTATGGGAAAGGAGGATGGTGCCATGTTAGGCTTAACTAGGGTATTTTGGAGATGGAAAAACATCACATACGCTATCTAAGCATAGATTTTGGTAAATGGGTTTTAGATGGGTTGTTTTTCAAACTCTGTCAGGTTTCCTTAAACTTTTTCACTTTTAGTGGTAATTGTTTTCCTGAGGTTTACAATACATTTTATTATAAATGAGGTTTTCCATCTACAAAAAGAAAAGTCTAAAAATCAGGCTGTTCCCATCTGTTTCTCTCTCTAAAGTAATTTCCATCAGATCTCATTTTCCTCTGTTTTAATCTCTGCTATGAATGTGGTAGTGATCTTGAGTGGTACCTCTCATGAACTTGAGGGACATTACAGATATAAATCTGATGATTTAGCAGAAGAAGGGATGGATAGATAAATGCTAAGATGGGATGGTAGGGGCAGTTGATCGATTATTCATGTAATCCTTCTTTGGGAGTAAAGAAAAGCAGATTGGTTGCTTATAATAAAATTTAGCCCAAATGGCACTTCCACAGTTGTAAGTGTCATTTCACAGCAGCAATATGCCTATTAGTGTTTTCACACATTTCTTTGTCGCGCTGTCAGAATGTCTGCAGATGACTTTGTTCTCAGACTTAAAGGCGTTTTTTTTTTTTTTTTTTTTTTTGTCTCCTGATGTCTTTCCCATGGACCATCGCTTGAAAAACAACTCTTCTAGTATATATGGATGAAAAGTAGCTATTTATGACCCATCCCATTTTACTTTTTGATTAGGAATCACAATTTCTGTTCTCTTACCGGAGAGAATAAAACAGGAGGCCCTAGTTTAACATTGTAATACAATCACAATCACAAGACTTTATATGAATTTGAAGCCTGCCTGCTCTGTCTCAACGGAGTTGCAGCTATACCATCCCAGATAGGTGTTTTTATCTCCTTTTCTTTCCCTCCGTCCCCCTCCTTCTTCTCCTTCTTTTTCCTGTCCATCCCCTGTCCCTCTCTTTCCCCCTCCCTTCCTTCCTCTCTTCCCTTCTTCCTTGCTATAATAAAGTACTTGCAAGAAAAAGGGCACCAGTACTTTGCTGCATCTCATGAGCTCCAGCTTCTGTTTCATCGGCATCTGTCGAGCGCCTGTTATGTTCTTGACTTTACGCTAGGCCCATTCCTATGCATTGTATATTTAACCCCCGTAGCGTCCTGTGAGAAAGCTGTTCATCCCTACTCTGTTGATGAGGAAACTTTGGCCTGATTCACAGAGCTGGTATGTGGTAGAGCCTGAATCTGAAATTAGGTCTTCTGAATCTTTCCTCTGTTGGGTCGAAAGTCTGTGATTCAGTTTGGGAGTGTTTTTTAGAAAAAGAGCCACACCTTAGTATGGGAGCAAGGTAGCTGTGATTAAATGAGTGCAGGACGCAGGTTCCAAATTCCCCAATTACTGAGTTGGCCTTGGCCAAGCTTTTTGCTTTTGTATTTTAGAGTCCTTACTTATTAAATAGGGGCGATACAAAGGTATCCTAGAAGAATGCTAACCTATAGGTATCTTTAGTCACTGTAGAATCTTACTTTCACTTATACTTTTAATTTTGTGGAACACTTGGAACTCCATCGTTTGGGAGAGAAATCGCAACATAGTTGTCTTAAATTTTTTTTTCCCAGTTTTACTGAGATATAATTGACATACAACACTGTATAAGTTTAAGGTGTACAGCATAATGACTTGACATATGTATATACTGTGAAATGATCACCAAAATAACTTTAGTTAACATCCATTACCTCATAGAGTTTCAAAAAATTTTTTTTCTTGTGATGAGAACTTTTAGGGTCTACTCTCTTAGCAACTTTCAACCAACATAGTTGTCTTTATGGCATAGCATTTAATAGAAGTTTTATTATCTAAATTGATCATTAACAAATGTGCTGAATTGCTGAGCAGGATCTGATTATTCAGTGGGCCCATCGGTACATACTTACTGAATACCTACTATGTGACCAACAACTTACATTTATTCTTTCATTTAATCGTTATGTCATTCCTGTGAGTTCTCAATCACCAACCTCACAGATGATAAAAATGAAGCTCATGAACTCACAGAAACAGAGAGTAGAATGGTGGGTATCAGGGGCTGAGGGGTGGGAGAAATAGGGAGATATTGGTCAAAGGGTACAAACTTCCAGTTATAAGATGAATAAGTTATGGAGATACAGCGTAGTGACTATAGTTAACAACACTGTATTATATACCTGTAAGTCACTAAGAGAGCAGATCTCAAATGTTCTCACCACACACACACACACACACACACACACACACACACAGATAATTATGTGGGGTGATGGAGGTGTTAACCTTGTTGTGGTAATCATCATCATAGTAACCATCACAATATATATCAACACTTGTATCAAATCATCATGTTTTACACCTTGAACTTATACAATGTTATATGTCAATTATATCTCAGTGAAGCTGGGAAAAAATGAGAAAAGTTGAATAATTTCCCCAAGGTCACATAAGTAGTAGGGGGAAGGGCTGGGATTTGGATCTTTAAAAGCACAAAAGTAGGACAGTGGTTACTACTGTGTGATTTGGAGTTCGATTTAAGTCCCACGTGTGTGTCTTACTAGCTGTGTAACTTTGGGCAAGTGGCTTGACCTCTCTAAAGCTTCATTTTAAAATTTAAAAAAAATTTTTAATTTTTTGGCCTTGTGGTGCAGCATGCGGGATCCTAGTTCCCCAACCAGGGATTGAACACGTGCCCCCTGCAGTGGAAGTGCAGAGTCCTAACCACTGGACTGCCAGGGAAATCCCTAAACCTTCATTTTTAGAATGAGCTCCTTCAGAGGGCTCTTCTGGAAATTAAACTGCAGTTGTGGAAGCCTTTAGCATGGCCTGACACAGTAAGTGAGGTGTACACTGGCCCCTGCCTACAAGGGTTTACTATATTAAATGAGATGAAGCATAAAGATGAAATGTGAGCAAATTTTGTGTGTTTCATGATATATGAGAAAATGTTAAATCATGAAGTTTTAGTAAAAGACAAGATTAGTGTGGTGCATATGGTGTATTAGACAGAATGTTGGACTAGGGCTGAATATACAAATTCTTCTCCTCTTTGCCACTAGCATACTGTGACTCCTAGAGCCGTTTATTTCACTTCTGTGTCCCTCTTTCTGTGTTTCATTTGTTCATTCACTCATCAAACATCTGTTGGGAGACAGCAGTGTGCCCAGGCACACTGCTAGGAATCCAGGTACTGGAGAAGGAGCTAAGACATGATCCCTATTCCCAGCCTGGGCTATGGAACCTACAACCCTAATGGGAGGAGCAGCAGACATATGAAGACTTAATTATAATGCAGTATGAAAAGTGATATCATACTGCTTGAGAGACACACACAGTACTTTGCGCACTTCCAGAAAGCACTGATTAATTCTATCTGGAGTTAGAGAAGGCTTTATGAAAGTGTTGACAATTAAATCATGCATCGAAGATGAGAAGACATTATGTCTTATTCATCCTTGTATTAATATTTCCCAAAGTATTGAGTGCAGTGCCTGACACATAATAGGCCCCCAGTAGTGAACTGGATACTGATTTGCAAGCCTGAATTGGTTTGAAGATCTGTTCCTTCCCATGTTTCTGGTCATAGCTCTGTACCTCTCTCAAGCACAGTTCAAGCCTGTAATTCTTTTTCCATCAGTACACCAGGGTGGTTAAAAGCATAGACTCTGGTTTTAGTTCCTATTTCTGCTACTTATTGGCGCTGTTTGACCTTGGGTAGGTTACTTAACTACTCTGTGCCTCAGTTTACTCATCTATAAAATGGGGATAATAATGGTACCTAGCATTATTAAATGGAAAAAATTAAATGTAAAGACTAAGCATTAAGAATAGTAATCACTTATCCTGAGGGTTGTCTTTTCATCTTGTTTATGGTTTCCTTCGCTGTGCAAAAGCTCTTAAGTTTAATTAGGTCCCATTTGTTTGTTTTTATTTCCATTTCTCTAGGAGGTGGGGCAAAAAGGATCTTGCTGTGATTTATGTCATAGAGTGTTCTGCCTATGTTTTCCTCTAAGAGTTTTACAGTGTCTGGCCTTACATTTAGGTCTTTAATCCATTTTGAGTTTATTTTCGTATATGGTGTTAGGGAGTGTGCTAATTTCATTCTTTTACATGTAGCTGTCCAGTTTTCCCAGCACCACTTATTGAAGAGGCAGTCTTTTCTCCATTGTATATTCTTGCCTCCTTTATCAGTACCATACTGGTTTGCTTACTGTAGCTTTGTAGTATAGTCTGAAGTCAGGGAGCCTGATTCCTCCAGCTCTGTTTTTCTTTCTCAAGATTGCTTTGGCTATTAGGGGCAGGACATTAATAAAGACACAGACGTAGAGAATGGGCTTGAGGACATGGGGTGGGGGGAAGGGTAAGCTGGGATGAAGTGAGAGAGTAGCACTGACATATATACACTACCAAATGTAAAATAGCTAGCTACTGGGAAGCAGCTGCATAGCACAGGGAGATCAGCTCGGTGCTTTGTGATGACCTAGAGGGGTGGGATAGGGAGGGTGGGAGGGAGACGCAAGAGGGAGGGGATATGGGGATATATGTATGCATATAGCTGATTCACTTTGTTATACAGCAGAAACTAACATGACACTGTAAAGCAATTATACTCCAATAAAGATGTTAAAGTAAATAAATTCCTGGTCTGATAATTCCCCCCCACAAAAGAAAGAATAGTAATCACTTACTAGCCATTAGCAATTTTCTGTGTTTTGTTTACACATATCTTTGCCCTGAGTTCATTTATCTCTAATGTCTCCTCACAAATACTCATTGTGACCAGCAAAAATAGTACTTTCCTGTATGGTTTTTTTTTTTTAAGCATCTTTATTGGGGTATAATTGCTTTACAATGGTGTGTTAGTTTCTGCTTTATAACAAAGTGAATCAGTTATACATATACATGTTCCCATATCTCTTCCCTCTTGCGTATCCCTCCCTCCCACCCTCCCTATCCCACCCCTCTAGGTCGTCACAAAGCACCGAGCTGATCTCCCTGTGCTACACGGCTGCTTCCCACTAGCTATCTACCTTACGTTTGGTAGTGTATATATGTCCATGCCTCTCTCTCGCTTTGTCACAGCTCACCCTTCCCCCTCCCAATATCCTCAAGTCCGTTCTCCAGTAGGTCTGTGTCTTTATTCCTGTCTTACCCCTAGGTTCTTCATGACATTTTTTCTTCTTAAATTCCATATATATGTGTTAGCATATGGTATTTGTCTTTCTCTTTCTGACTTACTTCACTCTGTATGACAGACTCTAGGTCTATCCACCTCGTTACAAATAGCTCAATTTCGTTTCTTTTTATGGCTGAGTAATATTCCATTGTATATATGTGCCACATCTTCTTTATCCATTCATCCGATGATGGGCACTTAGGTTGTTTCCATCTCTGGGCTATTGTAAATAGAGCTGCAATGAACATTTTGGTACATGACTCTTTTTGAATTATGGTTTTCTCAGGGTATATGCCCAGGAGTGGGATTGCTGGGTCATATGGTAGTTCTATTTGTAGTTTTTTGAGGAACCTCCATACTGTTCTCCATAGTGGCTGTACCAATTCACATTCCTACCAGCAGTGCAGGAGTGTTCCCTTTTCTCCACACCCTCTCCAGCATTTATTGTTTCTAGATTTTTTGATGATGGCCATTCTGACTGGTGTGAGATGATATCTCATTGTAGTTTTGATTTGCCTTTCTCTAATGATTAATGATGTTGAGCATTCTTTCATGTGTTTGTTGGCAGTCTATATATCTTCTTTGGAGAAATGTCTATTTAGGTCTTCTGCCCATTTTTGGATTGGATTGTTTGTTTTTTTGTTATTGAGCTTCATGAGCTGCTTGTAAATTTCAGAAATTAATCCTTTGTCAGTTGCTTCATTTGCAAATATTTTCTCCCATTCTGAGGGTTGTCTTTTGGTCTTGTTTATGGTTTCCTTTGCTGTGTAAAAGCTTTGAAGTTTCATGAGGTCCCATTTGTTTATTTTTGTTTTTATTTCCATTTGTCTAGGAGGTGGGTCAAAAAGGGTCTTGCTGTGATTTATGTCATAGAGTGTTCTGCCTATGTTTTCCTCTAAGAGTTTGATACCTTCTGGTGTTACATTTAGGTCTTTAATCCATATTGAGCTTATTTTTGTGTATGGTGTTAGGGAGTGATCTAATCTCATACTTTTACATGTACCTGTCCAGTTTTCCCAGCACCACTTATTGAAGAGGCTGTCCTTTCTCCACTGTACATTCCTGCCTCCTTTATCAAAGATAAGGTGACCATATGTGCATGGGTTTATCTCTGGGTTTTCTATCCTGTTCCATTGATCTATCTTTCTGTTTTTGTGCCAGTACCATACTGTCTTGATTACTGTAGCTTTGTAGTATAGTCTGAAGTCAGGGAGCCTGATTCCTCCAGCTCCGTTTTTCGTTCTCAAGATTGCTTTGGCTATTCAGGGTCTTTTGTGTTTCCATACAAATTGTGAAATTTTTTGTTCTGTGAAAAATGCCAGTGGTAGTTTGATAGGGATTGCATTCAATCTGTAGATTGCTTTGGGTAGTAGAGTCATTTTCACAATGTTGATTCTTCCAATCCAAGAACATGGTATATCTCTCCATCTATTTGTATCATCTTTAATTTCTTTCATCAATATCTTATAATTTTCTGCATACAGGTCTTTTGTCTCCTTAGGTAGGTTTATTCCTAGATATTTTATTCTTTTTGTTGCAATGGTAAATGGGAGTGTTTTCTTGATTTCAGTTTCAGATTTTTCATCATTAGTGTATAGGAATGCCAGAGATTTCTGTGCATTAATTTTGTATCCTGCAACTACCAAATTCATTGATTAGCTCTAGTAGTTTTCTGGTAGCTTCTTTAGGATTCTCTATGTATAGTTTCATGTCAGCTGCAAACAGTGACAGCTTTACTTCTTCTTTTCCAATTTGGATTCCTTTTATTTCTTTTTCTTCTCTGATTGCTGTAGCTAAAACTTCCAAAACTATGTTGAATAAGAGTGGTGAGAGTGGGCAGCCTTGTCTTGTTCCTGATCTTAGTGGGAATGCTTTCAGTTTTTCACCATTGAGGATGATGTTGGCTGTGTGTTTGTCATATATGGCCTTTATTATGTTGAGGAAAGTTCCCTCTATGCCTACTTTCTGCAGGTTTTTTATCATAAATGGGTGTTGAATTTTGTCAAAAGCTTTCCCTGCATCTATTGAGATGATCATATGGTTTTTCTCCTTCAATTTGTTAATATTCCTGTATGTTTTTTGATTGATAGGGAAAAAAAGAGAAAGTGACTTATTTTAGGAAGTGAGTTGTTTATTCGTGGGCTGCTCTTGCTTTAAAGCCCTGATCATAAGAACCTGGTTAATGCCACAAGGATCTCACATGTGCTTTGCTAATTACAAATCATGCTTCTTGGCGGCCCCTTTAACTGTTGAAATGACCTCCAGATTCTGATTTCTCTTCACTGTTTATTAATAGTTAACAAACTCTTTAATGTGCAGTAGGAAAGCCAAGTAAGCCTGAAGCGTTTAGAAAATGGCATGGGAATTAGTTGTAAACTGTTTCAGTAAACATTAAATCGGTGGCAATTACTTAAAGTGATTGCATAAGTTTCATTAAAGTACTTAAGAGAAAAATATGTGCGTAATGCTGCTTTAATTATAAGGAACTCATTAAGGTAGCTTTGATCTGGGATTCATCAACCAGCCTAATTCATAAGCTCACCCAGGAGATCTATTAAAAATACAGATTGCTGGTTCACCCCTCTGTTCAGACCTACTGAGACTTGGAAACCCTGTAATCTGTGTTTTTAATCACCTCAGGTGAATCTGATGATCAGGCCTGTTTGGAAAACAGAACTCAGGTATTGTCTTGGCTAAAAGCCTGCTTTAGATTTTTGCTTTCAACCATCGGAAAAAGCACTTAAAGATACTTCAAGTGTAATTGGTTACCAAGGGTTAATAGTGGTTAATGTAGAGTGAGAGTAGCTGAGAGAATGGAAGTCTGAGTTTTGGATCACCTTCCTAAGCCATTGACATTGGAAGCCACACCACCATTATTTGACTACAGCAGGAACTGTTGTCTCGGTTTGCCACAAGTTAGTTTAGGTTTTTTACATGGGTGAAGAGTATGGATGAAAATAAGGTAAGCTTATCAGATGTTGTCTGATACGTGGAAGTGGTGCGTTTATGAACAGATTGGCAAAAGAAATGCTGAGTACAGTTTTGAATCAGGGTAGCCTAACCACAGGTCATTAAATTGTTAGAAGCAAGCAGAAGCAGCAGCTGCATTCTCAAGGTGTGTGCAGCTAAGAAAACAAAGATGCTGAGATGCAGAAATTAGTGAACTTGAATAGGTGTCCACAACTCCTATCACAGCGTTATAGGTATATTCATTGTGGTAAGAACAGCTGGCTACCCTCCTTCCCACCAACTATGGCACTGCCCTAAACAACTTTCTAAAACACACAGCTGGTTTTACCACTCCCTGCTTGAGGCCCTCAATACTTCCCTATTGGTACTAGAGGATAAAGTCTAAATGCCTTATCAAAGTATGTAGGGCCATTCACAGCTTATCTCATACTATTTTTATACTCTCCTCTTTCTTCTCTTACCACATTTTCATGCTCTGTGCTCTAGCTACACTGAACTGTAGGCTTCCAAAATGCTTTAAGGAAAACAAACGACATTATTCTGTTAGAGCCCCTAGCATAGTGCCCACTAGGGGCTCAATACACACTAGGTGTTTAATGTGTCAGTTGGATGAATGAATAAATCAAAAGCTCTTAACACAATTACTGTAATTATCTGTTTACATGTGGGTCTTTCCCCCTTGTGGGATGTGAGCCCACTCAGAGTACTATAGTGTATATAGATGAGTATACTCATTACATGTATATAGTATACATATGAGTATATAGAAACTTACGAATGTGAATGAATCAATAGCCTGCCTGATACGATCATAGACTACAGCTACTTTGCACATTCATGGTCAACCGTTAGTTATCCATGCTGTTGAAGGGAGATTGAATAAGCCAAACATATTAAATAATAGTATGTTTGATTTTCTTGGAATTTATAAAATCATCAAGCCAAACAATGACTATCTGAATCTTGAGAGACTGGAAATTTGGCTGACTTTCTCGGTTCCTCCCTTTCCCATGGAATTCTTTGTTTTTCTCCCTCGTCTATGTCCAACAGCATCAAACCTAAAACTCATGCAAATACCATAGATTTAGGCAGAGCTGACCTGTCCAAAATCACACCTCATCAAGGTTGAGAAGGCAAGTAAGTGTTTTGAGGTGTATAAGGACTTGGACTTGAGTTGCGTTTCCTGGGAAAACAAAAATAGACAAGACATTTCGGACAGTCATTATATTACTTTATCATAGTCAGTTTGGTTATGACGAGGAACTGAAAAGAATGGTTGAGAGTTGGTCATAGTCACCTGGATGGGTGTCGAGCCATTGCAGAGCCATGTGCTGACATTGACTTAGACCTTCTTCAATGGACACAGAGAAAACTTCCTTCTCAGACTGGGCTGCACCTGCTCCTGAGATAGAGTGGTACGGAACACAGGATAAATATATATTTACCTGAAGGCATTACTTTTACTTGGATATTTGGAAAGAAATATTTTTATAATAAAATAAACATAAATTCATTAATTTTAAGTGCAAAATTCATGAGACTCTTTAAAATTTAAAGACAGAGCATAGAGATTTACGGAGATATATTGAGGCTGGGTGGCTACTTCAGTTATCCCCTCTGATTAAAGTTTTGAAGAACACGCACATTAGATGAGAGGATTGGTTTGTAACATGGACAATTTAATGATCGTAACACAGAAATTTTCAACTGAAAGTGCACATTTTAAAGTCTTTTTTGACTTCTTTGCTGATGGCTCTGAAGTTCTCTCTCACCACTTCTTGGGCATAAAGGACAGTGGTAGGATCTTTAGGTTCACTTTGTTGCATGAGAAACCAGTTAGGACCCAGAGTTTCAGAGAGAGATGCCTTCCTGCTTTTGAGAACAAGTTAAATTATGAACTGCTTTATTTAGAGCCAGTTGGAGGTAGCATATTGTTGGCAATTGCAAACCATTTAAAAAACAAATGTTACGGTTATTAATTTTTGAAGACACAAAAGAATGAATCAACATTATAGCAGTGTCAGTATCGCAGTAGGAACTGGTTTCAGCTGAACTGTGGCAGCAAAATAAACGTTTGCAGATTGTTTTGACAGAATGTCATCCACTGGGCTTCAATTAATTCGCCAGCAGTCTGACTTTTGAAACAAGAGTTGCTGCACTTGAAGTAGAGAAGAAAATCCTCCCTCTAACATTTCTGGACTGTAGCGAATAATTCTCTTTGAAAGCATTTGTAATGTAGATCTGCAGATGTTTTTAATTGGACCTGAATATGTTGGTTAGAGATGCGCCTTGAAACATCTGTCTGACATATTTCACCGTAGTGGAGATTAGGGAAATGAGTCCATAAAGCAGAGTGGTCGGCTGGTCACCATGGTGGTACAGGCCTTTTTTTTTTTTTTTTTTTTTTTTTTGTGGTACGCCGGCCTCTCACTGCTGTGGCCTCTTCCGTTGCGGAGCACAGGCTCCGGACGCGCAGGCTCAGTGGCCATGGCTCACGGGCCCAGCCGCTCCGCGGCACGTGGGATCTTCCCCGACCGGGGCACGAACCCGTGTCCCCTGAATCGACGGGCGGACTCTCAACCGCTGTGCCACCAGGGAAGCCCGGTACAGGCCATTTTAAAACACAGATCACGTGTGTTTTTAAAGTTCTCTAGACAGAGCTGTAAAATGGAAAGGTACTTTTTCAGTTAATGTACTGAATTATTATAAGCACTAATTGACCCCGACAGTTAGGCTTAAAGATTGTAACGGTCCTTGGCTAATTTTTATGGGATACTGTTTTTTGTTTTTTTTTAATCCGCTAAGATTTTATGAGTGTGTGTGTCTGTGCTGTTAGTTAATTTTATTCTTTTTTTCCAGGGTACACCCATCACTGGAAGTTAGGCACATGCATCCCTAGGAGGTTAGTTTATTCCCTGGCATGAATGTCTTCTTTATATTTTTTGAAAGTTGTTTGATGAGTTTGAAGAAGATTACTTTTCAAAGCAACTGCATTTATTTTTTACAAAACTCTGCTTGTATGTGTTTGTACACATTTCATCTAATTCTCAAACAGATCTGTAACCCCCAAAGTTAAAACTGACAAGTTTATAGGCTATGTAGTTTGAGCTCTGGAATGAATTTAGACAGCTCTTAAAGTCATTTATAATCAGAGGAAAATAAATTAAAAGCAATAGAATGGATGGCTTGTTGAAAAGTAAAGGAATAATGGCTCAATCCCAAGCTTAGTGTAACAAAAGTTTAGCACTCATTGGAAGGCATTTGGTAATATATAGTGCTTGGTTACTTAAAAAGAGAAAAATAAACATTGTTATTATCAAGATTTTAACATGACTCACTTTCAAAAAGTTCAGTCAGTGGCCAGATATGTTTTTGAGATATGGTTCATGGGCTCTCGAAGGGGTACCCTGTGTTAAGAAACACAGTAGAAATGGAAATGAAGGGGGAAACACACTATAATAAAATAAGTACAGACTTTATAGTCAGCCAAATCCACATAACTGCATTCTAAAGCTTAGATTCCTCCATTACTAGATTTGTGATCTGAGTAATGTATGTAACCTCCTTGAACACGTTTCATTTATGAATATAGAGATAATAATACTTAGGTTATAGGAGTGTTCTTAAAAGAGATAATATCATCCTAGTTTGTGCTATTTACTGATGGATGTTCTTATTAAGTAATATTTCCAATCAGGTACCCTAACTAATGCAAATATTACAGTTTATACTGCTTGGCTGGAAAAAATGGAAAGCAAGCTGAAGACTCTTCAAAACACCCCATATTAGTAACTCTCTTTTGAAGAGGCTTGCAAGTGGTGATCACTTGACAGAGGAAGAGTGAAATCTTGTGATTCTGGAAAATACAAGTATAAATTTTGGAAGAAAAGACTGCAGTGGGTGTGTAGCCCAGTTTGCTTACATGCGATTTTATCCCAAATGAATTGTAAGCCAAGTTATTGTTCTCAAAGTCTTTGATCACTTAAAATAGTAATAGATTCAAGAGAGAAGAGAAACTCATTTCTGAAGTGAGCTTGATTTCAGCATGTGGAAGAGTAAATTTTTTTTTGGACTCAGAGCATACTAATTTCATAGACAAATGAACCGACTGTCATTCATGGCAGGACATACCATACAAACATTTCAGAAAAAATTTTAGTTGCAGTTGATGTTTCTGAAGTGAATTCTTGGACATAGCCATCCGTATGACTCAGATGAATTGCTCTGTAGGAGAAAATTTAGTAGCCACCAATTTAATGTCCAAATAGACCTAAATATTAATATTTTATTATTTTATATTAGTAGCCAGGAAAAATGATTAGAAACTGACTTTCAGAATGCTGTTTAGGGGATTTATTTAGCTGGGATCACAAGTAACTATTAGATGGCATTTTGGGGTGTGGTTTAAAGTAGGATTAGATGAATATAACATTGTAAGAACTGGGCATTGGCCAGTTTTTCTTTGAGTATATAAGGCAAAAATTCAGAGTGTATTTAATAACTGTAATTTATTTTTAGGTAAACCAACAATGGAATCTGTAAAATTGTTTGGGCTCTTGTTTCGAAAAAGTAAGACTTTTTAAAGGAACATGGTAACAAAACATGAGTTTTGTTCTACTGTAGTAGAGAATCACACTTCCTAAAATCTCTATTAGACAAGAGTAGAGACTGAGTGGGTATACCTAAGGGTATAATAATCTTCATGTGTACGTGTTTTGGGTGCAGCTCAGAAATAACCAATGTTGTCTAACTTTTGTTATCTCTTGGGTTGCTGATGTGTATTTGCTTTGACGACAGACACTACTCGAAGAGAAAAAGTAGCTGATTGTCAGTAGGACCTGTACATCAAAACATGTGTTCTATACAGAATTTCCACATTCATTTCAGTAAGTCACCCTTGTGCATAGCTTACTTCCTTTTACCGTGTATTTTTGTTAATCTGTGAACCATCATGCATGCCTTTCCCTTTCTGTGTTTGGAATCCGTCATCCTTATTCACGTGCTTTATTCTTCTTCCAGTGAAGTTTCAGTTTTAAAAATTCTCTTAAATGTTTCCTGCTCACTTAGGTCTCTGGAGTTGGTTATGTGCCTTTACGTCTTTAGGTCATTTTCACTGAGGTTTATTTTTGTTGCCACAATTGATGATAAATTCATTGAAAAAGGAAGAGTAAATATCTTCATTCATTTTATAACTTCTTTATCGCTGGTTTTTAAATACTCCTAGTGACTGCTCACTACACATCTTTGATTGAAAAGCAGGGTAAATAAAGGGTGAGAATGTTGCTAAGGATTACTAGTTTTTCCCTCCAAGAATGCCAAATACAGTTTTTTTAGTCTTTGCATTTGAAAATTTGTTGATAGGTATTGTTTCTCAAATGAAAGATGAGATCAAAAATGACAGAATGAACAGCACGTTAGTAGATCATTGAATCTAATAGCACTGTCTTGTATTTCTGAATAGATTTTGTAAGGCAGAAGAGTAAAATTCAATTCCATCATCCATGGATGTGTCTTGTAATTTCTTCCTTTTTCCTGTTGTTATTATATGTCAACCAGGTGGGGAACCTGAGCCAGAGGGTGAAGGGGGATTTGCTCATTTGGGATTGGAGCTGAGCACGGGATCTAGGACTTACAATTCTGATTCCATCACTCCACCCATGATTATTGTTTACTCAGGGTTGTGTTGTTTCGAGAAGTAAATTCCCTGGCTATCACTAGACAGGAGGGCATGTGCAGAACTCCATCTGAACAATGAATGCTTCCTAAGTCAGAAAGACCTGTTTCCCCTGAAGTGAGAACGAGCTCCTGTAAACACTTCATTGATCACGTGGGGGGAATTTGCCAACATATCTGCAAGGTTTGGAGGGTCTTTTTTTTTTTTTTTTTTGCGGTACGCGGGCCTCTCACTGCTGTGGCCTCTCCCGTTGCGGAGCACAGGCTCCGGACGCGCAGGCTCAGTGGCCATAGCTCACGGGCCCAGCCGCTCCGCGGCATGTGGGATCTTCCCGGACCGGGGCATGAACCCGCGTCCCCTGCATCGGCAGGTGGACTCTCAACCACTGCGCCACCAGGGAAGCCCCAAATGGTAAGGTTTTTTTTTTGTTTGTTTGTTGTTTTGCGGTATGTGGGCCTCTCACCGTCGTGGCCTCTCCCGCCGCGGAGCACAGGCCCCGGACGCACAGGCTCAGCGGCCATGGCTCACGGGCCCAGCCGCTCTGCGGCATGTGGGATCTTCCCGGACTGGGGCACAAACCCGCGTCCCCTGCATCAGCAGGCGGACTCTCAACCACTGCGCCACCAGGGAAACCCCTTGGAGGGTCTTTAAGTATCTTATGTAAGTCCTCCTTAAAATGCATTGAGAACAATCCCCCCCTCTCATCATAGCCCCTAAAACAATAATACTTCTTTAGTTCATTTTCACATTATTAGACAACTTGAGTATTTATATTTACTATTTGCCTTGACCTACTGACTCACCTACATATCCCATTGGGTTGCTTTTATCTCAGTTTACCCTAGCTTTTCACTCTTAACTTGGTAACTTGATCTTGATTCTTCCTTCTGGTTCCTTTAGGTTTGCTGTTTATATTTGCTGGCTTTGGCATTTGATCTTGGCTTCCTCTTAGAGATTTTGGTTTGTCTCATTTTTCATACCCAGAGCACCTTCTGTTGTCTTATTAGGAGTTCCCTGTCTCATTCTTTATATATCCCTCTATATCTGAATCCCAGATATCCCACGGCTCTTTTCTGCCCCTCCACATAAGGAAGGTGACAGAGGAATTTGGACAATTTTCTGGTGAATGCGTAATCTCTACTTTATGAAGTTACTAAAGCATTTTATGAACATAGTTCTAGGAAAGACAGATTTTGACAAAAGTATTTCTAAACCAGCTTAAACTGACCCGTGATGGATCTAAAGAAAAGGTGACCATCTGAGAAGGCAAGGGAACTCTAAATTTTGTGATTGATATTTAATTAATTGGAAATTCTGCAGCCAATTAAGGAATAGCCATGCCTTACACATCACCACAAGCCTTAGAAGTGACTAAATACTTTCTCTGCCTGTTCTTTCTGAACAGGAAGCTGTTAATAATGACTTCTGAAGTGGTGCTCATTTACTTCCCTCTAATGAACTGAGGTTATCTCCAGATGACTTGAAGTCTTGTAAATACGCTTTTTATATAAGGGATAAAGAAATGTTGCATGGAAAGTTTATAGTGAAAACATATTGTGTTGAAAAGGGTGACTTCCTTACGTTTGTTGATAATACTCTGTGAAATACATAGATTGTTCATAGCAGACTTTAATGAAATCAAAGTCCCTAACCAGCCCACATGCACAGTCTGATCTATGTTTTCTATCAGCTTTGTGTGGTTTAGCTGTATGGATAAGCTAGAAGGAAGTCTATTTCTGTAACAAATGATGCTCCTCTCTTCTAAAATATGGTTCTAAAAACTTAGCTGATTTCATTTTATTTGTTACTGAAAATGGATTTAGCATTTTTTAAATGCTCTTGATAATTTGGGAAGGTACTTAGTGAAACAGCATGAAAACTTATTGTTTATATTAATTAGACTCTTGTTATCCATGTGCCATTTCTCAGGCTTTACAAGTGGTCTTTAAGATTCTGGCCTGGTTTTGAGGTCTTTGCTGGCCAGGGGACATATGTTGCTGGTTGGTTTCAATAATGCAGAGCCTTCTGGGTAGATAAAACAAGGCAAATGAAGCATCATGTTGTCTGAGAACAGTGAAACTATTAATGTCAAATTGGTAGTGTTGGAGGACCTGCTATATATATTTTTCTTTGCCGAGAATGTAATTAAGCTTCAGAGAAGTGGGGGATCACTGCCACTAATTTTGGATCTTCAACTCAGAGCAGACTTAAGGCGGAAAAGCTTACTGTAGAATCTTGCTGACATTTCTGTATTACGTTCAGAGTTCTATCAAAATCTTTAGAGCAGTGATATATCTGTGGGGAATGTGACTTTTTTTTTCTTTAGAAAAAATCAGCACCTATGTAACGTTTCCTTGATGTCTCTATTCCCCATGCTCCCTTTTTAACGGGATTATGTTTTGAATCACATTTCTCAATATTGCTATCCAGGAAAGATGGGTAGAATATTTTGGCCATGTGGGGATGGAGTCCTAAAGATTCTCTAAGGCTTGGTGCTTTTATATTCCTAGACATTTTGAACGACAGTCTACAGAAAGGAGGATGCCTCCTTTTGTACGTGGAGGCATCTAATGGCAGCATTAGCATGGTGGTTGTGACACTAATATTGGAGTGGTAAATTTAGCTACTTTGTATAGAAAAGAGTTGCACTCCAGCAAGTCTGTAGAGTTTATTTTGGGAATCGGGAAGACTTCCTAATGTTGATGAGAATTGAGTCTGACTTTGGAAACCTTAGGGTATAAATTGTGCTGATAATTGTTCTGAGTTGAGCCTGGAGAAAATGCTGATGTATTCACTCTTAAGCAGAGTGATTCATCATATAACCCTTATCATGGACAGCTCTGGCAGAGCAAAGAGAAGTGAAGTAGGGAGTGAGAAATTAAAGGAAAATGGAAATGGGAACTGTGACATGCATTAGGAACTTTTCAGTCTTTTAGGAAGAGCTTGCTGGTGGCCATATTTTTCACCATCTTAATTAAAGGGTGAGTTCCTCTTTATAGAAAGCATCTTACTTTTCCATGCCACTTGCATGGAAAGCCCCTCACCCTGTCTCCATTGTTCTGTGCCTGTGGAGTTATTTTTAGGCCCGTGTGCCTTTCAGAACCATGGCCAGTCCTGTTACATGGTTCAGAACTGTCTGTTTGAATCCCTAGACAGCCGTTAAGGCAAATGCATGAGGGTTATGCTTGTTTTGGACATTTGTTGAGAAAGATAATTGAGATTCTGTAGTTTCAAGTATGGTAGGGAAGTGTCTGGCACTAATTTGGCATGACTGTCCTCAAGTTAGCAATTAAAAATACCTTAATAGGTTTGTTTTCCTTATAATAATGACATTAATGTTAATTTTAGAAAATTTGGAAATTACACGTAAGCAAAATGAGGAAAACAAGAATAATCAATAATTCCATCATTTAGGGATAGTAATTGTTAACATTTGGTTCTGTTTTTTTTTAATATATATATTATATAAATTAGCCTTTGGTTGCAAGTGTAAGAAACCCAATTATAACTGGAATAAACAAAACAGAATTTATTGATTCACTGAAGGAAAGGTCAGGATAAAGCTGTTTCTTTGGGGAAAGGAATTTGATCTGAACAAACGACTAGAAGGGAGTTAAAAATAAGAACCAAAAGTTAATGCTTATCCAGATATGTAAGGTGTTAGGTACCTTGTAACAAGGCAGATACACCCTGGTGGTTAAATTTGAGTGAATAGACATAGTTGTAGGAATTTCTCTTCCTTACTTGAATCATTTTTCTTCTGTAAATTCTCTGGCATGTGGTAGATGTCAAAAGACATAACTTAAGACTCAAGCAGGGGCCAAACAACACTCTGAACAATGTACTGACTCATCAAAATCCACATTATCTGTTATGATATTCCACCAGACTTCTTGGTCACCTGCTTTTTTTTTTTCACTACTGTGTTGCTTTGGCACCTTGGATATTGCCTCCTTGGGAACTTTGGAAGCTGACTTCCTTGGCAGGGTAGTGGCATTGCCATGCTGGGCCCTAGTGACAGTGTCTAAAATGTGGTACCCTTTGCAGGTGATTTTGCAGACAGAGGGCAGCAACAGTGGGGCTGGAGCCAAAAGGATAAGTGTGAAACATCCCTTGGGGACCCGGAAAATACTTGGGAGGTAGATTTATCAGTGGGGTGCAGTCACATGATATGCAACTAGAGCAATGTCAGTGAAATTGGGTTATTACTGTTTTATGAGCCCATCCCCCCCCCAAGGGCTCATGAATATCATGCAAACTTGGATTAAATGAAGTAGGGAAAATGATATGGTGATGAGAAAAATCCAGAAAAAAAAGTCAAAAAGTTTAGTTTCACCATTAGTTAGTTTAGTTACTGTATTAGCTCAGGCTGCTGTAACAAAATATCATAGACTATGTAGCTTAAACAATAGGAAATTATTTATCACAGTTATGGAGGCTGAGAAGTCAAGATCAAAGTACCAGTTGATTAGGTTCCCTGGTCAGGGCCCAGTTCCATGGCAGCCTTCTCCCTGTGTCCTCACATGGTAGAGAGAAAGAGGAAGCAAACTCTCTGGTGTCTCTTCTTATAAGGGCACTAATCACATTATGAAGGGCCCACTCTCATAACCTCATCTATACGCAGTTATTTCCCAAAGGCTCCATCTCTAAATATCATCACATTAGGGCTTAGAGTTTCAACATGAATTTTGCCAGGGACACAATGCAGTCTGTAATAGTTACTTACTTTAGGTCCCTACTGAGGCTGCTAAACCCCAAAATGACTGATTAGAATTTTAAGTCTTCCTGATAGAGATTCTTGAAATATTGGAATAATATTAATAATATAATTAATATAATTGGAATGATTAATAAAAAGCATCAGCAGACCCAAAAGTCTTTGAGCCAATGTTTCAATATGGTGTGCCCTGAAGTTTCATAGATAAAATTTATTTGACTGGTAGACCATCACTGGGACTACTTCTTTGTGAATGGCTTAGCAGCATTTTAAGTACATGTATTAACACCACTGAAAAGCCTAGTTTTAATTTTTCCAACCCACTGTGTTAGCAGAAATTATGAAGGAGAAAGAGTAAATTGGGGAACGTAAGGGCTACCACCTTTTTGTTCTAAAGAATTCTGAATAATCTTGTAAATATGACTTGAGTTCTGATAACATTTTTGTAATGTAAATTGTAGGTAAATTTTTTTCCCAACATTTTGAAGATGAAAGCCTAAGACACAGGTATTTTCCAAAAATATCTCAGCGAACTCCAGTTTTTATCATCTCTTGTTGGCTGAAATTGAGCTTACTCTGCCCCTAAGTAAGATTGCTTGGTAGTATTCTGAAATCTAGGGTCTTTGCACTGTTGACTCTTTAAGGCTGCATAATAATTTCATGTCATATTAAGGATAATTGTGATAATTGACAGCTTTTCATGTGTGGGAGCTTATTAATACATGGATACCTAAGTATTTTTAAAAATTATCCATCTAAATGAATGCTATTTGGCTGTTTCAATTTCTTAGCTAACTTGAAACAGAAAAAGTAACCATCTAATTTACCTGTCTAGAGCCTGCCAGCATGTAAGTCAGCAGTCATTTTCTGGATATGTTGAAGTAATCTATGAGGTAGATTAGGGCATGGAGAAACTCTAGGTGAACTCGTACAGATTACTCCACTAAAAGTTGGATTCCATAAAAACAGGTTCTTCAATGCAATTATTTTGAAGATGCTGATATGTGGATGGCTAATATAAGTTAGTTCTACACTAACCCATTCAAATGGAATCATAGATGTCTATATCGTAAATCTTTGGTTGTAAGTGACGAGAAAAATTGCCTCATTACTTTTAGCTAGAAGGGAATCCTTACATAGCATTGAAAAATTACTGACTTCAGGCATGGCTGGACCTAGGTGCTTAAATGATGGCATCAGGAGCCTGTTTCTGTCTTGGTTCTGAGTTTCTTATTCCCAGGCAGGCTTTTCCCTTAGGGTTGCAAGGTGACCAACTGCGCTCAAAGATTTTATTACCATCTTATCATCTTAGCATAAAGTGAAGATTTATTTCCTGGAAGTTCCAACAAAAAGCTGATGATTTTTCATTTTGATTGGCCTGGATTAGATGAAGTGTCCACTCGAAAATTAATTGCTGTGGCCAAGAGTTGTGATATTCTCATTGTCCAGGCCTGTGTCACAGGGGGTAATTCAGCCTTGGTGGACTTACAAGGATAAAGATGGTTCTCCAAAGGAAAATGGGATGCTGTTATCAGAAAAAGAGGTTAGGGTTGCTAGGTGGGCAGGAGTAACAGATGCCACTAAAATGTGTATGTACGTTAAAGATTTATATGTATATGGAGATTTATTCATTTAGCTAGTTATCATTTCTTATAGTTATGAATGGGAAAAGAAGTTTGAGGATTTTATATATACATTTAAGTGCATTTATAGAGTACTACGATGGCCTAATAATCAGATAAATTGTGGAAGTTTTAACAACCATGGTATCTACCTACAAACTTTTATCTCAGAATGAAGAAGAGAAATGAATACTTAAAATGATAACTGTGTAAACCAGTTGGTGATAGCACATTAATAACTTAAAGAAACAAATAGTTATTTCTTTTTATACTTTGGTTTGAGATCTAAGACTTTACCAGATGGTGGACTTTGACAAGGAGAAAATACAAAATCCAGAAGTCCTCACTTAACCCACAGAAGGGAATTTGCATGTAAGCTTGTCATGCACAGTATGAATGTTCGTTATGATCATTATTTCTATTAAAATTTTTTTTCTTGGGTAGCCTGCAGGGTGACCACATTGGGATGCTTCGCAGACCAAAAATAAAAGGGCATGTTCGCAAGTTGCCTTTCAGTGGATAATGAACCAAATGTTAAATTAATTTACTTTAGGACTATTTCATATGCCATTATGATTTCTGCCTCTTCTGACATCCAGTACATTTACTGTCTGTACTGTTCATATGGAAATCTGACCATTTTGAAAAGTGAGATCATCCATTAGAGTGTGGTGGCCAAGAAATGGGCTTGGAAGTAACACAAGTGGGTTTGAGGTCATATCACTTACTAGTTGGGAAGTCTCTTAGCCTCTTAATACTCAGTTTCCCTATCTGTAATGTGAGAGTAATACAAGAGAATAATAGTAGAGGATATTTCACAGGCTTGTGTATAATAAATGATGTAAATGGAAAGTACTAAACACAATGCCTAGTACAGTGTAACAATTCAAAAATGTTAGTTATTGAGTGTTACATTTTTATTGATAGCATTTTTTTCCCATTATTATGTGTTATCTTCCAGCTTTAAGTTCCTTGAGGACAGAGATCTTATCTTAAAAAACATTTTGTGTCATTTCAACAAATACCATAGTGTATTGCATGCAATAAAAACTAATAAATATTAATTAAGTTATCAAATGAGAGTGTAGGAACTATACTTCAAATATTGCTAAGCCTCCAGGGCTTTCATTTTGTTACATCATGCCATTTTCCTAGTTGTGGTTAAAAAGAGGTAGAGGATAGAAGCATAGAACGATAGCTTGTGAGGAACTGGGGCAGAATATATATTATTCATTGTTTCATTCATTCTTTTACTCATTTTTCCATCCATTCTCTTTTGTATAACTTCACTGTGCCCAAGATAGGTGCCAAGAGCAGTTTAGGTAAGGCATGAAAAGCTGCAAAGACAAAGTACAGCAATGAATAACACACCAAGCAGTGGACATTAAATGTCTTAATAGATGTGCACATTAAATGTTGTGGTCTCTCAAGGTAGGAGGATATTGCATCTAGCAGAGGAAAATAGCTCACCGGAAATATTCATTCTTTTATTTGTGACTTTCTGTACAGGGAATGGCGACTATATTTTGGTGCAGCTCATGCAAAGATGGATTAAGGGGAAGAGTAGAATAAGGACAGTTTTCCAAACTTATTTTCCATTTCAGAGTTCTTAATGTAAGCTGCTTTTTGCAAGCAAGCGGTTGTGAGTTTGTGTATTTGAAAATGTCCAAGTTTTATTTAGTCATGTCTAATTCATTAATACTCAAAGTGACTGTTAGGTGCACACTACTGTGTTGGTCTTTAAGGAGGGTGCATAAAATACAGACCCTGTCTTTCAGGGCCTTGGTGACCTAGTTGGAGAGAGAAGGTGCATCTACAAAAGTTTAGGGACTAATGAGCAAGCTGTATATTTGTTAGTGCCTAAATGAGTAATTCAGACATAAAGTGTTGTTATGGTTTGAATAAAGGAGAGATTTATGTCTCTGGGAATGGTTAGTATAGGTTATTGGAAAAGATAGACTCTCCATCTGGGCCTTAGAAGTTGAATCAGTTAGAGAGGAAAGAAAAGAATATTCTAGACTGGAAAAAGGAACAGATCTGAAAATGAGCAGGTATATTTCGTCACAAGACACTTCTGGGTTACTGTGGGAGAAAAGGTTGAATGCACAGATTGAGGCCAGAATTACATGAGAGGCAAGTGCAGAGGCCAAGTTCAAGCTCCACAGGAGATAGAGTGTGGGTGTGGAAGTGATGTCTGCTGCAGTAGCTGGTGGCAGCAGTAAGTGTGGACAGCATCCCTGCCCTACATTTGCTTTCTTCTTGTTGGCAATGGGGGTTTGGGAGCACTGGGTGTCCCCAAGCCCTGCAGACCATCACGTGGTCAGCTAACAGTTGGACCTGGGTCAGAGAAACCATGTTGATATAGGACCCTCCAGGAAATTCTAGAGCTACTCAAAAAAGCCAAAACACATTTTAACCAGAGGGCAGAATAAAAAAGGAAAAAAATCAAGGCAGATTAGAGACATTAAAACTTCACTTTGATCTAGGGGCCTTCTGTTCCGACAAAGGTGATTGGATGAATTTGAGAGTTTCTCTCTCTCCTTTCTTTCCTCTCTGTCACCCTGTCTCATTATTTTCTCCAGGTTCTCTTTTATGATGAAACTAGATTAGGTATTACTTAGAATCATAATCTATTCATCCGTAAAGCAAGTTAATTTTCTGATGTTTTTGTCCCCCACCTGCCCTCCCTCCCCCAGTATTAAAGTGAGGCGGAAGGGGTTTCTTTATTTTCCCCTTGTTCTTTCATTGGCTGTTTCCTAAAACACACACCTTTGTGTTCTCATTGCTGAAGCCACTTAATTCACTGAAGTAAAACATGCAGAACTTTTGGCTATTTTCTTTCTTACCTTATATATTTTCAACCTATAAGGGTTGTCAAGGCTAATATCTGTGAGAGCTTTCTTTCTTAGAAGTTAGGCAGGTTTTGCTAGTAAGGGTCAACAATTTTCTAATGAACTTAAACCTTGTATTTTAGCTACTATGGTGATCATCATCATCCCATTTTTCAGGTGGGGAACTTGAAACACAGAGAGGTTAACTAGCTTTTCTCAGATCACACAGCAAATAAGCAGCAGAGTTTGGATTCAAACCCAGTTTGGCTCCAGAGTCTCAATGCAATACTGTGTCTTGTATTTAGCTCATTTCTTTTCTTTTTTTTTTTTTGTGGTACGTGGGCCTCTCACTGTTATGGCCTCTCCCGTTGTGGAGCACAGGCTCTGAACGCGCAGGCCCAGAGGCCATGGCTCACGGGCCCAGCCCTGTGGCACGCGGGATCCTCCCGGACCAGTGCACGAACCCGTGTCCCCTGCATCGGCAGGCGGACTCTCAACCACTGCACCACCAGGGAAGCCCTAGCTCATTTCTTGATCTGATCAAAAGTTATGGAAAAAAACGAATTCCTGATGTACTTCATTGGGTAGACTCTCACTCTGCATATCTTTGTGTTAAGAATGGTGTTAGAAATTGGGGAGGGTATTTGCTGGCCATAGAGGATGCCCCTCCCACATGTTGATATTGACAATACAATTGCTGTGACCTCTTATTTCTGATTCCTGGGGAAGCTTCCTTCTGATTAGGGGAGCAACTGAGCAAGGAAACTAGAGTAGAAAGCTCATTTTTGATACACAATTTTGGAATTTTATCCCAAAGGGATTGTTATATTGGTTGCTCAGAGACTGTATTTAATAAATAAGACAACTTATGAAAGGTGCTTAGATATGGGACCTGGAGAGGAAGACCTGGAGGTAACAACGTTACATCCTTCTTCCATTCCACTTTACAGAAGTCACAGCTGAGTTGCTGTCTGATAAGCAGTGAGTTGTATTTCCCTAACTTGAGAGCACCAGACCACAGAGTAATGCTCTGTGGATTAGAGCTCAGCAAAGATGTGTGTAGTGTGCAGGAGAATCTGTTCTTTAAGCAGGAGAGACATGTATTCTTCTCTGTTAGAGATGGGGACAAACCCACATCATATCTTTTAGAAAGCGACAAAAAGTTGATTCTCTAAACATAGACTTTTCCCTTCTAAAAGCTAATTCTATCTCAGGGATCTTTGATGTTGAATGTTGATGACAAGTCAGTTAAATTTGTGACTGTCAGTTTCAGAACCACTCTGCTGAATAACTACATTTCTAGTAGTGTGAACACTCTACTTGTTAGGAGTAGTGTCCAGATTCTAAATTCTGCCAGTCATTTCTTACCCTCATATCATTTCTTTCATGCCCTCTCTGATCCTCTAAAATAATTACACATCCCATTTCTTTTTTTTTTTTTGGTATGTGGGCCTCTCACCATTGTGGCCTCTCCCGTTGCGGAGCACAGGCTCCGGACGTACAGGCTCAGCGGCCATGGCTCACGGGCCCAGCTGCTCCGCGGCATGTGAGATCCTCCCGGACCGGGGCACAAACCCGTGTCCCCTGCCTCGGTAGGCGGACTCTCAACCACTGCGCCACCAGGGAAGCCCACATCCCATTTCTTGATTGGAAAGGCATTGCAAATGTTTTTACACAAAAGTCCTGGAACTTTAGATTTTTTTCTCCCAGAGATTTAAGAAATTTCAAAGCTTTTTTTCTAATTACAAAAGTAAAACATATTGTATCTTATATTAATATGTATTCGGTTACCTTCTTTTAATGTTCTGTGAACACAAAACAGTTTGCAGATATTTTTCTTGTTTATTGGTTTATGTACTAATTTATTCACTTAAGTAATTAATTAATTAGTTAATGTTTGTTTTCCCTCCTAGCACTTAAACTCAGTAAGAATAGGGACCTTTTTGTCAGGTTCTTTGCTTTATCTTCAAAGCCTGAAGCAGAGCCTATTTAGAACATAGACAGTACTCAATAAATATTGCTGAATGGATACATGAATGAGTTGTGCACGTTTTAAAATTGATAGGAAAGTGAAAGGAAGAAAATAGAAGTCCTAGAAACAAACTGCATAACATTTAAAAGGTATGTATACAGACAGTCCTTGCTTTACACTGTAGCGCAGGACCATAAAAATGACTATGCAAGCTGAAATTATACAAAACAATCCTAATGATCAATGGGAAGAGTTATTATTGTTCTTTGACCTTTAAAAAAATTTGCCAAATCATTAAAATCTCTCTTACTGTTGGCTATAAAGGTATAGGGAAGTGAAAAAAATAGTAAAACTAGTTATTTATTTAGCATTTGCTAATTTAAAACATTAGAAACATTGAGATTAAAGTGATTGATTTCTTTGTAAAATCTTATCGGAAGTAGTTTGCCTTTTTCCTACAGTACAATTCATGAAATGGAGTGAGCATCTTTTCTATGCCCCGAGCAATTGTCATTCTCCTCTCTAAGTCTGGATCAGCTTCCAACATTTTATCGTTTGCGCTTTCTGTGTTAGGGAATGTCTCTGAGGGTTCCTGTAACATGAAAGATTTTTGCCAGCATCACTCCCTCTGGGACATCGTTAGCATCCTGTTACAACCACTTGCCTTACTATTGATGTTAATGAGTTCGCCTTCACTAAGTTCCTCTGACTGTACATCTAGAGTCTCTCAAATGGGGAATGGCAGCATTATCTACATTCCCATAATCAGCTAGGTCTTCTGTAACTCCATTCGTATTTGACATAGATTTCACTTCCAGTGTTAGTACTTTTTGTTTCTGTGCTGTACTGTCATCTTTGTTGGCTAGCTCCCTCTTTTGATTATTCATGTCATATGAATTTATCATTGGAAGACAAGAAGGCAGCACAGCTACACACTTTGCTGTCTGTGCATGAACTGGATAACAAATGTGTAGTGACCAATCACTGGCAGACTTCGAAAGGAGCACTATGATTGGTCACGATCATGATGCATATATGTTATGTACATATACGTAAAATACAGTACATAAAATACAGTAATTGTATTTTATGCAATTACTCACAGTTAATTTACCATCCAGCTGAAATTTGAACTGTGTTGTTGGGGGACTAGTGTTCTTTAACCAAACTGTGGTAGCTGAAATTCACACTCATTAGAACCATGCAAAATGAGGGCTCTCTCATTTCCAGACTATTTTATGGATATATGTGTAATTTTTTCTTTACCAAAATGGGATTGCTTTATGCATATGATTTTGTAATTTTATTTTTTTCAATTAATATTATATGATATATATGTCAAAAAACAATAATCTCATCTTCATGTTTTATGACTGTGTGGTATTTGATTGAATGGTTGTAATATAGTTTATTTAACCAATCCTCCTTTTTGGACATTTAAGCTTTTTCTGTTTCTCTCAATTATAAACTATGCTGTAGTGGTCACCTCTGTAGTTATGACTTTGTGATAACAACTGTTATGTGTTTAGAATGAACATCTTGCTAGTGGTAGAATTGCTGACTCACAGGATAGATACACTTTAAAAACATTTCCATACCTTTTCAGAGAGATGTTCGCATTTAGGCTCCTACCAGCGACATAAATTGGAAGGTGCTGGTACATGTGTCCTAAACCCTTGCCAACATTGAGGTGATCATTCTTTAAAGTTTTTGCCATTTTTTTTGTTGTTGTTGTTTTGCGGTACGCAGGCCTCTCACTGTTGTGGCCTCTCCCTTTGCGGAGCACAGGCTCCGGACACGCAGGCTCAGCGGCCATGGCTCACGGGCCCAGCCGCTCCGCGGCACGTGGGATCTTCCTGGACCGGGGCGCAAACCCGTGTCCCCTGCATCGGCAGACGGACTCTCAACTCTGTGCCACCAGGGAAGCCCAGTTTTTGCCATTTTATAGGTAGAACATATATTTTATTTTAATAGTTAGTATTGATTACTAGGTAGGTTGAATATTTTTTCATGGGTTTATTTGTAGTAAATATATTTTCATCTACAGAATTTTATTCTGTCCTGATTATAGTGGTTTTCAGATGGTAGGAAGTTTTTTGTTTTTTTAGGTTGAGTACATATATTTCTTCAAAGTTCTGCATATGAATAAATCTGTGTACTCGGACTGCAGTTACATGTATATTCTTGGTTACCCAGGGATTATAAGGAGTATCTGTGGGCCTTAGTTTTGTAATATAGCCATCAGTTTCCAAATGCTTTCCATTTTTTTTAAAGAAAGAGAAAATAGCCCACAACCTGGGGGAAATTCTAGTTAATTTTTCATTACATGATTTTTAGGAGATGGGGTCAAAAGGAGCTAGTAGGGCATTCAATTATGTGCTTGAGTGTGTTGGAAATTTTTTTCCCCTCGTGTGTACAATATTTTACTTGGGCTTGTTTTTCAAGTGCACTGAAGTGTGACTAAACATTTTTGGGTACTGCCCTTATGTAAAGAAGAGGCTCCATCTTGTTAAATATTCCTTCATCAGCTTTGCAGTTAGGCAGTTATGGGCAGTGAGGAACCTGCGAGGGCGTGGGCTGCTTTGGGCATTGGACAGAGGGAGGGTGGCTGGGAGGCGGGGGCCTGGGGGAAACCCAGCATTGGGGTGCTCTGTTGCCCCCTCCCACTGTTGTAGAAAAAGCGATTGGCTCAAGCTGGTTTCTGTCTTATACTTTTGGGTGGGTCATCAGTGGGGAAGGAGGGAAGGTCATGTGGTTGGACCTGAGCTCATCAGAAGGCTAAAGGTTCTTTGCCAGTCGCCACACAGAACTGGAGCACTGTCCTTCTGGAGAGTGGTGGAGAGCTGAGACACAGTTCAGAACTAAAGGACTAGAGAAGGCCTTGGATTCCTGTTTGTCTTTAGATTGGGAACAAGGAAGGCTCAGCAAGGAAGATGTCCACTGAAAATGTGGAAGGGAAGCCCATCAGCTTTGGGGACGGAGGAAGAGCTCGGAGTTACACTTTCCTCAGGGTTGTCCAGCCAATGTTTAACCACAGTATTTTCACTTCTGCAGTCTCTCCTGCCGCAGAACGCATCCGATTCATCTTGGGCGAGGAGGATGACAGTCCAGCACCCCCTCAGCTCTTCACGGAACTGGATGAGCTGCTGGCCGTGGATGGACAGGAGATGGAGTGGAAGGAGACAGCGAGGTGAGCCATAGCTGACTGTGTAGGACTGACATGGGGAAACAAGGGCAGGGCAGGATTCTTGTCTGTGAGCTCCTTTCTCTAGCCCAGATGATTGATGAGCATGAGGTTGGCTGGGTTAAAGAGTAAAAGGATTCTTTTTCGACTTTGACATTGACATGGATGCAGGACACCCTTTATTTCACTGCTGAAGTCATTGATCTGCATTGTTATAATTTTAACCTTTATAAGGAATTAGAAGTAAATCTCCGTTTGTATGCTATTCAATAGTAAAATATTTAAAAGAGAGAAACTCCAGCACCTAAACATGATAGCCTAGTGATATGTGTTCACGGTCTCCACATGCCAAAGTATCTTGTGAAACCATGTCTGACTTATATTACCCATTCCCTGTTAGGAGGGAGGTTGCAAAGACAATGACTGTTACACACAAACTTGCCGTTATTCCAGGTGAAAACCTGTCATCTTTTAAACATCCAGTGAAAGCGAGTAGAAGGTTCACTTGAATTGGAAGTGTTAGAGACCTGAGTTCTATTTCAGACTTTTGTCACCTGCCGGCTGCATAACAGTTTCTCAGAACTTTGATTTCATCATCAACAAATAGTGGATAATAATGTCTATTACATATAATATATATGTATGTGATATAAGATATATAATATGTAAATATAAGGTTCTACTAGATACTGAATTATATCATGGATATTTATATACATACATACAGGTATATATATGGAAATGCTTTGTAAATTGTTAAGCACTGCACAAATATCTAAAGTTTCATTAATCTCGCAATAAGAGCTTTTCTTTCTGTCTTTCTGCATGTATATTTAGTTATATATGCCACACTAAATCTTCTATAACATATAAAAATTGTGTACCATAAAGACGTTGATATAATACAGTTATTGGTCTCTCATTGTCATCATTATATGGGGATTCAATGCATTTGACTTTCACAAACAAAATAATGTTAACATATGCCTTTTATAGTCATTTAATTCAGATCAGTTAAATTCAACAACTCTGTTCTGAATGCATGGTACACATCAGGCACTGTTTTAGGTACTGGGAATACAGAAGTGGGCAATAACTCATTTCTGCTCCTCCATCTCTGAGGCTGCCACTTGAAGCTCTTCACTCTTTATTCTTTTGGGGCCACTTTCCATGATATAGTAATTGTCTCTTATTCCCCTCTCAGCACCAATAACCTGGATATTAAAAGTCCTTCATAAAGTATACTTTCAGTTCATAAAACATTCTCCGAAAGAAGGCTCTCAAAGTGAAAACTTGTACCAGTATCTCCATTTCATTCTTTCTTTTCCTTCTTTCTAATAGAAAAAAAACAGAGTGAAAATTATACTGGTGCAGCATGAGTTGAGTGTTGGGGAGATTTTGGTTTAGTCTTGGCTTTGCTGCTAACTAGCTGTTTAACTTTGGGCAAGTTATATAGTCATGTAGTCTTCCTGAGCTTGTGTTTTCTATACTATCAAATGAGGGTCATACTGGGTTGCATCCTCTCTAACATCATGCGTATTTTATAGCTCTGAAGTTCCATCCCTGTGCGTATAATTGTGTAGTCAGCTGCGACTAGAAGAGTTCCTTTGATTCTTACTTTCATCTTAAAATTCTGTGTGAGTAACTATATAGAGTAGAATTCAGGTGTAGCATTCTGTTTTCTCTTTCAGCCAAATGCAGACTACACTTTATTTTATGTGACCCCTGGTCCCAGAAATGTGAAGAGATCACAGCTCATTGTATAGGTAGATCAACATTGAATGAGATGGACATAGTATTTTCATTTAAGGTTCTTAAAGGTTAAGATGGTCATGCATACTTTACCATCTTTAAAGACTTACTATTTCCTTAGGAACATATGTGTCATTTTGGTGATGTCATTGGTCCCTGAGAGACTGTATGTACAGCTGGAGAGGAAGTACGGTGGGAGTACACCATGTATCGGGGGAAGTTGTCCAGGAAGAAACATACTCACAAATAGTCTACCTTCTATAACTTCTCATATAGGATTTGCCACAATTACTATTAATTAATTAATCATATATGTGATAGTATTGTTTTCATTTTGTCTCCCTCATTACACTAATTTGTCTAGAGGGAGAGACCACCATGTCTGTCTTTCATTACTGTATTCCCAGTGCTTTGCAGCACTTGGTAGTAATAGGTGCTCAGTAACATTTGCTGAGCGTGATTAGTTGAGAACTCATTGCCTTAGAATCTGCTGTTCTAAATATAATACTTTCTTAGAAATATTACGTGATCAAAGCTGGAGTTCGGTGATAATCCATCTCTTTCTGACTAATGGACAGCTCAATGACAAACCCAAGTTACCCAGTGCACCATTGATAAAGCCCACGAGAGGACCTTTGTTTGATGTTTCCAACTAATTCATCAATATGCTGATGCCATCTGTATTTAGATCTCTAGCCCAATCTTCTTGCCTTGTTTGACTGAAAACAAATATTTGGTTGGGTAGTAGGCATCTCGAAGTAACATGTCAGAAACTGAGCTTCTCACCTACCCACCGCAGATCTCCTCCTACAGAGTTACCCGCCACAATGAACAACTCCATTTTTTTAGTTGCTCAATCCAGAAAGATTGGAGTCTTCCTTGACTCCTGTCTTTCTCTACACCCCTTACTTGACCCACTGGCACATCCTGTTTAGCTTACCCTCAATGTTATTCAGATATTCAGAATCTCACCATATCTCACATTCAGTGCTGCCACAACCCTGGTCCAAGCCTCCATCCTTTCTCATCTAGATTACTGCAAATGCTTCCTAATTAGTCCATCTCCCTGAACCTGCCCTTGCCTCCCTCATGAACTATACACTATGATCTCTGACCTCATCTCTTACTTCTCTCCCCCGGTTCACTCTGCTCAAGCCTCACTGGCCTGGTCATACTCCTGTGTCAGAGCCTTTGTACTTGCTGTTCAAATGCGGTTTGCACTTGAAATGCTCTCCCTGCTGTACTCCACAGTCATCTCCCTGGCTCATTTCCTCACCTCCTTCAGGTCTTTTTTCAAATATGACCTTCTCAGTGACTGTCTTGTCTAAAATAGAAACTTTCCCCAAACCTTCTTATCCCTCATCCTCCATTCTATTTGTCGTTGGCACTTATCAGCAGTTAGCATATTAACATATCTTGTTATTGTCTCTTTCCAATAAAATTAAAGCTCCATGAGGGGAGGAATTTTTGGTTGTTTTGTTCACCACTATATTCCTAGTGTCTACAACTACCTGGCACACAGTCCACAATCGAGAAATACATGCTTATAGAATGAAAGAATAGAGAAATAGAACCTTGATTCCTAGTTTACTGTTCTACCTAAATTCTGTTGGAAAGTTTGGAGGTGGTTGTGCCTCCAGAAATGATTCAAATTGACAGTGATTTTTACTTCCTGCAACGTAACTCTGCTTCTGAATGTTTTTTGCAGTAATTTCTGACTGCCATTTATGATGTCCAGTTTCCAGACCTGGTAGGGCTTTTTTTCCCCATGAAAAGCTCTCAAACCTACCAGACTAATAAAAGTTTAGTGCTTAGAAGGAGCTCATTTTACATATGAAAATGCAGCATGAATATTCTTTCGGCTAACATAAAATGGAGAATTATTTGCTTTTTGTGAAAACTCCAATTAAATGGACTATTTTATTCCATAGAGAACTAGCCTGCCAGACTTCTCAAGCTCAGTGTAGTTTCTACTGTGAGCCTACGCCCCATAGAACACAATAGTACCCTCTTTAGTACTCTCCCTTTTCACGTTCTATACTTTTTTCAGTTGACTAATGATTTGATTTTGACCAAGAATATCATACATTGAGTCTCAGCATTACTGCAGTTTTAGTCTTACTTCAGGAAGTTCAGGTTAGCTGTGTGTCTTAAAAAATAAGGAAAATGCTTTCAGTGGTAGGAAAAATATCCCCATTGAAGTCTCACAAAGCACAGTAGTCATGTAAAACTATAAACAAGGGAAATCTTTATTTACATGAAGTTTGAAGTCAATTCCACCACCCTCTTTTTTCACATCTTTTCCCTGCTGTTCCCTTTCCTGAAAGTCAGAACTTTGAATTTTCATGGACTCTCCCAAGAGTAGAATGATCAGACCTGAGAAATGTATATAATCAGTGGAATGCAGAGAATATTCTTTTTCAAAGGAGTATCCTCAGTGTTAGGTCATTGGAATACTGACATTCAGTGGTGTAGCAGTAGTTATAATGGAATATTTGGTATTAGTGAACGAGCCTATGCTTCTCATTAACAATTTCTAGACGGCTAGGCGTTAGGTAATGGATTCATGAAGAAGACTGGTAGAAGAATAAGTCATGGTCCAGCTTTGGTGTTGGCCCAAAGCCAGGAAGAAGGGCTATCACTGCCACTCCAAACGCTTGTATTCCTTTGAGTCAGTGATGTCTGTAAACATGGTTATTGGCTTTCAGTTTTCCCTCAGCGAATATTCGGGTGGGCCATGTTGGAATTTATCACTGTTATAAGAATATATGTTAAAGATCACTTCCCCTCTTCCCTGTGATTCAAATTTTACGGCCAAACCTGGGTAAAAAGGAAAGACATCACAAGTTTCAATAAACCCAACAAGCCAACAAAGGAAAAGGGTACTGATGTTTCAGTTCTAGTGGGACAGCACGAGTGACCCTGCCTCCCTCTGGAGAACATGACTTCGGGGCCTGGCCATCAAACACAGCCACATGTACTTACCCTGGGGCTTTGCATAGGGCCCTCTCTGTTCCCAATCTACCCTGACCCCTCTATCTCTCCTCTACTGGATGGCTCTGGAAAATTCCATTTTAGACCAAGTTTACTTTTTCTGTAAGAAAAAGTGAAGAATAAGGAATTTAATCATCTATGTAATTATATGTGCTTACTACACTGTTTTGCAATAACTTTCACAGTTGATCTAGATATTTAAGAATTCTCCTTAAAAACATCATTTATCCCAGATGCACACTAGCGTTGGCTTCTTTTATGTGCGATGAGGCACTTACTAGTTAGCAAGAAATTTATTATTGCTTTAAAATAGCTTTACGTAGTTGGATTATATTCCAAGACAAAGGTCATGTCTATTTTCCACTGTAAAACTGGCATGTTTTAAAGTTAGAGGTCTTTTCTTTTCTTAAGTATATTTAATCATATGATTGGAAAGTTGCAAAATTCAGTGTTTCCCAGTGGACTTTCTATTTCTTCAACAAATGAGTGAAATGCTGTTTGGTTGGCAGTCACTCAGAGTGGGTTAAACTGCAGTGTACTTTATCATTATTCTTCAAAGACCTTGGAATAAATAAACTTCACCTAATAAACTCTTCCTTCAAGGTTACAACAGTTTTGTAATTGCCAGCATTTAAAAAGCCAGCTTCTGAAATTAATTTTCTTATAACATGTCAAGTACTGAGACAAAAGGAAAAGTAGGAAACTTATTGCAAATACATGGTTATTCATAGTTATTATGAAGGGTAGATAGTAGCTTTTAGTACATTTTACAGTAAAAATGTCTTTTTTTAAAAAGTGTAATTACATGGTTCTAAAGCACCTTTACAAATTCATTGACACTCCAGTAGCCTGAACTTTGGTACCTTTGCCTTAGCCTTTTCTTTAATGGGTTCTGATTTGAACTGAGTCGTTTTCAGTTTTTTCCAAATTTGTCCTTGATATGTGAGGAGGATAGACATAGCATGTGTAGTTTCTGGAATGAAACTACCTGCAAACAATCTATTTAAGTGGGCAAATCATTACTTTCTGAGTAAAAGTGTATATTGGAAGTACAGTCAGTTCCTTGAACAATTAGAGCAATGTATTTTAAAGTAATTTAATAGTCATTATCCCAGAGTTACCTTGTGCAATTAGCTATACTATGATATGACATCATCTAAACATACAATATTTACTGAACTCAAAGTGAAATAGATGCTTAAACTGAACTATGAGACAATACTTGTCTCTTAGGAATGTAGATTCTAAGGAACTGGCTTTTTGAAACTACATTCCCATTCCATTATGGTTAAAGCTTGACCTAATCTTGGCTGGTATAATCCAGGAGGGTGAGTAATACTATTCCCTAAATCCAAGCTAGTTGGGATTTATTATTTCTAAAGGTACTTTTAAAACTTGTTCAAAGTCATATTTAAGATAAACTGTGGAGAGGAGATTGGTCACAGAAGAATGCAATGGTTTTGTTCCTTTTTTTCTTAAAGAACATTTTATTAAACTTATATTGTTTGGACAGTTGAAGATGATAGCAGAGAAGAGCTACTGTCACATACTGTATGTAAGTGAGGCTTAGTTTTCTTTTACAAAATGGATTTGGCCATACAGATTGATGGTGACTGATAGAAGGGCAACTGGTTATCATTTAGGAAAGAGAAGAGGGAAGTGAAGGCTGTATGTATAGAACACTCCCATTTACTGAGTTTCTAGCTGGCCCTTGTCATTCATCTTGGACTTAAATTCTGTGACTAAAGATTCTATCCCTCAGCTAATAAGAATACTCCTAGGAATAAAAACAAGGTCACTATACTCTTTATCAATAACATAATTATATGTAACCCTGACTAGGTTTCATATACTATGGAATCTTCTAGAGTCTCATCTTGAGCAAAAAACTGTAACATCAGATGTAAATATGATTCATATACTAGCTCCCAGTCAACATGGTTAGAGGTTCTGTGAGTAAGCCTGAAAAGATAATATGCCTAAAGTTAGCCAATGTAATATACTCCATAAAATGATTACTCTCAAAATAACCCAATTACCTCTTATTGTTTTGGCAAATCCATGGAATTCTATAAGAATGTAATATAAAGTTGTCATTTTTCTCTCACTTCCTTCTATTTCTGTGGTCCTAATACCAACCAAGGTGAAGAACTACTAATTCACACACACACACACACACACACACACACACACACACAAAAGAATATTAAAGGTCTTTCTCTCAGAATGTTTCACAACCACTTTTGTAGAATAAACAAGGTCCAGTTCTGAAGTTTTAGAACTTCTTTGGTGTTGGCTTTTTAATGTGAGGAAAACATGTAAAAATCTCTACTCCCTACATTTTTTGGGATACAGGGGAAAGGAGGAGGGTCTTAAAGTGGAGGGTGAAGGTGGGGCTAAGGTTGCCATTGAAGCATGGAAGTTTCCTGGCCGGGAGAGGGAAGAGGGAGTTTTGGGATATGGCTCATGTACTTATGAATCACATGAGTGTTGGGCTTGATTAAAATTCTGAATTTTCTTTGACATTGTGGCTGATCTGTTGATCTATTTTCACTCATGGTTCTACTAATGTGTTCTTTTCTTCCTCTGGGGGTGGTGAGCGGTCTATAAATAATACCTTATGTAGAGCTTCCTCTGATCTCTGCCCTTTGTTCTCATCTTTAATGAGTTGGGTGAGTGTTTAGCTTTTTCTAGGAAAACATTTTTCAATCATTAAACCTTTGCATGAAGAATGTAGGAAAACAATTTTTAACCCCCTCTTGTTCAGTATCTTTCAGAGGTTTGAAGTGATAGAAAGCAGCATTTTTCTTTGGGTCCTGATGAATAGAAAAATGATAATGCTTTCTTGTTTTCCTTTACCAGTGTAGGAAGAGTCAGTATGTATAATATGTGGGATACAGACTGTCAAATGTGTTTCGCTCTTATTTCCATTAAACTTTTTTCATTCCTATATATTGCTAAGTTATCAAAACGTCTACAAATCTTAGAAAGAAGAAACTATAAGAGAGGGTTTTTTGTTCCATTACTAAGGTTAATAAGAGATCTGTTGTTATCAGAGTAGATTCATTGTTCCCTGAGCTTGTGTATTTTTAAACACATGTGGAGCCAAACATGAGGGATAAAGCTATTAGCATCTCAATGAGAGGGGAACGTGTCAACTGAGAGAGATGTATTAAAGTAAGATACAGCAACACATGCTGGCACTCTTGAAGCATGAAAGGGGAATTTCATTTGTCTGACCACTTCACGCACCATACTTTCAAATATTTAAGATCAGCATTGATTCATGCTGATATTTTACCTTATATAAACGTGCCTTGTGAAGTCACAACAGAATTCTCACAGTGGTGGTTGTTTTACACACTGTAGGCTCTACCCACATGGAGAATTTGAAATGCATATTTTTTCTACATTATTTGAAAAATTTGGTTCAGTAGTCATTCTTAAGGATTTCATGGTTACGTATAGACAGATATAAAACCAAGGAGGCGTTGGCTCCTTTTGGTTTGTTTTCTTTCTCTCTAACGTCAGGGGGAGGAGCGGTCTAGTGAGTCTGTTTGGTGTATTTATAAAGGTAATGCAGTTAATGATAGAATAAGCTTTTAAGAGTCCACAAAAGGAGACATTTTGGAAGTGCTGGTGGGGGTGGATCTGGGGGGTTGGTGTTGCTATTTCCAGAGGTGATGAGAACACTTTTAATGGTTCTTCACTAATCTCATGTTTCTAGGTGGATTAAGTTTGAAGAAAAAGTGGAACAGGGTGGGGAGAGATGGAGCAAGCCCCACGTGGCCACCTTGTCCCTTCATAGCTTATTTGAGCTGAGGACATGTATGGAGAAAGGATCCATCATGCTGGACAGGGAGGCTTCTTCTCTCCCGCAGTTGGTGGGTAAGTATGTTGTCTTAAGTTCCTATCATTTTTTTCTGCTCTACCTACCTCTCCATGAGTCTCTTTCAATGCATATGACTTCTAGTGTAAGCGGAGCTGAATATTCTATAATATTTATTCTCTCTCTTTTTTATATTATAAAACTAGTAAGGGTTATTGCAAAAAATTTGGAAAATACAAATATTGAGAAAAAAGTTAAAAATCATCCATCATACTTCCATCTGGACATAGCCATTGTTAACATTTTGGTGTATTTCCATCCAGTTTTGGTTCTCAGTCCTCTCTCTTATGCTTTTCACTTTTATGTTATATTAAAAATTACCATGTTTATATGTACAGATTTGCATTCCTCCACTTATTAGCATAAGATTAATATTTTAAATAGAACACCCCCCCTTCGTCCTTGGTCATACTAGACTGGAAGTCTGGACACTAGATTTCTAGAACTCCTTGACCTTAGACATTGCGCTGAGCTTCTGTGGGCCTCAGTTTTGTCATCTGTAAAATACAGTTTGAATATTCTGTAAGAAGGAAACTGGTCTAGGTCTAGTCCCTCAGTTGGGCTGATTTTGTAGGTGAAAGTCAAGCTCTTTTCGCTGTAGGTAGAGCAAATTGGGTGAGGCAAGGAGCCAGCAGAACGTTATGGATTAATGACTGAGTCAGGTGATGGTGGTGCCGAGCATCATTTGTACAACCCTGGACAAGTCACTGAACCTCATGGTGCAGAGCAGCTTTGGCATCTTTGTAATTAGTGTTGTGTAGTGAATGTCAACTCACCATGTTGAACACCTTGAGCACACGTCGCTGCATTCCAAAGAGAGGTTATTGTTTTCATTTTCTAGCAAGAGACTGGCCTAAGCTGCCTTATTATCCTTCAGGTTGGTGTGCTAAAGATCATGTGTTCCTTAAGGAGAGGTGCAGGGGCTCTGCTTATTATTCCTAGGAAAATTCCATAACTCGGTGACTGCATGACTGCACTTTCTTAAGGGTCTGCGGTGGGCCTACTTTGGGATTGTGAGGAGAGGATGTGGATCGTGGCCCTGATGACCAGTGTAAAATTCCTGTGTAATCTCGAAATTTCTTTGAATATCTTTAGGCAGAGGGCTTGTCGATGGCATCTGTGTCTTTATGGACAACGGGAAGGCTATAGTATTTGTATTGAAAGAGAAGATCCGTTCTCATATCAGGCATATATCTTGCTGACCTATACACATCTGTTTCTTCTTCAGAGAGCTTGTTAGTTAGATTTACAAAGCAGCTCCACGCTTTCCTTGCATCTGAAGTGCTTAAGGTACAAGTGGAGAAGGGAGAAAGACTAATGTGAAGATGCTGGGTGGACAGAATGAAGTAGTTTATGCATTTATTCAGCAGTGGTACATGGCCTTCTACAATGAGCCAGACACTATTCTAGGCCCTGAAATTAGGTTTGCAAATCTACCACTTTGTAAATGGGATAAGTTACAAATCCATGTCCACATAGGTAGTGAGAAGATAATGTTGGAAATACTGCTTTACGTAGAATTTTTTGTATTTGACAAGGCAGGTGAGACTGAAAAAGGACACCTGATATATGAGGAGAGCTGTTGGATTATTGTATGCAGGGAAGATGAAGCCCATCTACGAAGACAGAGAGAAGCAAAGGGAACGAATGGTTTTCCAGGCTGTTTGTTTCACTGACTTTTCTTCATTTGTTAAAGCTGCAAGAGAGATTGTTATCCCAAAAAGTATCATGGTTAGCAAAAATCAGTCCAGTTTCTGAGCGAGATTTGCAATTTTCAGGCTGTAAGAACTAATCTAGAGCAAAGATGTCTGAAGTGAGAAGTCAGAAGTGCCTAAGTGCAAAGCAAAATGGGAATTAAACTTGTGACTGGGCAATGGATCGCAATCTGTGTGTTGTGGTTTAAGGGTCATCGGGAAGTTCCCTGTATTGAAAAAAAAAAGTCCTACCGTAGACCATGGTTACTGCCTGAACTTCCACTGTTTGGAGATTCATTTCACTGAACCCAGGGTTTGTTTTCTATTAAAATATACATACTCTTTGGCAGATGTCATATATATTCATTCCATGAGATGCAGAGTGGTGTTGTAGAAATAATGGTGGATTTAAAGTGGGGATGGCGGTTAATTAAAGTCTACCCCTACTAGCACGTGTGACCACAGACAAGGCACATTGCTTAACTTATTCGCAGTCTGTTTCTCATCCGTAAAAAGTGGATGAAGGTAGACCTCTCAGGGCATCGTTAGAATTGAATGAGGATCTCAGGTGTAATTGTACTTACTTTGATGACTATCCCAGTATGAATGAGTTTATCCAGATCTTTCTACATGTCACCTAGCAGGGGCTGAGTGTAGACTGAGTCACGTCAAGAGATGCTCAGGGACTTCATGAGCAGGGGAAAACTTCTGAAAGGTGTAGTAGATGGAGCTAGAAAAAAACCTCACAGCTTCTTTGCTGTGCCTGGAGCTGGCTGGTCAAGATGGGTGATGAACGTTAAAGTTGAAGTATATACTTGGACTTTTCTGTAAAACTGTCTTCGAGGTCTTCAGCACCAGAAATAGCCATCTTAAGGCATTTCTGGTCTTCAGTAACTAACTGACCCTTTCCATGTAGTAGAAGACAGAGTCCCACATTACACTGGAGCCTCGTTAGCCAATGGCCAAAGAGAGAGGTTCTGGTATTTACTACATTTAAGAAAGGTTCATCAAGCATTTTACATTCTCAGTTTAATTTTCTGTTACTTTTTATTATCAGCTGTGGCTTTTTTTCTCTAACCTCCACACGTTTGCTTTAATAATGTCATTAAATTTTAAAATTGGACACCACTAGGTCACTTTGAGGTGTCATCACTCAGTACTATGTTTGCTCTACCATCCCTGAGGCAAGCAGGCAGGGAGCCAGTGCTGTCATTCTGGAGCTGATAACACAGAGAAACAATTCAGAGGCAAATAACACACATCACAAGCAAAACAAAGAAATTTAAAAAAAAAATGGACTAGATTTGGAGGAGTGGGGAGAAGAACATGTTTGAGAGAGTATAAGTGGCTGAAAAGAAATACTTAAAAATCCTCTGAAAGAGTCAAATCCTTACAGCAGGTTAAAAAAAATGAAAGAAAAAAAACTGCCCTGATTTCAAGTGGTAAAATGGCATGGTAACTTCAGTTACTGTCATTACTTGATTATTAAAAAATCTTTTTCTAGCAGAGGATGCAGTGGATTTGTTGTTTCCTGAATGGTGGTGTTATTCAGACTTGAGAATTACATGCAGCTAAGTCTTAAGATGCATTTCCCCTTCACCCGACTTTTATTTCGACAAACAAGAAGAAAAAGAAATCATGATGAGTGTGATTATATCCAACAAACAATAGCACCATTTCTTTCCTTTTTCGCAGTCCACTTGCTGCTCCTTCTCAGTGGCCTCCGAGGGGCACCCTCCCTTTGCAGGTGCAAAGCCACTGCCACATGGGGGCCCGTGAGCAGTGGGCCGCTGCCTAAGCGGGTGTCACTTCTCACACTTGTGTAAAAATTCAGCCTCATTCTGATTCTCCTCAGGACCTCTCCTAGTTTTCTTCATGAAGATCCCCTTCTGAACCCTAATAGAAAATGTGTGTTATTTAAAGGATAAAACATCATTTTTATAGGTTATTTTAATCACTTTATTATTGCTGTCATCTTACAATTTTACATTTAAAGTATCATTCACATATGAAGCCAAGTACATGAGAATTTCTCTCCCCTCCTTAGTTAAAAAACAATTATAAGCCATTTCAGGTATTTTATTATGATGGGAAATGGATTAGGAAAATGTAGCTCTATTTTTGGAGCGCTCTCTCATTTTTATATTTAAAGGCATTCCTGGGCTGTGCATGTTGGCAGATATATTAGTCATGTTGTTTCTTGCTTTTAACACCTTTTATATTTTCAAAATGGTAATATATTTATTTTTTTATCACAAAACTAAAACATGTTCATTTCTAGTAATGCAGAAAAATATAACACGCAGAAGTCAAAATACCACTAATCTCATCTTTCAGAGCTATCCTCCCAGCAGTTTTTCGGTACATCTCTGTTTACACACATGAAATTTATTTTACAAACTGGGATCATACTATAACCCTCTAATCTGCCCTTTCTAACTTAAAAACATAATATGAATATTTCCATGTTATTAAATATAAGTATAAACATCATTTTAATGGCTGCAAAATAGTTAATAATCTATAGTTGGGCATTTAAGTTGCCTTCAAGTTTTTATCGTAAAGAAAAGAAATGAACATTTTTGTTATACTTTTGTGAAGTTGCTTATATCCTGATTATAGATTTCTTACGGTGAAATATTCAAAGGGTTTGAACATTTTAAATGGCTTTGTTTTGTATTGGCCAAGTGGCCTTCAAGAAAGGTTGTCCTGTTTGTTACTGTCATCATCAGTATATGGCCTTGTCTATTGCATACAACATTCACGTCACTGGAGACTGGTCTTTTAAATTTTGCCACTTTGATAGATTAACATAAAATTGGTGAAATTTGTATAAATTTGTTTAAATTGTCTGTTAGTCTTGAAGTTGAATATTTCTTGGGCCTTTTGTGTTTCTTTTAAGAATGGACTTATATATACTACCAAATGTAAAATAGATAGCAAGTGGGAGGCGGCCGCATAGCACAGGGAGATCAGCTTGGTGCTTTGTGACCACCTAGAGGGGTGGGAGGGAGACCCAAGAGGGAGGAGATAATGGGGATATATGTATACATATAGCTGATTCACTTTGTTATACAGCAGAAATGAACACACCATTGTAAAGCAATTATACTCCAATAAAGATGTTTAAAAAAAAAAGAATGTTACCTTTGACCTTTTTGGGGGGTTGCATGACCATCTTCTCTTCAAGTTTTTTTTTTTTTTGGTCTAGAGTTTCCTTCTTAAAGAAAGAAAAATATCATGTGATACGGAAAAAGATCTAAACAGTGAACCAGAAAACCTGGTTTAATTGGTGGTGGGGGGTTGCCTTTAATTAGGCTGTATCGGTGAGCATCTCCCCTCTCGCGCTCTTTTCTCATCTGTATAACAAGAGCTTGAACCTGCTGCTTCCCGAGATTCCTTTCGGCTCTGCGATCATCTTGAGCTGGCACTTTCTCTCTCAATTGGGTAACGTCTGTGGGATTTTGAACACTGAAGGCTTAATTTTAGTGTAGCTGTGAAATGTTACTGCCTCCACTTTCCTTGAAGGGTTTTGTAGTTTATGCGTAAAGAGATCCCTGTGGGCCATTTTTATGGAAACCTAATGAAGGGCATAAGCCACACAGATGTTGTAACCTGTTCTAATTGGTGATTTCCAGACATTAGTAACAGAGGGCCGGCTGTGCATATATATGCATTGGTTTGAGATTACAGGGGAGATCAAGAATAGAGGGAGGCCCTGCCAGGAAGGGTAGATAAAGAAACACTTTAATCCACAACCCTGGAATTAGAGTAGGAGTTTGATAACACTTGCAGGAGATATGCCAGGGCTATTTATTTTTATGGTTCTTCTGTAAAATGGACTTTCCACTTTCATTAAGACTTAAAGGGAAAATAGACGGGTTGTATTCAGTAGCACTTAATTATTTCACTGTGGAACAGAGGGTTAAGTATAATTACAGAATCCGTTCTGAGAGTTTCACTGAGTAAGGTTTGTGTAGTTAAAAATACTCAGAGCTAAAGGCCACTCTCAAACCAAAACATTCCTATGGGAGAAACTCTTCCTGCTTTGCCCAGGCTCTCTACCAAGTGGTCCAGTGTTATGTGACATTTATAGCATCTGTGTAAGGCATGTGACGGAAAATCCTGGATTCAGCCTCTACTTGGCTCCCAGGTAGTTGATTGTACACTGTGTGAATCGTCAGCTTCTGGCTGTGAGACCAGTTCCATGACTTCTTGTTAAAAAGATGGACTAATGAGAGGTGCAGTCATGCCCAAGCAAAGCCCCTTGAACATCTGTAACTTCACTTTACGAAGAGATGGGAATGTTTGGGAGATGCCGTTATCCTATCAGTATCCATCAATTTTCTTTCAGACTTTTGCAAAAGAAGAGCTTTTGTTCTCTTCTCCACTTTTGTATGTGGAGGAGTTTGAGCAAGAGGAAAATATTGACGTGTTTTGATGCAGCCATGTGCCTGAACAGGTGGGCCTGAACAGGTAGGCCTGGGGGCTATTGTTCTAGTTCTCTGCCAGGGACAAAGCTCTATCTGCAGACAGTGAGGTGTTGTCCTGCCATTGCATCTTTTTTATTATTATTATTTAGTTAGTTAGTTAGTTTTGGCTGCGTTGGGTCTTCATTGCTGCACCTGGGCTTTCTCTAGTTGCAGCACACGAGCTCAGTAGTTGTGGTACACGGGCTTAGTTGCTCCGTGGCATGTGGGATCTTCCCGGACCAGGGCTGGAACCCGTGTCCCCTGCATTGGCAGGCAGATTCTTAACCACTGTGCCACCAGGGAAGTCCCCTGCCATTGCATCTTGCACAGATTCTGTGATATTTTGTCCTGTGCTCCATTCTGGACAGTGGATATGTCAACCTGTGATGTGATGTTAGAGGAGACTCTTATGTCATACTGCAGACATGCTGATTTGTGAGAAAGAGGACTTTTTGTTTTCTGTTAGAGTAAAACATATCCTTCAGCAGACCCACTCATGGAGCAATTTCTGTGAAGCACAGTCATCCTTTCTACTTAGAACCATTCTGAAAAAAAGAGCTCATAGAAATTTTTTGGGAAAGATTTTTCTAAGACTATTTTATTATTTTTTATTGAAGTATAGTTGACATATACAATATTATATTGGTTTCAGGTGTACAACATAGTGAATTGGCATTATTATACATTATGAATTGATCACCACAATGTCTAGTAATTATGTCACCATACAAAGTTATTACAATATTATTGATGATATTCCCTATGCTGTGTATTACATCCCATGACTTATTTATTTTATAACCTGAAGTTTATACCCCTTAATCCCCTTCATCCATTTCACCCACCCACCTCCCCTCCTCCCCTCTGGCAACCACTAGTTTGTTCTCTGTATCTTTGGGCCTGTTTCAGTTTTGTTTGTTTCTTCATTTTGTTTTGTGGATTCCACACATAAGTGAAATCATTTGGTATTTGTCTTTCTCTCTCTGACTTATTTCACTTAGTGTAATACCCCCTAGATCCATCCATGTTGTTACAAAAGGCAAGATTTTAATCTTTTTTATGGCTGAGTAATACTCAATTACACACACACACACGCGCACACACACACACACACACACACATATGTATATATCACATCTTCTTTATCCATTCATCTATCAGTGGGAACTTAGGTTGCTTCCATATCTTGGCTATTGTAAATAATGCTGCAATGAATATAGGGGTGCATAATATCTTTTTGAATTAGTGTTTTTGTTTTCTTTGGCTAAGCACCTAGAAATGGAATTGCTGGATTGTGTGGTGGTTCTATTTTTAATCTTTTGAGGCAACTCCGGTACTGTTTTCCACAGTGGCTGTACCAATTGACATTCCCCACAGTGCAGGAGGGTTCCCTTTTCTCCACATCCTCACCAACACTTGGTATTTGTTGTCTTCTTGATAACAGCCATTCTGGCAGGTGTGAAGTGATATCTCATTGTGGTTTTGATTTGCATTTCCCCGATGATTAGTAATGTTGAACATCTTTTCGTGTGTCTGTTGGCCATCAGTATGTCTTCTTTGGAAAAATGTCTATTCAGATCCTCTGCCCACTTAAAAATTGGATTTTTTTTTGATATTGAGATGTGTGAGTTCTTTATGTATTTTAGATGTTAACCCCTTATTGGATGTATCATTTTCAAATATCTTTTCCCATTCAATAGGTTGTCTTTTTGTTTTGTTGATAGTTTCCTTTGCTGTGCAAAACCTTCTTAGTTTGATGTAGTTCCATTTGTTTATTTTTGCTTTTGTTGCCTTTGCCTGAGGAGACAGGGCTAAAAAAATATTGCTAAGACATGTCAAAAGAGTGTACTGCCTATGTTTTTGCCATGAGTTTTACGGTTTCAGGTCTTTCCTTTACATCTTTAACCTGTTTTGAGTTTATTTTTGTAAAGAGTGTAAGAAAGTGACTTAGAGCTAATAGAAATTTTAGTGATTTTTTTTTTTAGTAAGACTAATATATTAAAATTTCTAGGAAATTCTGATCAGGTTATACTTTAAAATGACTAATATATTGGAAAGGCTTTAGTTGGATCTAAACAAGAAGAATAAACCTCCCTTCTTAGAAAAGACTGAGGCATAATTTTATACTTTAATCTTTCTTTCATTGGATTAATTGGTGTTCAAATAACCTGATATGGTATTATTTTTCTTTACTTTGTCCTATTATAAAGAAAATATAACATTACAGAAGAATTTGGGAAAACAGATTTAAAAATCAATAATGTGATGTTAAATTTTGCATATTCTCTTCAAGATTTTTTCATATCATTTATATTTCTGGCACAGTTGCTATGATAAGAGTACATGAAATTTTCTAATCTTACTTTTAAACAAAACAATTGGAAAATATAAATTACTTATTGTGTTACTAAGAGAAGAATGTGATTAATGTGAATTCACTACTAACTGGGATTGAAAAAAAATTACAAGACAGTTCTTCCTCTCTAAACATGTAATTAATACCAGAATATTTATAACTCTCTCTTTAATGCCAATAGCACTGTACTCTGTATCTTTACCTTCACAGACAGTGGAAAGTTAGAAATTTGGAAGATAAATATATTGATATTAAATTTGAGGATGACATCCATAAAATTACAGTAAAACATGAACTTTGTGGTCTTGTGACTGAGTTTCGTTTTTTGCTTTTGTTTTGCTTTGTTTTTGTATCAGAGATGATTGTTGACCATCAGATTGAGACAGGCCTATTGAAACCTGACCTTAAGGATAAGGTGACCTATACTTTGCTCCGGAAGCACCGGCATCAAACCAAGAAATCCAACCTTCGATCCCTGGCTGACATTGGGAAGACAGTCTCCAGTGCAAGTAGGATGTTTACCAACCCTGATAATGGTAATGCAGGGGCCGCCTGGCTGCTGCTCTCTCTTACCTGCCTCACTCACCTTTATTCCACCTCTTGTCACCTTTATTATTTTTTTTTAAATCCCTCTTCTTATTTCTTCTTTTCTCAAGTTCATATGCCACAGCCATTTCATAATGACACTTTTTATCCAATTGGGCAGGTTTGCAGTCCTGTTGGAAAGATGTCAGCAGTTACTGTAGGCTGCAGATGGCTTGCTTGTTCCACACACATCTATTCTGATTGACTGAGAGGGTTTGGTAATAACGCTATGATAACACTATGATAAAACAACTGAATGTTTCCAATGAATCAGCAAACTTGTAGATTATTGAGTACATCAAGGAAAGTGCTTTTGACATGGTGGCTTGTCAGAATTAGGAGGATAGACTAAGATATGATACTCTGACATCGCGTATCATGAAGTGTTTGCTTGGTACATGAGTTGGTGTCCAGCCTGTAAATGATCATTCATAAAAGTAAGGTTCAGTATTACTTTTACTGCTTAAAAGACCAATCTACTCTTTTGTTATATGATACTGATAGTTAGATGTGAGAATAATTATTCAAGGTAGGATATTAATCCCATTATATAGCAATAGGAAAGGCACTGTGTTTTATTTATACTCTCTTGCATTTACCAGAGTTTCTTGCAGAGCGTCTATCCTCTGTATCATTGTCTTTGTTTCGAATAAATTTCATGATTTGGTGCAAGTCTAAGGGAGAAGTTAATTTCCATGAGGTATGGAAAATGAAGTTGTGGGGAACGAGTTGCTAAGCATTGGGCTGGTAAAAACTAGGTCTCTCCCATTCCACCCCCAGTCATTTTAGTATTAAGAGAAATGAGTAGATAAGGGAGCTTCTAATTCATTGTTCTCAGCTGCACTTTCAGAATAACATAAAACATGTTGTCATGGAAAAGGTGGACTAAGTGAAGTGTATAAACCGAACTCTAACTCAGCCACTCCATTTCTGAAATCGGGTTTTCTGACTTAATATTAAAATTAATGGTTGGCTGGGAGAGAGCTTACTGTTAGCAAACTTTGCTATATTTTGGAACCATTCTATGTAGTTTTTTTAATGAGTGTCTAGTCCTTAAGCAGAACCAAATGAAAAGTTCAATTTTATTGAGCGACTTTTATATTGATTTAATTGCTGCTGTAAGTGTTTTTTTGAAGCACAACAGGTTATAAATAAATAATTAACATTAAAATGTTCTTTATAAAAAACATTCACAAAAGGAAGAATCTAATCTAGAACATTCCTGTGACACTTTGATGGTTCTACCATTACCTGGGATATTGAGGCTGACTGGAAATGTTTTGATTTTTGTATATCTCTTGTTTTATTTATTTTTTAAATAGCATTTTGAAGAGTTTAATGGCTGGAAATGTTATGTGATAAACAGTTTGTTAAAACTGATGTCACAAATAATTTTAAAAACAACTCACATTTTAAAAATTATGGCATTTAAAGTACAAGTCTGTTTTTTAATATCTTTATTATCCTCTTTCTCACATAAAATGAAATTTTATGATTTGGAGACTTACTTTTTTTATCACGAAGTTGGTGGTAGTTATAAAGAAGCAAGAAAGTGCATTGTTTTCAAATGTTGCTGTATTTGCGACGAGAAGAGGAATGAATATTGTAGAGCAAGGGTGCCTTCTACCAGTGTGGTGTGAGGGTGCGCTTCATTTTCACGGAAGTATAGGCAGAGGAGAAATTAGGAACAGATGGGTCTTGGAAGCCAGAATCTTGTGCTTTAGGGGAAAGCATTTGGACATGGAATACAACTAATGAGTTGATATTGCTCGGTCGTTCAATCTTTTATCCTATCAGTAGATCTTTGTACTTCAGAGGAAAGTTGAAATTGCATTTGTCACTCACCTTCTCACATGTGAAATGCCATAGATGCTGGGCAGAAAGCAAGTAGGAAGGGCAGGCAGTTCTTTTTCTTTCTGACTCTTCAGCTGTTCAGCTTACACCCTACAGCATGGAATATGATTAGGCCTTTTAAAAGATGTTATTGGCATTTGTGTTACCTAACTCCTTTTAAATATCCAGAGGCAAGATTTGGCTCTAAGAGATTCTATAGTAATGAGTTTCATGTGCCTCCAAGGTACATTATTATAAAGTATCAGATGGGAAATTTTTGGTTATCTAGAGGCACTTTTTCTTAACTTGAAAGTTTATACAGTTAGAAATGTTCTTAAAGTAAAATTCTAAAATAAAAAATTATAGAACTTTTGCTACTACTTTAATAAATCAGAATAATGTATCGATTGTAGTTGAAGCTAGATTCTAATACCCCCATGTAAACTCCTAGATAAACTGAAGTCACCTTGGTTTTCTATCACAGCCTTAGAAAATAGACTCAGGATGATGCCAGCCTTAGTTATGATAGCAACAATGCAATTAATAGCTGAAATCTATGGACATACTGTAGAATTGGAAATTTTTTCATTCCCCAGTAGTGTGCTACCTCTTAGGTACTCACAAGAGCCAATTGCTATCGGGAATTTTGAGGGCTGGTTGTAAAACACAGCTACTATTAAAAATTAAATTACATAAACATATACAGTTAGATCATATTATTAAAAACAATGGTAATAAATACTCAAAATTCATTATCTCCTACTTATTTTACTGCATTTTACTATAGGCTATGCTCTTCAGGTTACATCTATTGTGTCTGTGTAGTCAAAATGCTACAAAATAGGGTTCTGCTACAAAATAGTGGGAAGTAGAAAACTTCTTCCCAACTCTGTATTCAGGGACTTCATATTGGAAGCTTGGACTCAGTTACGATGGTAGTATTACACCATAGAAATCAGCAAACTCTACAAATCAGGACTTGATATATTGTTTTGTCAATTGTTTCTAGACTTAAAAAAGGGATAGAGAAAATGCTAATAATGCAGATTTAACTTAAAAGTAGGTAGTGTCTATAGCCATTATCTTAGCTTGGGCTCCTATAGCATGTTACCATAGACTGGTATAAATGCTTAAACACAAGCATTTATTTCTCATAGTTCTAGAGGCTGGGAAGTCCAAGATCAAGATAATGCATATGTGGTTCTTGGTGAGGGTCCTCTTCTTGGTTTGTAGATGGTCACCTTCTCATTCCATCTCCACGTGGTAGAGAGAGCTCGATCATCTTTCTCCTGTTTCTTCTTATAAGGGTGCTAATTCCATTCATGAAGACTCTGCACCCAAAGCCCCACCTCCTAATACCATTACATTGGGAGTTAGGATTTCAATATATGAATTTTGGGAGAATACAAACATTCAGTCCATAACAGCTATTAAAATGTGAATAACACAAAGAATTGAGGAAATATTCTTTCAGTATTCAAAAGATATTATCCAATTTAGCGAAGGAGTCACCCACATCATTGATGATTGAGTGAAGTCAGTACACTCATACTTACATATATCTTCATTGTTTCACTTTTGTCTTACTCATTAACATATATGATAATGGATGTTCAACATGGATGTTGGACCTATGCTTGTTTGCCAGCTGAAACCATAAGTTGGCTACTGATAGAAGAGTTTGGTAAAAATCAACAAAAGTTTTCTGTGAGAATCAACTGGCTGTAGGCAGTTTACAGTGGAGCATTGTGTATTTATTATTTGTACGTGTGCTGCACATCTTTTATAGCAGTAAAATTTACTACACATACACACACACACACACACACACACACACACACACACACACACACACACACACACTTTTCCACCAGAGAGCTGGTTTTCAAACATTTACCAGCCCATGCACTACAGCCCACCACTGTCTAGCCATGGCCAAAGGTTAACTCTAATTTTTTGGGTCTTGATGTGGCTTTGGATTCCAGATGATTTAATGATTTTGAAAAGAAATGAAAAACATTTTTATTTTTAATAAATCAGGGAAGAATCAGGCTAGCTTCCAAGGTGTTAATTATTGTGAAATTGCCACTTATCCAAGACATCTGTGAATTCTGGTGGGCATGTCTGCCAGGTACTAAATTTTAGGCAAGTGCTATATTTTCTCAATATATTACTTGAGGCATTTCTATGGAGTTAGTGTTGCATGAAGAAATTAATGAAGTTTTCATTTCCTCTGGTGTTAGACTTTCGTTTAGCTATTCTCTTTTTCTTTCTCACTGTTATTTTAGGTTGAACCATATGAAATTGCCATTTTTGTGGGTAAAATAAAGTTGACTATCGGCAATTTCATATGGTTCTACTTAATAATTTGGTCAGAGATACTTAGATAATAGTTCTGTATTATTTTAGTTTACTATGAAAGAATAACATTGAAGCCTAGGAACATTCCTTGGTAGTATTTAAAAATCAAATAAGATGTATTTAGTTTATGTTTTATTAGAAAGTGAAAGTAAAGTTTATACCTAATCTGTATTCAGTCAATAAATTGACAAGGTTACCTGATAACTCTGTTTTAAAAAGTCATGTTTTATAGGATTATCTGATTTTTAAAAGTATAATTTACCATTTAAATGGATACTTTTGATACGCATGGTCTAATCTTACAAAAGATGAGTAATACCCAACTTAAGGACCAAGAACCATAATTCGAGTATTCGGCTCTCACTCCCTTTATGGAAATTTGGGCAAAGCCATTATGAATTTGTCCCTGGTCTTTTCCTGGCTTCATTTTTTCCCCCTAGACTACCATAAAAATCCTTTCCTTCCGTGGTCTGGGAGTACAGATGCCCTTTACTGAGAAGTGACTTTAGTTATCCAACTGCATCTAGACTATGAATTTCATTTTGCCCAATCCAATTTTATGATCCCAATATTCATTAGTTTTTTCAGCAAAAAACTGGAAAGGTAATTTAGTACCCAGTTTCTATGTTTGTAAAACAGAGATAATGAAAATTAAATGAGATAATAAATGTAAAATGTTTAGAATGGTAACTGTACATAGTAATCACTCAACAGATAATACTAAAGTATATGTAATAAGTTTAGACACAAGTAAGGAAGAAAAATCTCATATTGAGTAAGAGTATTTTCTGGCATGCTATTTGCTCTGTAACTTAACTATTTTGGAAGAATCTCATGGGTATAGTGCTGATTTATTTTCTCTGCCCTTTGATAAATGATACCAATACCGTTTCATTAGCAATGGGAGAGGAAGAAGCCCTTTCTCATCACAGCCCCCTTACAGAATAGTCTGTCCCCATCATTGATTTTCCTCTTTGCTGGCTTTGAGGGAAACCCTAAACCACACTGAGAATCGAAGACTTAAAGCCGCTGCAGCAGGTGGATGAGGATTTGGAAAAGGTGGCAGCTCCAAGCCAGGGCAGCTGGCTCCTGGGCCTCGTGCTGCTTCCTCCAGGCTTTCTCCTGGTGCACTTTGGCCTCTTCTGTAGTTATGGGGGCTCAGGGCCTGCTCCTGATTGAACCTCCAAATTTTATCTGAATTCACCAGTTTCTGTTTGTCTATCAGGTATGAGAAATGCAGTCCACTTGCTCCCACCATTTATTGCCCACCCTTTACTTTCTCCCCGGATTCCTCTATTCAGTGTTATCTGCCAGGCAGGATGCTGCTTCCTAACTCTTTCCCACACTGCTGTTTCTGACATTAGCACACAACACCTTTAGGTATTTTAAAAAGTGTAGTCTATTGCTGTTACCTATAATAACATAGATAGTGGTTAGCAACGTAGAACAAATAATGAAAAGAAATCATTTTTTTTCCGTTAGTAGTAATTCTAGGTCCCACTGAAATGTAAGTAGGATTAGCTAGGCTCTTGCTGCTTTGCACCCGATTGGAGGTTAGGCATATTCCAGCTATTTGGTTTGGGTATTAGATCAAGCTGCCTAGATACTGACATGTGGTGGATTTGGCTGGGACCATCGCCAGGTTTGGCAGCTTTCTCAGTCACTTTAGACATTCTTAACTTTTGTCTGTGTTTTGGATTCCAGCTTACCCCAATTGTTTCTGGCTGGTTATTCTACTTTGCAATATCCCTTTCCCCCCATACCCTTGAATTCAGACCTGCTCCCTGAATCAGTGGGTAAGGCAGACATTTCCCTGACTTCTCTCAAAGATGCTGTTCCAGAAGCAGGTCACTGTGCTTCTCCAGTTCTGAGATAGGTCAGCTGACAGGCTCACATCACCTTCAGAGGAGAGTCATCTTCCCAGGTGCCTTTCTGCGTATAACCAGCTCTTTTCAAAAACCAGCAGCACACATCCATCTGTTTTGTTCAGAACTCTAATTCTCCGTTCATTTGCACAGCACAGATGAATGTCCTGGCTAGAATTCAGTGAATGACCAAGCTCTTCTCAGTCTTGGATTAAATGAACCAATCCATGGAAAGTTTCTAGAAAAATGTCTGAAGAAAAGTATTCCTTAATAACTGTAGTATTTCTAAATCATCTATCAGATACTATTCTTTTTTTTTTTCTTTCCCCAGACAGGTGACTGATCTTCTAAGATTTTTAATGTTCAGATCTTTAAATAAACAATAATACATTTTTTCTCCAAGGGTCATGCCCTTGCAGTATTTGCTAGTCTAGTCTGCTGTTTATGGCAATGAAGAGTCAGTCTTAAGAGATATAACACAAGTGAGTATTTAGTTTTTGATATTGAAGGCCTACTTTACAATCTTCTCCTTGAAGACATGGCACCATCTTTTCCAAAGGCTTCATTCTAATCTGGGAGTAATACTTAGTAGCAGTATGAATTTGAGCAATTTACATTATCTCCTTGAGCCACAGTTTCTATATCTGTAAAATAAGGGTACTAATGTCTTATTCTATGTATATAACCAGGAGTAAATGAGATACCTTTGTGAGTATTTAATAATCATAACGTGAGATGTCATTGTAAGGAACAGCTATTATTCAGAAATATTTTAAGGGGAAAATTTAGTGCCTTTCAGATTTAAAACTGAAGACAGAGCTTCAATTCCCCACCATTATTTTGTATTTTCTCATTTTCTGTGTCTTTTAATTTTTTTCCCCCACCACTCCATATATGAAAACATTCTTGGAGTTTTATTTTTAAAACAGCACTACTTTCATTATCAACTTTACAGAATCCAAATAATACATAAGGAGGTGCCACTCATGGGCTTTATAATATTTTTAACTTAGAGTATAAAGATTGATTAGTATGTCTGAGCAATGACAGTTCTTAGCTATCAATAAATAATACATGTATAGCAGGATGTTACCATGAAATAACCATATTTAAAAATTTTACTAATTGCCAGTCTGTTTTACATAACCACGGTCTGTGATGGAGTAAAGGAATGGAATGATTCTCATCGTCGTATCTTACCACATATGAATATTCTCTTCTCCATTTCTTTCTTTCTCTGGAAAAGAGCCCTTAACTGATTTTCTGCTGCCAGCCTCGAGTAAATCTTCTGCCAAGGCTTGAGATCCTTGATAGAGCTGCCCTTGTGAAGTCTTGCTTTTCCCAGACTTGCTGTGAGAGCAGACAGGAGGGTAGGTGTAGATCCTACTCCCTGCCCTGGTCTCTATGAAAGAGAAATAGAGAGGAGAGGAGAGGGAAGGACAAGAAAACATGAGGGATGAGGGAAGGCAAAATAGAGACATGAGATGTGAGCTCTGTGGACTCTTTGCCGTGTCTTCCCAAAAGAAAAAAGGGGGAAGAAAATCAAAGTCTTCCAAGAATGATAAAGCATGCCTCATTTTACTTGAACCCTGTTTCAGTATAAATACAAAGGACAAAAAGGAGATTTTTTTGGGGGTTCATGAACCTGATTTCTTAAAAATCACATTTTGATATTAAAGTTGCATTAAATTAAGCCAAGGTTGCTGTCTTTCATGTTTTCCAGCACCCTTCAGGATGTTGAACAAAGGAAGTATCGTTCCATCAATGGTTGTAGTAGTAGCAGCAACAACAATAATACCTCCCATTAATTGAGCACCTGTTATACACCAGGCATTGTTTCCTGTGATGTTTCTAATGTTTCTATATCATTATCCCCAACTGCAGATGAAAAACCTGAAGCTCAGAAATGTAAAATAACTTTCCTCAAGATAGAGAAGTGGGGGAACCTAGTGCCCTTGATAACAATATTCATATTCAGCTACAGTGGTAATGAACTTCCTCAACCATAATTTATTTCCCACACATCAGTGATTCCACAGCTCTTACTTTGTGTAACCCTGTGTTGTTGAAGGGCTCTGAGGTCATTCTGTGCCTAGGCAGGAATCCATGCCAAACATGGCAGTCGGATGTCTTTATTGGCTTTCTAAATGGAGACTTCTAGGCAACATGTCATGTGTTTACAGGAGAAATATTGCTAAACTCCTGAGTTAAATTTCTTGGCTAAATAATGGTGTGGAATGCATAGTAGGTGCTGAATAACTATTTGAACATACAACATTGCAATCCGGAAAGAGTCCTAAACTTTTAGCACGAGTAAAATTTGTTTTCTTCTTAATAGGATTGCTAAGAAAATGTTTTTTTGATAGGGTTTTTTTGTGTTTTTTTCTTTTTGGTTTATTTGCCTGATTCAAGTAGGGACACCCTTACTTGAACAGATTTAGGACTGATGGTTTTGAACAAGTTGATTCTCAAGGGAAAGATGAATCATTACTCCCACCCCCCCAACCCAAAATCCTCCTCACAACACCTTTTTCTACAGTCTAGCTATTGGAAACCATCACCCGAAAATCTTTAGAGCTATGTCTCCTCATCAAGTCACAATAATATGAACCAGTTTCTACCTTGTTTATGCCAGAAGTCAGGCAAAAGTGATTTAAAAGAGACTATGTAGGATAGTAGCAAAGCTATTTATTTTGTAGCTTAAGTGTAGAAGAGGTACAGTGAAAGCATTATTTGGAAAAGGCTTACACAATATATCATTACCATGCTATCTATAATCATAGAAAGTTTGGCTTCATGTTTAAGAACAACTTTTCAAAATTTTATCTTTGGAGTAAATTTGTGAAGAGAAGAAAAGCAGTATGAAAAGGTTACAGAGTTTGTATCTCTTCCTGCACAGAAGTACACAGAGGTCTAACAAATCAAAATGTTGGAATTTGCCAATATGAGTAATGGATGCTGTGAGCCTTCCAGTTTTCATGAGGGTAAGCAGCCAGATGGCTCCAATCAGCTTTACTAAAACACAGGTGCCAAGTCTCTATGGGCAGTTTCGTTTTCATGCTTGTCTTTGGAGCCAGGTTCTTTGCCAGTGTGTGCCAGGCTCCATTCCATTGTCCCCTGGATGGTGAGGCTTAGCATCAGCGGAGGCTGTATATGCAAAAAGGAGTTCCCAGCTTTAGTTCCCAACAAATAACGCACTGACATGTTGGCGGGGGGTGGGGGTGTAGAGGAGAGAGAAGCTGTTGGGGAAAGGCAGTCATCAGCACCCGAGTTTTGGAGCAGCTGCTGACCTCTTGTACTCATTTTAGGAGCAAGCCATGGTATTGGTGATAGAATTTGGGTGGCTTTTTACTTGTTCAGCAGCTGAAGAATGTGAAGGCTCTTTTGAGTTTACTTTGCATTCCTAACCTCCCTCTGTTCTCACTGATTTGGAATTTTAGTTGGTCCTTTCTTGGTCCTAGATAAATGGCTGCCAGTTGTCCAACCTCTTCCATTTCCTTTAGCTAAGCCTGCAGGAATATTGGCTCGCTAAGCAGGTCCCTCAGTTGTCAAAAGAAATAGGAGGTGAAAATTGGCCCGTATGATAATATATATTTCTAAATGCCTCCCTCTTAACAAAAGCAATTTTGGAATAATCTCAACTGGTTCATTTCCCTTTTTCATTTTTCTTAGTGCAATAAAAACTTGCAAAGAAGTTCAATTATGGGAAACAAAAATTCAGATTGCAAAGAAAAGACATCAGACTTGCCTCAAACAGGTGCTGGCACAGATGGCCCGCTCACAAGTCCTGGCTTTATTTACAGCTTTTAAACACAGACAGATAAATTGACAAAAATGTTTCTAGATTTTATAATGTGCTGAATGCCTAAATTTGGCCATCAACTTACATTAATTTATAATTGATTCAATTTAGAACTTGACCTCCCCAGTCACTAATAGCCTTAAGAGGACTATTTGTCTACCCTGTCATTTGCACACTTGTGTCAATAGATAATCTTTGCTTTCGGTTGGATATGCTTTCGTTTGTTGCTTTGATCATTTAATGACTATATTATTTAGGAGAAAAAAACTCTCGCAAGTCAAATGTATGTAGTCTGATGGTTAGTTATTTCCAACCTCATTGTTGTTCCTTGAAGGATAATTATGCTGCCTGTCTTACCAGGAGTGAGGCGTTTGATGAGAATAGCGAAACAGATGACATGAAACCCAAATGGAACTATCTTCAGGCTGAAGTTGATGGTGTTCTCCAGTTGATTAAAAATATCTGGAGGCACTATGCTGTATATTTAGCCTACATCATTATTCTGTCTCTGATGTGGTCTAACATTTGGCATGGGTACACCACATATTAAAATTATAGTAAAATTAAGTATTAAAGGGCACCAGAAAATGAGAAATAACATGCATTTCTAAATTGATTTGTATTGGTTGATTTGTCTGTATCCTAGACTCATGTTCCTCAAGGGCTGAAAAACAGGAAGCAAAGGGAATTGAAAACCAGTTCTGTATTCATCAAGGAAAATATTTCCGAAGTCAGAGTACGAAATGTTGCTTTTTTTTTTTTTTTTTTTTTTTGCGGTACGCGGGCCTCTCACTGCTGTGGCCTCTCCCGTTGCGGAGCACAGGCTCCGGACGCGCAGGCTCAGCGGCCATGGCTCAAGGGCCCAGCCGCTCCGCGGCATGTGGGATCTTCCTGGACCAGGGCATGAACCCGCGTCCCCTGCATCGGCAGGTGGACTCTCAACCACTGCGCCACCGGGGAAGGCCTGAAATGTTGCTTTCTGTTTTGTGTACAAGATCCATGAAAGGGTCTCTTGGGTAAATCACAAGAAAGCGCGTTACTAATGTAACACCCTGCTCCCTGTGCTTTACAAAAGCGTGTGTAACTTCCCTCTGTGTGTGCTCATGTGGTGCAAGGTTATTAACAGTCTTGATCGTACATCTTGAGATTAGTGTTCATTATGTAAATCTTTCCTCTGGATATAATCCATGTTTTTTGTGTTAGAACTTCAGGGCGGATCATCCACTGGTACTTGGGGAACTATGATGATTGAATGTAATTTGTTTTAGGCTTTTAAATTCTGTGTTGGGATTTGTTCCATCTAAGGATGCAGGGTCATGGGAGGGGTGTGTGTGTCAATGTAATATGTCATTGTTCTCCTTTAACCTGCTTGTGTGATTTGCTTTAGTATTTTTTTCTTCTTAATTAATGCTTTCATCCTCATCCTTGCTGTGGCTGCTCATGTGTCCTCCTCCTCTTCCTGTCTTCTGCTTCTGACACTAAAGCCCGCAGCCCGCTTGAGAACTCAGTGCCCTGCCTAGCAACCCGCACCTTGGACGATGACCCCCGAGTGCGGCGCTTTCCCAGCGTGGGATGGCTGAGTAAGTCAATGACCGGGAAAGGGCAAGGATGGTGGCAGTGGTGGGTGTGGGAGGGCACGAAGATGGGGCTCATGGTTACTGAGTGGAGGACATCCTCAAGAATGCCTGAAGGGTAAGGCTCACAGATTCCTAAATTCACAATTACGGATTCATTTCTTGTTAGCAAAGAGGACAGTAATAGTGTATTCTTTGGGTGGTCTGCCATCCTGCATTAAGCCGAGTACCTTGTAAGGCAGTGGAAAGAGTTGGAGACTAAGGGTTGGGCTTGGCACTGGCAGTGCTCCCTCCACGGAACACTTACAGAACCTCAGTTTCCTCGTGGTGGTGATGACGCCAGATCTTCTTACTTCAGAGGATTGGGAGGAAGATCTCTTAAAGATGAGGTCTCTGAAGGTGGTGTGAAAGCATTCAGATGCTGGATGAGAGGAAAAACTAAGTTAGTGGTCTAAATCTCCCCTCCCCCCCATACCTGTTAAGTGACAAAAAGGCAGTAGGTGCTACAGACAATGAAAACGTAGCATAAGATAGAATCTTTATTTTTTTTTTTATAAAATAAAGAGTTTTGTTAAAGAGACAAGATTTATATACCTAAAACCAAAAGAGAAAAGAACATGTACCAAAAACATCTGCTGGGCCTGGGAGTTGTGATGGTAGAAGAGGCTTTTGGAGGAGATGATCTTGGGGCTAAATCTTAAAGGAAAAGTAAGAATTTGGTGGCAGGAGAATTGGGGGGGAAGGGCCACTTATTGAACTACTAACTTTGTAATTATTTCTGCTGTACAGTAGGTCTAAGAAGCTTGAAAAATAATTTTGTCTTGAATAATGATAAGAGTTACAAACATTAATTCATCACTTTTTTTGGTACAAACCCTGAGCTAAGTACTTTATGGGATACCATTTAATTTTCTGAACAATCCTGTGAAATGGCTATTGTTATCCACAGTTTACAGATGAAGAAATGGGGCTTAGAGAGGTTTAATAACAGATCATTAAGTGTCTTGGGCAGGACTTGAACTTCTTCATGTAGTAGTTTCATCTATAACTTTTACAAATAGTGTCTTACTGAAGTTAAAGTGTAAGAAACTCACATGGTTACATTGCCAGAAAGATTTACTCACCTTGCAGTGAACCTTCAGCATTCACATGATTTTCTCTGCAAAAATCACCCATTTCTTTCAGTAAACTTTTTTCTCAGTGGTGCCTCTTAGGGAAAAAATAAATGCAGGTACAAAGTTTAGTCATTGGAATTTGGAGTCAGGCAGAACTGGATTTGAATCCTGCATCTACCACTTACTGGCCTCTTCACTTTGGGCAAGTTACTTCTCTAATGGAAATCTGGGTTTACAGAAAACCCAACTGTAAAACTGGGTTAATCTTACCAACATAGGATTGTTGTGAGAATTAACTTAGAAATATGTAAAGTGTTTAGTGTATTGCTCAGCACTCAGTAAATCTAGCATTTACCGTTACTAGGAAGGTGTTTATAGGAATTGCTCAAGAAAATGTAGCTGTTGTTATCCTTTTAAAGTTTTATTTATTCCATGTCAGACATCTAGACATTGATATACTGTTGTGGATAAAGTATCAAGGAAATTGACCAAAACGTTCAGTTTGCTCATGTTGTGGAAATATGGCACCTATTTGGAAATTAACTTAAGATCACACCCTGGGCCAATCCTTCTAAGAAAACACATTTTAGTCATGAGAGATGATTCTTCTCATTGTCTATTTATATGACATATTCTCTCCCTAAACAAACGACTTTGATGTATCATCTCAGTCACCTCCCCCAGGGCTCCCTATTTTTTTTTTTTTTTTTTTTTTTTTTTTTGCGGTACGCGGGCCTCTCACTGTTGTGGCCTCTCCCGTTGCGGAGCACAGGCTCCGGACGCGCAGGCTCAGCGGCCATGGCTCACAGGCGCAGCCGCTCTGCAGCATGTGGGATCTTCCCGGACCGGGGCACGAACCCGCGTCCCCTGCATCGGCAGGCGGACTCTCAACCACTGCACCACCAGGGAAGCCCAGGGCTCCCTATTACCTACCACATCAGTTCAATAAACTTAATATACATAATATATAAAATAATGAAGATGTGCAAAGTGGCGTTAAGTCCTGCTGGTCCTACCAACCTATTCCTCATTTTCATCTCTTCTCAGTATGAAGCTCTAGTCTAAGCAGCTTGTCCTTTTTCTTTTGGTTTGTTTCGTGGGTGCCTTGATCTCTTTGCCTTTCTAAGAACACCTTTTCAATTATGCCCATGCAAAACTATTCAGTAGGACCCGAATGAAGTCCCATCTCCTTTATAAAATTGTTCTCATAAACACAAAAGATCTTTTCAGGTCCTAAATTTCCTAGTTCCTATTGTCTGTGTCTCACAGTGGAGGATTTGCTGTATGTTGTTTTATGTTGCCATCTGATGTTTCATGACTTGTATTTTTTCATTTCCACTGTATAGAAAATCTCCTTTAGGTCGGGAGCCTGATCTCATGCTTTTGTGTCCCTTCCAGTGCAGTGTAGGTATTTGAAACATAGGAGCTGTACAGGAAATATTTATTAATCCTTGACACGCTATCATTTCCTTAAAAACAACCAACAGTTCAGTTTTCTTTAGGGCCCATCTTGACCACAGTAAACTATTAACCAGAAGTGAATATTGTTTACCTGGAAAAATTATTTCCTTGTATTTCTGCTCACTGCAGTCTGATGAATTTTGTCATCAGTTTATTCTAATAGTTTACATGGAATTATTTTTTCAGAAACACCACCCAAAATATCACCTAAAAAACAGGTTTATGGACAAGGTTCCTTATCTTTTAGTATTCTCAGCAAGATATTTTCAGACTTAGTGTTAACGTGAAGTAACTACTACCTCTAATAAGCTACATTTAAAGTTGCTTTTGGGGAGTTAGCTCTCACCATTTTTACATTGTGTGCTTCTTATCTTAGTTGTCACCTGAAGCAGATGTGAGCTTACAGCTCTTATCCATTTCAAACGCTGCCAAGGTATTGAATTAGAAGTTGGAACAAAACCAAAAATGACTTCCTCTTAGAGATCTCACCAGCACGTCTAAAACCAGTCTGGGCTACTGCGAACAAAGGAGCTTTTACCTCTACTTTTCAGGACAAGTTAATACCCACCTAAATGCTTTGCCATTATTAGAGCGTAGGTGTGTGCCCTATCTTGGTAGATCCAGAATGGCTCTTCACTCTGAGCGCTTATCTGTGAATTCAGTTTGACGTCTAACAGCCCACATCCTCTGAGCCCTTAGAAAACACTTGTGTCATTTTGCAGTTATTGGCAGTGGAAATCAGCTGCTTTAGACTGTTAGGTCTGAACTTCAAAGAAGAAAATGAGGTTTAGGGGTTTTTTTCCTATCATCTTCTGCACATTCCAGCATCCGTCATCACTTGGCTTTGTATTGTGTCTTTCTGTCTAGTTTGTAAATCTACCAGGCAGGGACCCCCTGGTCCAATTCAGTGTATTGTTTTGTTTTGTAGGTACTTATCCGGTGTGTGATATTATTACTATCCCAAGTATTAATATTAGATAGTACTATTTTTTTTTTAAATGAAACCACAGTGGTATAATCCTGTAGATTCTTGTTTCATCTTACAACCAGGTTACACAGTTAACATTAGAATTGAAAGAACTGAAATGCAAGTGGGACTCTTTTGCTTTAGGGAAAAAAACATTGTATTTTTTCTTTTTGGGCATTTCTGGAATTAAGCAATTCAAGTCTTTCAACTGTTGGAAAGTTTACTGACCCAATAAAAATTATAATTTTCTCTGGCTCAAGAGTTTTCTTAAAGAGTACTGAAACTTCTTTAGGAAGGTCTTGAACCCAGAGAGTTCACTTTAACACATTCAAGTCAACGAATGTTCCCTGGGCCCTTCCATTTCTAGTTCCGTAGTCCAGTGGGAGAGAGAGGTGAGGGAAGTTCACAGCTGACAACAATTTGAGAGAGACAGAGCCCCCAGAAGAGTATGAGGAGGGACCTATTTGTCTACAGTGTGTAACAGAGTAGCTTACATTATACTCTCTGAAAATGCTTATTAGAAGAGTGGATAGTGGGGCATAAAACAATATTGGGGAATTAATTCTTCTCAGAGGAGGCAGACTTTTCAATGGGCCATAAAGAGTAGATTGTCCTTCCATTCATGGAGGTTGTGGTAAAAGCAGGAGTGAGACATTGAAAGGTAATACTAGGCTGAGAGAAAAGTGTACAAGCAACCAGGTTGTTGAGAATAGAGAAGAGTTTGTGTGACATAGAGTCAGTCAACACATTTAATTAGCAGAGAGGGCATAAGAACGGAACATGTGGGTGTTAAGGTGGCGAAATCATTAAGCTGTTTTGTGGAAGGTCTGTGAACGTTTTTTAGCAAGGAGGTAGTTTGGTCAGAACTGTGTATTAGGGAGATTAATCTGCCGGGGGTTTCAAATGGGTTAGAAGGGGGAAAGGCTGAAGGTAAGGAGGGAGTTAGGGGGTGACTGTAGGAGACCAGTTGAAGAGAACGAGCATCCAGGCTAGGATTGTGCCTGTGGGAATGGAAAGGAGGGGATATTGCAAGACGTGTTGTAGAGACGACATCTGCAGGAATTGGCACCCATTGAATGTCAGGGGATGCAGAGTAAGGAATCCAGGATGCCTCAGGTTTTGAGCTTGCAACCAGGGAGATGGTAGGAAACCTGTCATAGAAAAGGGTGATGGGGTTTACAGAAAGAAGACAGTCCCTATTTCTGCCCCTTTCATGCCTGCTGAGACCATCTTTGAAGATCCATTTGACTAGGAGATGGTTAGATTATGTATCATGGGCCAAGACTCTTTTAGAATTCTGCTTTGTTAGCACATTCTCACCTTAGTTTGGGGGATCCATTTAAACCTGTCTTTAGGGTGCAGAATGACCACCACATCACAGCTCTCTTTAGGCAACTAGTGAGTATAGATCATTTTCATCTTGATTCCCAGCATTTCACCTTCCATCCCTGTGTCCAAGATGTGGGCTTGTTCTTGATTGGGAATATTATTTGGGTCATTTATTGTACCATTCTCACATATACTTTTTGGCCTTTTCAAGGGCAAAAAGCAAATCCAAGTATAACTTTCAAAATTATCTCACTATAGCTTTTCATAGTGAAAGACTATGAAAAGACTGTAGGAAACGAAATCTTTCAGCAGCCTGACATCTACCTTCAGACTTCTTAGTTAACGTAAGACATTCAGAAAACTTATGTGGTATCCAAGAATAAATTATAACATTCTTCAAATACAGACAGTCCTAACCCCTTTCAAAAAGGGGGTGTTAGTTACTATTTATCCTGAGCTTCTGAAGAAGGGCTCATTAGTTATTTCATTGTTACCTAATATGGTATTTACAGCGGACTAAAGTAGATGCTGGCTCTAGAAGTTATTAATAGAAAGAATCAAGGTGGAGAAAGAATAAAAACTTAGAAATTCTGTTGTATTTCAGAGTACTGGGAACTTGGAGGAGATTTTAAGAGGCACAGATTTCGAAAAATTGTGACCATCTGCTGGAATTATGAAATAAGAGTTGTTTTTCCCCAGCAAGGAGAGCTTGGGAATTGTGAGCATTCAAACTTGTATTTGGCCAAATGGTGGTATATGTGGAATATGTTCACAATGGAAGTCTTCTTCTCCTCACCAAATCTGTGCCTTTTCCTGTCTTTCCTGTCCGTTACCGTCTTTCTCCCTCCTTTAGACTTGGAACCTTAGAGCCATCTTTGATTATGCATTCTCTCTTCCCCTCCACCCGCAGTGAAGGACTAAATCTGTTCAATGGTACGTCTGTCATGTTGCTCGCCTCTGTCTCCTTTCTGGTCTTAACTCTCATTGCTTTTGTTCAGGTCCTTATTTCCTCTTGCTTGGCCTGTTATCTGGGGTCACTGCTTATAGCTGGGCACAGGCAAATGCATCCTATACTTGCCTTCCAGTTAATCTTATCATTCCTGGCTGACATCCTCATGTGGAAATGGTCAGTGGCACCTCAGTGCATCTCAGGTCACATCCAACCCCCTGATCGTGGCACTCAAGGCCCATTGCATAGTGACCTAAAGTTCAGGAAGCAGCATCTCATGCTGTTGTATTTCCCTTTATCTACACTACATTTCAGAAGCTACTTACCATTACTTGAAGCTGCTGAATATTTCCCTCTGTTAGTGTCTTTGCCCTGAACAGTCGCTCCACTTGAAATACTTCCCTTTCTCCTGAGACTTTCTGTCAAAATTCTGCCAGTTGTTCAAGGCCCACATTCTCCTTGAAACATGCCCAACTTGAGGTACTCTCTACTGACCTTGAATTCTGAAAGCACCTTTTTTTGCGCCTCCTCCCATGACCTTTATCTCATTCTGCTTTGTGTTGTAGTGTGTGGGTACGTCCTGTTCCCTCTACTAGCTATACCTTTCTTAAGCAGGACCCGTGTCGAGTTGACTTAGGTATCCTCTATTGCAGGGATGGACAATTAAGGCCTATGTGACATACTGTCTGGTTTTGTAAATAAAGTTTTATTGGAACACAACCATGCTCATTAGTTTATGTATTGTCTATGGCTGCTTTCATGCTACAGTGGTAGAGCTGAATAGTGGCAACAGAGAATGTATGGCCCACAAAGGCTAAAATATTTACTATCTGCCCCTTTTACAGAAAAAGTTTTCTGACCAATTACACTACGGAACTAGTTCTCAAAGTGGGGACTGGGGACCCCTGGGTATCCCTGAGACCCTTTCAAAGAGTTTGAAAGGTCTTAGGTTTTTCTTTATATCACTCAACCAAAACAGCATATCTCAACAGATTGAACATAGAGGCAGACATGAGAATCCAGGTGTATCTTCATTAAGCCATACATTCAAGATATTTGTAAAAATGTGAAACAATGCCATTCTTCTTGCCAAATTTTTAGTTTTGGAAAATACAGTTATTTTTCATAAAATACATTACTTATGTTAACATGCAATGGGTTTATTATGTAATACATTACTTATGTTAACATGCAATGGGTTTATTATGTTATTTTAAATTAATAAATATTTTTAAAACTTTATTTTTAATTCCTAACATGGTCTAAACCAGATAAATAAACACTCTTAATTTTTGGGTCTTCCTGACCTTTCTTCACTGCTTTCATGACAACTAGTAGTCAAGGTGGGCTGGATTTTGCTAACCCCAAACATCTCAGTTAACACCACAGAAGCTTCTGTTAAACTACTACATGCTTAATGTGGAACTGTGAGAGCCATGCTCATCATCCTTATACAGGATCCAGGCGAACGGAAGCCTTATCTTGGTTCATGGTTCCACAGTCACTGTAGCATGGGAAAGAGTTAAGGTGACTCCTGGGCTGCCTCAATAACTTGTGTCCAGCAATGACATGTTATTTTCACTCATATTTCATTCACCAAAGTGAGTCATATGCCCATACCTAACTTCAAAGAATTGTTATCCTACCATGTGCCCAGAAGGTAAAGATTCAGAGATATTTGGTGGACAGCACCAATGGCTCCCACCCAGTTATAACGGAAATTGTAACCTTGACTTTGGAGCGTGCCCTTCTGAGCAATGCTGAGAACCATGTGACGCTATGCAAGGCCAGTGTGCAGAAAATACTCTCCTCCTGCCTACTTGTATAGACGGAAGAAGAGAGCTTTTCTCATAGTGAGGAAGGACTAGGGTTACCAGTTCAAGGTCTCCCAAAGAACTGCTGGGGCTGTAGTTTTATGGGAGACTTCTGAGATTAGATGGGATTATTTTGAAACTGATGGAGGGTCTTTCATGCAGATGTATAGTAAACCACTCTTATTAGACCAAACAATGTCTGGATTTCATTCTTGGAGACCACTGAAGATCTAACTACTTGAATTAGTGTGTCTGTCCACATGTGAGTGAGAGAGACTGAAGGAAAAGCAAATGTAATATTCTAGCTGCAGTTGTCAATTTCAAAGTTAATAATGAAATTTCTTCTTGGCAGCATGTAGTAGAATTTTACTTTGATGAAAATTACAGGCGGAATCTTCAGTAATAATGGCTTTTCTTTCTGTGGTAAACTGAATGTTTATGGTGTTTAGAGTTGTCCTGGTAATTCAGATTCCAATTCTAGTCCTCTTAATGCATCCTCCCCCTCAGGAGCCCCTCTTCCAACCCTTGTCAGAGCAGAATCCCCTATCATCTTGTACTCCTTCTTGTCCTTCATCCTTCATCCCCTTCCTATTCATTCCTGCCTTTCCCTGACTCTCCATTACAACTGCTTTACTTTGGATCCTCATTATCTCTTGCGTGAACTATTTTAATATCCTCCTCCTTTTCTAGCCTTCATTCTTGCCCCTTGAAATCCATCTTTCACAACCGCCAGAAGGACTTACCTAAGTCACAGATGCACACATATCACTCCCTCTGCTCAAAAAACATTAGTGGTGTGGTTGAGAGTCCGCCTGCCGATGCGGGGGACACGGGTTCATGCCCCGGTCCGGGAAGATCCCCCATGCCGCAGAGTGGCTGGGCCCGTGAGCCATGGCCGCTGAGCCTGCGCGTCCGGAGCCTGTGCTCCGCAACGGGAGAGGCCACAACAGTGAGAGGCCCACGTACCGCAAAAAAAAAAAAAGCAAACAAAAAAACCATTAGTGGCTACTCCCTATTTTTTGTACGCCCAAGCCCAAGCGTCATAGCCTTGCTCATGTTGAGAAGGTCAAGCCCAAGTTCCCTAACCTGTGAGATGCTCCTTGAGTTGGTCTCTGCTTAACTCTGTAATCATCTCTTGACATTTCCACTCTGGTACTACCAGCTCCAGTAATATATGGATTCTCATATACTTAGATTACATGCCTTTCAGTCTTTCTGTCCCTTATTTTTGCTGTTGCAGCTTCTCCCACTTTTCTAAATTTAATCTATCCTTGAAGCTCTTATTTCCTCCAGGAGACTCTTTTTCATTTCTCTTTCCTTCCTCCCTCCCACCAATGTGCCCCTTCCTCATTTCTGCTCTCATACTCCCTGCCATTACTTTATCACCACACCATAGTACAAATATGTTTCCTTCATGGTTGGCAAAGTGCTCAAAGAGCCTGAACCACATCCCATCATCTTTCAATCCCCTCTGCCAAGCACAATGTTGCACACTTAGTAGAGGTTTAGTAAACGTTGGACTGGATTCATTCATCCACCCAGCTCTTGCCATGGGTAAATTATTTGCAAACCATACACTGTCAGTCACACTTGTATCTCCTTTGTCCCCATTAGGTTGGTATGGACAGGATATGCTCTTATCATCTTTAAGAGCTTAGTCGATCTGAAAACAAATAAGAAAGGAAATAGAATACGTAGCATTTACTTAACCAGAATGTGTAGTATCCATTTGCCTGAGATAAACTTTCTGAACAATAGGTAGTTCCTTTTTTGTTTTTGACTGTTGGGTACTCTTCTCAAATATATCTACATTTCCTTATTTGTATGACTTAGTTTTCTTTAACTTTTTTTTTTCCTTTTGGTGAGGGGTGCTGGTGGTGTGCAGGCTGTTTTTGGACCATAAGTGGTGATTCTTCCTACCTAGACTGGGGTTCTTTTGGAGAAAACTGATTTGTTTCTTACTCAGGGGGCTAATGTAGTGCCTGACACACACTTTGTGAATATTTGTTGATTAATTGAACACTTAACCTGAAAATGGGAGAAAAGATGGAAAAGAGAGGTAATGAGAAAACGTAGAGCAGGAATGATTGTTTTAAATTTGTCAGATCATAGTCTTCATATCATACCCAACTCACCAGCTTTACTGGCATGGGAAGCTCTGCTGCTTTTCTGTAGCTGCTGACAGTATTGATAGAATTTGAGAATTGGATTCCTTGGCTAGGGCATCCATTTCTTGCTGACTAGATCATTCTATCCATGGTTGAGATACCACTACCAAGGCAACGACGACTATTATTAGCTGTCATTTATTTATTCAAGCAAGTGCTGTCCCAGCTAATCCCCACAAAACATTCTATGAAGTAAGCATCCCTGACTCTTGTTATAGGTGAAATCGCTGAGGCTCAATGAGGTTAAGTACTTATGCTACCATGGTACTTTAGGGCTATTCACAACTGTTGCAGCTCTCCTTTTTTTCTGGGCATATATGAGTACTCTCTCTTTTCCTGGGCGTCTGTGAATACTCTACTTCCTCACCCACATGAAGTTAGGTGTGACCACAGGACTTGCTTTGGCCAGTGGAACATAAGCAGAAGTGATGGGTATCATTCCCGGGAAAGGTTTTAAGAGCCAGTACATATTTTACTAGTTTCTTTTCTCTCAAACCAGCAGTGTGTCTAGTGAGAGCTGCTCCATGCATTTAGGTCCTGGCCTAAGGACAGAGATGTAGAACCAAAACCCAGGCAAATCCATGTGGACATTATTATCATGAGGGAGCAATAAATCACTGTTGTTTTAAGCCATGAGAATCTGAGGTTGTTCTTTTGCTGTAACCTTGCCTGTCTGTTGGGGAGTGTTTGAGGTCACACAGTAAGTGAAGGACCAGGGTTTGAACTCAGGTGTGTAGACTCCAGATGACGTGGTTCCTTTTTATTTCCCTCTCTGCTTCTCATTCTTTCTGCCCTCAGGTCTCACTGCTTTTAGCCACAGATAGTGCTGTTGTCTGCTAACGAGAGGTGTGAACACTGATGACTCGGCTTTGTTGTTTCAAATCAGAAAATGAAATTCCTGGTGATTCTCAATGAGAGGCAACAAGTCAGCATTCAGAAGTGTAATTTTCTGGAATGGTTCTATTTTCTAAGGCCCATTCTTATCGACTCCGGGAAGCAGCTGGATCACACAGACTATTATGGGCCATGATCAGCTTTTGCTTCAGAAAGAGCCATACAGTATGATGGGTTCTGCAAGTAGTAACCATGGTTACAAATCAAAGAACAGTCTCATTAGGTGCATGTAGTGGAGAGACTAATGTCAGCATCTTTTTTGAGGAGGAAGAACAGGATAAATTTAATTATAATGACAAAATTTTCCCTCAATAAAAGTCTTTTAAAAATCAGTTCTTGTAGCATATTCTTTTTAGGAACTGCTGTAGATGTCACGGTTGAATCATTTCCCCGGTTTCCAAAGGACATCTTTGAATAATTTTTGTCTGTGTTTCTAGGGAAGTGCCTAGAGCCTGTATGAAAGTGGCATGTCCTCTTAACCAGCTAGGGGCCTAGGCTGTGTAGGTTGTTATTATGATTTGTAATAATTTCAGTGATAGCTGTAACTATTGTCTTTGTAAGAATGATTATTATTACCTTGGATTGGAAATATCCCTTCCCCTATAGTGGTGATAATTTTATCATATGAAGTCGCAGTGATAGAGTTTTGGGCTGTTACATTAATTTATTCAAATCATCAATTCATTCATTCACTTAAATTTTTTTTTTTTTGCGATACGCGGGCCTCTCACTATTATGGCCTCTCCTGTTGCAGAGCACAGGCTCCGGAAGCGCAGGCTCAGCGGCCATGGCTCACGGGCCCAGCCGCTCCGCGGCACGTTGGATCTTCTCAGACCGGGGCACAAACCCGTGTCCCTCGCATCGGCAGGCGGACTCTCAACCACTGCGCCACCAGGGAAGCCCCACTTAAATATTTTTAAGTACCACTCTTTGGCCAGTGCTTAGCTAGTCCTGGTAAAATACAGTGAACAAGGCAGACACCTACTTCCGAGACCTCCTAAGTAGACCTGCTTTTACCAAAGGGAGAGTGAGGTTGGTGATAAGCTGGTTCTCTTGAACAGAGTGGGAAGTGCTTGTAGAGAAGGGTGGGTCACATCTGAAGGCAGAGAATGAGAACCTAGAAACCATCTGGGATGTGATTAGATAGTGAGGGATGTGCCTCGGCCATCTGAGTGTGGATGAGTGGAATCAGAGAAAGGCAACGTAGTTGGTTCATGAGAGTGGGCTTAGTATAAACACACAGAGGAAAGTAGAGTTTGCTCTGCTGCTTCAAAGAACAATCAGGCCCTATGGGTGAATATTTTAGGGAATAAGATATTGACTTGGACTCCTAATGTTTTAGATGAGGATTTGAGTGTAATTTTTATTTTCACGATTCAGAGATTTATGAATTTCAATGATTTTTCAAAGGATCAGTGACTTGATCCAGGTTCAGGCCCTGTTGGCAAGGATAGAGTCCCGTTCCTCTTGTATGAGGATGCAGGGTTTTCTCATCAAGGGACCTTTGTTTACCAGCTTCTTGGGAGGGAATGAGGGCTGAAGGGACCACCTCCCCAGTGCTAGAGAATTGTAAAGGGTAAAGCAAGGGCTTCTATTATGAAAATCCTTAGTTAAGTCTGGGAACATATGAGAATGTACATTATTTCTAAGAAGTTCTGTGTATTTAAATGAAAGCCAACTCTTTCTAAGCATGTATATGCTTTGGTTGGCACTCACTGTCTCTTGGTCCATCCAGATGCTACTGCTTACCTGGGAAATTGAAGTGGTTTACTGCATGTAAGAATGAGCTTAATTATAATAAAACAGATCGCTTCATTAAGTGGCAAGTTTCCTGTCATCAAAAGTATATAAACAGACATTGGGAGACTAGTTATGTCTGTTGTTAGAAGAACTGCTTGGGAGAGAAGTTGGTTAGTGCTCTTGGTGTCCTTTAACTCTGTGATTCTCTGAGCCACATCTCTAATAACATAGCCAGCCTTCCAGAATATCTACCCTGTGGGGCGTTTGCACTTACTGTACCCTCTGTATTTATCTTCCTGCAAGAGATATGTATAACAGTGAGATATTTCCAGTAGTACTGTACTGAAGTAATTTCTGAAGCTAACTTTTTGATACTGATTCAGGTTATTACTGATATGAGTTTTTTTCATCCTCTGCATTTTCCCCTCTTCATCTTGATTCAGCAGAAAATGGATTTTCTAGAAAGTACCTCTGCCCACTGATTTAAGCAATCTTTAAACAGTATAACTAGACCCAGTGGAGTATTCTTAGAGTCTGTATCATTTTTTGTTATTGTTCAAGTGTTCATATATTTTACCACTGTCTCTTTTCCCGTCCAGTTCACCCTCTGTTCCACTTCAGGAGGAAATAGAGAAAGGCATATATTGCCCTCAAATCAGAATGATAGGTGCTAGAATGAACTAAGACCACAGTGTTCTCAGAAAACATTCGTGATTACCTAAAGAACTTCCTGTCAGCACGATGGAACACACATAAGTAAGCTAGGTACATATTACATAGGTTTCTCAAGTAAATAATTACTAATGACCTCTGCACTCAGGGAGACATCTAACACTTTTGCAAGGAGCTCTCTAACTTTGGTTTGCCTGAAGTCACTGCATACCCTCTGTGTGATGAGTAACACCTATGTTTGGGCCTCAATCCTCATTTCTTGAATCAGCTCAGATGATTTTAACCCCCAGCTACGATCTTTCAGGCTGGAGAATTACGAATGATAAGATCCTACCCTGCAATTTGTAGTTCACAGTTTTCTGAGGATCTTGAATTCAGAGGGGATTTATGCATGTGATTATAGGCCAAAAGGAAAGAGAAGAAACTAAAATTTATTGAACATCTCTGCAGGACACTTGCTCATGTGTTTCCTTGCTTAATCCTAAAGCAGTTCTATAAGCTATTATTATTCTATTTTATAATCTTTTCTTGCTCTACCTTTCTTGCTCTACCTTGCTACAAAGGTAGCAAGATGATATACTTCTTTCCATGATATTATGCTGACATAGGTTATCTCTTGGGTTCCTTTTATATTTTTCCTTATGGACCCATTAGGTTCATCTGAGAGAGGGTGAGGTGTGAGTTACCACCACGTACACCCCACCCACCAGTCAGAAAAATCATGCCCGCGGCAGTTGGTGTCATGCAAATCTGTGTCATGGAGTTACAGACTCTCACCCTTGGGATTTCTTAGAACAAGATGACTAGATGAGATTTAGGAGTGAGACACTATCAACTCGGAACTGTAGATGTTCAGTTCAACTTGAGGTTTCCAATAAGAAGGAAATCCTGGGCCCGTCTTAGTTCTGACCAGAATTCCCCAGAGTAACCCTACGATTACTTGAGGCCCCATCATTTGAAACCTAGATGTCACTTTGGCTGAATTGCATAATAAACCTCTCCAAGGCAGAGAAAGTGAGTATATGAGCCAGTGTACACTGGGAAAGGTGATATACCTGTTACTGGTCCAAGCTAGTACTGCGTGGTGCACGACAGACCAATAAATCGAGAGACAGGGTATTGGGGCAAGGAATAGCAACTTGATTCAGAAGTCCAGCAGACCAAGAAGATGGCAGACTAGTGTTCCAAAGAACCATCTTACCCGAATTAGAATTCAGGCTTCTTTTATATTAAAAGGGGAAGGGGGGTTGACTGGTTTTTGCAGACCTCTTGGTGCTGGCCAGACCCTGGAGCGGGTGTGATCTTTTGTTCTTACAGCCAACCACGTAGGGTCTGATTACTGTCCATGTAAACCTTCAACAAGACAAATGTTATTTTCTGTTCTGCAACTTATTACCTCTATATGAATGAAAAGTGTTACGCTTTTGAAGGTCCAGCCTGGGAGGCAGAGGCTTGTCATTGCTATTATGTATATTTCAGGCTATAGGTAACATTCTTTTACTGTTTGACTAGACAAAAGTGCAGAGCCAGCATGACTAAGCACAAGCAACAGAGCACAAAGGTTAGAGCCAAAGCAATAGATCCTGTATGGAGTCAGGTTTGTTCTTCTGTTACCCACCGTGCCTTTGCTCTCGCTCAGACACTCAAATGTGTAGAGTGTTCAGGGCCACATATGTGATAGGGACATGATGGGCCCCAAAGGTCCTTGTTCCCTTCTTTCCTAGAGGCTGTCCTCTGAGTTGTGGGTGACCTGTGACCACCGATTGCCCAATGTGTATCAGCTAACTGGATGTGCATCAGCAAGGCCATGAGGAGTTACCGCACCAGGAAGCTAATTGAATGGCTTTTCTCCAGGTCACATTTTGTGAGTGTAAATCAGGAGTAGTTAGGAGGGGCTGCATTTGTAGCTGGAGGCCCAGAGAATGTGTCTATTACTCTTTTAAAGTTTTATATCTGTATCTATGTCTATATATAATACTAATAAACTATATCTGTATCAACATTGATAGCAACATTCATATCTATATATTTATTTCACTGCAGATGTAGGACTATGTTAAATAGCTTGCTTTTCTGCACATACTATTTTTTCCCCTGCATAGACTTTTTGATATAAGGGTTTTTGTTGACTAAAGCTATTGAGATGAATCTTTGATAATCAGACAGAGGCTTCAGGAAGATTTTCCTTGCCATCATTAAAAAAAAAAATAGTGTAAATATTATTTCATGGAGCATGTTAAAACTACTCAAAAATTGATTTTAAACTCTTAAAAACATCTTGATCTCCATGTTTATATTAAAAATTTGATTTAATTAAAATTCCCAAGATTGTCTACTAGTCAGTAATGTTTCAATTTAATCTCAGGTACTTCAAAATAATAAAAGTAGATTTAATTAACATTATCATATGATAAATAGACATATGTATTATGTTTTTTACTAAAGTGCTGTGTGCAAATGATTATGAAATTGAAGAGCACAGAGGACTTCTAATGAAAAAGAAACTCCTTTGCTTCATCTTCCTTGTTCCCAGACCTGCCCTTGTAGCAGTCACCTTTAACCCTTTAAGTTGTTTGTATTTTTTTCTTTTAGTTTTGTCATGGTTATCTTCATATAATTGGTTTATTTTGCTTTTTCTGATTTATCAGTCTTAGATGTTTCCTAACTTTTTCTTTGCTAGAAAAGATTTTACTTATTTTCTACAAACATTTTTCCTTCCTCCAAATACATTTGTGTCGTTATTCTTAGTTCCATTATTAATTACATTTGCAATTTTAGGTAATAAATCTAAGTTTTATTTCTTTTTGTAGCAAGTATGGACAGAATCTTTTGACTTCTTACCTTGTCAGAAAAGGATATTGGCTTCCCTACCCTTCCTTGGCCCTCTCCTCACCAATTTTACTTTCAGATTTCTGTCACTGGTACTTCTATTTATTGTAAATATTGGTTAGATTTACATCCTTGTTAACTAGAAATACATTCTATGCTTTATCAGTTGAATCTAAAGTCAGAAATTCATAAATAATATTTATATTATTATGACAATATGAAAATAATTTAAAGCTATACCATGGGTTATAATTACATTTTCTGTCTTGTACAGTTTTTTTTTTTAACCTGGAGTTTTAAATTGCATTTTTTTTTCAAATTACCTATTGTTACTGTATTCCCAAGCTCTTTCAATACGTCAATGGCACTAATAAACCCTGTAGATACTTCCTTCTCACAGGTCCCTCCCTCCTTGCTGTCTCCTCTCTACCCTACATTACCCTTCTGCTCCATAAGACACCATTGCCCCCAGACCTGCTGCACAGCTGTTCTTCTGGCATTTACTTTCATTGCTCTCCTGAGTTGGAGACCATGTATCTCTTTTTCTTAGTTTATTTTTTCATTTTTCCAAATTGCATTTCAAGTGACTTTGTATGAAAGGACATATAAAGGTTGACATTTTTTAGGGTTTTTTTTTTGGCCAAAAGTTTCCTTATTATTTTTCACACTTGATTGATAGTTTGGATCAGTATAGTAATGTAGGTTGAAAATAATTTTTCTTCCAGAACTTTGAAAGCATAATTCCATTCTCTTCTTCCATTTTGTGTTGCTTAAGAGAATTCCAAAGTGCAATTCTTACTGCTTTTCTCTCTAGATAGGAAATTTTAGGGTAGTCTCTTCGTTCTTGGTGTTGTGAAGTGTTGTAATGATTCATTTACATACAGATACATACAGCTGGATTTTGTGAGTGTGTGGTTTGTTTTGTTTATTTTTCCGTAGGGACCCTTGTGATGTGAACAAATATGTCCTTTATTTAGTTGTAGGATATTCTGTTTAATAATATTCTGTTTTTCATTTTCCTTCTTCTGGCTTAGTAGAACTCTTAATAGCCCTCCTAATTGGCCTTCTGGATTGATCCTCCGTACCTCTGATCTTTTATCTCATATTTTTTGGATCTTTTCCCCCTCGACCATTACTTCTTTGGAAGATTTGCTTGATTTTATTTTCTAACCCATGTATATATACATATGTTGCAATCATATATAGTCTTTAAAAGTATAACTCTAAAGCATTTTCCTTGTTCTGTTTTTCTTAACATCCTATCCATGTTTTATGGATATAATATCTTGTCAAATCTCTCACAAACCAGTAAGAATTTTTATTTAAATGTTCTAAATTGTAATTCTTTTACTGAAGTTGTGGTGTTTTGGTTTTGTGTGGGTGTGTGTGTTTTAGTCTTGGGCTTCCTCTCTTAAACGTCTGATGATTCTCAATTGTCCATTTGTATTTAAGTAAGAGGATTTGTTTTAGAGTGAGCAGGAAATGTCATCCTGAGGTGTCCCCTAAATTCTAGAATTCAGAAGACTTTGCTGTGAGGTGCAAACTCCTGCACTGATTGCCTGGTCTTTTCTGAATCTCTCTGCAGCAGAGAGCCCTGTGGTGCCTCAGCTGCTGGGTGTGCTGCCCACTGGGGTCGTAGTAAACTTTTGGCATATTGACTTTCCAAGAACTCAGCCATTTTTGCTTGCATCTTACTTGGGCCTCCATTGTACTTGGTCTCTTCCAGTGTGGCACTTCTTCAGGGTTTTGCATGGAAGACCCCTTTTTTGACTCCATACCTTTCTGTGTGTATTTTACACTGCCATTTCTATATAGTGCAAATAGTATCAGGGTCTAATACTCTTATCTGTTCTTTTTCTTCTAGAAAGTTTTTGAAATCTCTTGTCTCTGTTGTTCTTCTACCAGTTCTTTTAATTGATATGGTTTTACTTTTTGGTTTTCACTACTTTTTAACCTATTGTTTTAAAAGTATCTAGGAAGGGAGAGGGATAAACTCATTTGCCAAGTTATATACTTAGTTGAACTGGTAGCCTTCTTAAATTGTTTTAAATTTAGACACTTCATCAATTCAGAGAATTTCTCCATTAATCTGACTTAGTGAAATTTTACTATATCTTGGATCAGGTATTAATGTATAGATTCAAGAGAGTAGGCCCAAATTAGGAAATCAGACACTGGTATCTGTGCTTGGAATGATGTGGCTGCGGGGACCTATTGAAATTCCTCAACTTGGCCTAAGGGCATTTAGTAAAATCACTTTGGTTCAATGCCTTTTTGGAATGAAGGCAGTGAGATGTTTGTTTTGTTCTGTCATAAACTTCCATCAGTCTTTCTCACTTACCCTTTTACTGACTAGCACAGTCTTGCGATGGCATTGTTCTTTTCTTTTTCTATTTTCATGAGATAAGGTCAAAAATTATTTTATGTACTTCCACCTATATTCTTTAGACAGAATAACTTTTGGTTCATAGTATTATATTGTGCGTGTGTGCGTGCACAGGTGACACACAAAGAGTTACAAATACTGTATGTGATCACAAGGACCACAGATTCCCTGAAGTCCTTTATGGGGACTTTCCTATTTTAATAAATTTTCTAGTCCTTGTTTGTTTCTGAACTTTTTTCCTCAGCTGAGTAGAGATTTTTAAAATGTTATGTGTATGTGTGTGTTGTGTGTGCACAGAAAGGGAATGAAATGCCTTTTAAAAATTAAACTCCTATTTTAGATCATAATAAAAATTAAATATCATGTGCAATATTATTAGAATGGGAGTCACTAGGGTTAGAGCATTTTGCTTTTGATGGTTGAAATTTGAAAAGACTTATAAGAGATGAATGTTGCATATTTGACATTGAGATGTCTAAGACCTAACGTTGAATCTTGGGAAAAGTCCACAGAGTAGTTCAGAAAATTCAAAAACAGGAGAGAATAGGATCAAGGAAGTTGAGGATGGGTAGATTACAAAGGGCCACGTGGACAGCAGAGGTCTCAAAATAATAGAGAATGGTCTTTAAGAAAGAGAATAGTCTTTGTGTTTGCTCTGCTCTGGTCTGGCCTCTGCACACTTCCAGCTCTCTCTATAAGGATGTCTTCTCCATCATCCTTACCCCGTATATTAGGGATGACTTCAGCTTTTGATTAGAGCTTGACCCAACTACTTTGATAGTTATCTGGATCTTTTGATGTATTCTTCCTTTCTCCAAATTTGCTTTACTTTCCAAGCTGATCACTTTCTTTGAGTTATTTCTGTTCCCCCAGACTTTTCTCTTCCCAAGCCTCTCCTTTCCTTTCAGTGAGGTCGTGACACCTTCTCGTATTTCTCCTCTCATTCTCATCTGATTCTTCTTGCACACGGGGTTTCCTATTCTCCCTTTCATTGCTTCTTACCTCTGTTCCCACTGCTGACTGACTGACAGGCTGTTACCCAGTTTGGCAGGGCCTTTCCATTCTGTTAGTTCTGGGCCAGCTACAAACTTCTTCCTTATTTACTCTAAGGCTTTCCAAGTCTAAAGTTTCTTGGAGTGTGCACACAGCATCTCCCTCCATAGGAAATAGAGTTTGAACAGTAGTGTTTATAGTAGTAACTCCAAATGGAAGTAAAATGATACCCAGTTGCTATTATTCATTCATTCACAAATATTTATTAAGTGCCACTAGTGCCAAGCTCTGAGGCTATAACTGTGAGCAACACAAACCAAGGGCCTTGGCTCTGGACTCTTGGAGTTTATATTATATTAAATTATGAACAAACAAACAACAGAAATCCTCTAAATAAAACAAAATAATTAAAAATTGTACAAGCGAAAATATCCAAACTGATTTTCTGTTAGTTATGAAATTCTTTCAAAGAGCTCTTTCTGGTAATATTTTAAACTTTCCTTAGTCATATATATATATATATATATATATATATATATATATATATATATATATTTTTTTTTTTTTTTTTTTTTTTCCGGTATGTGGGCCTCTCACTGCTGTGGCCTCTCCTGTTGCGGAGCACAGGCTCCGGACGCGCAGGCTCAGCGGCCATGGCTCACGGGCCCAGCCGCTCCGCGGCATGTGGGATCCTCCCAGACTGGGGCACAAACCCGTGTCCCCTGCATCGGCAGGCGGACTCTCAACCACTGCACCACCAGGGAAGCCCCCTAATATTTATATTTTAAATATTTCTGTATTTTATTTAGAGGTGGGCAATGACACTGGGTTGGAGGTCTTGATGACATGCTTATTTTTAAATTATTTTTGGTGGGGACAGCTCTTGATGGTCTGTCGCTATGGAAGACTAGGAAACTGATCTGACAAAATGCAAGCTTATCCCAGCCATTCCTTCTAGACTTCTCAGTCAAACTCATTGTGAGTATCCCAAGTGATTTATTCTCCTTGTTGCATTATATTCCTGTTTTTCGTGGTTGAAATTGGAAGAAATTGCAGTTGGAGTACCTTGAAAGGTACAAAACTAATACAGAAATAATGGAGAATTGGCTGTATGTACATTGTGGAATTTTACAGACACCTTGGCTATGACTATGAATTAGGACATTCAGAAGCATGTGGCATTATTGCTTTTATAATTACTTTGCTATTGCTTTTAGCATCCTTTCTTCTTTGTCACAGAGCTGTGGTTTGGGGCTACTATTTAATCACTCTGGCAAGCAGATTAGCTAAGTTCAATCTTTTTCTCCTTTTCTTTATGAAAATGAAAAAGTAAAGATATGCAAACTCCATCTTTGGGAACAGCTAAATTGGAAACCAAGAACATTTCTGCCTTAAGCATCCTTGGTGGTTTTATATTGCATGTAATTGGCATGGAAATAGAATATATTCTTTGCGGTTATACATTATATTTTCTCTTCATTAGAAATGATGATGTTTGTATGTTTATTTATGTAAATAACAGAGAGAGACCCACCCTCCCCCAGAGGTAATGGGATTGGTATTATGAGATACAGATTGAAATTACAGTTTTACCACTTGCTGTGTGATCATGAACTTAACCTCCTTGAAGTTCATTTTATGTATAAAGTGGTAATAATAATACTAATCTCAAAGTGTTTATGTGAGGATTAAGTAAGATAATGTAAGTTAACGTACTTATACTCAAAAAGATGAGTTGACCCTTAATCTTAGGTATACACATTTTCTAGTAGATTTGTTATGTCAACAAAGGGGGAAAAGAGTATCAATGAGTCAGTGGGGGTACAGAGAATATATTGTATAGGCTTATTATAAGGGTATGATATGGGGGGTCAGTTTATGTGCATTGCATGGCATACATGTTTACATTTTTACCCAATATGTACACATACAAGTATCATCACCTTTCTATGCTGTACATTCTCTTCACTCCTTTTTATTGTATATAATAGATACAATTGCAAAGGACTTTATGAATTGCTACATGTGTGCTAAAGAATAGCAATGATTTTCAAACTTAGTACAGAATGCAATTAATGTTTATAGAAGACAGTATGTACCTGCCAAGTGGGTACTTTGAAAATGAAATTGTTTTTGATTGTGTGAAACTGCTTGAAAATGTACTTCTCAAAATCTTTCTTTTTCTTATGGCCAGAATACAGTGATATAGAAATTAATTATGATTATACACTCGAGGCTGGTTCTTCTTCTTTTTCTTCTTTTTATAAAAATAAAATTTAAAGAAACAAAGTTTCGAGATTGGTTCAAAATGGTGGAGTAGAAGGACGTGCTCTCATTCCCTCTTATGAAAGCACCGGAATCACAACTAACTGCTGAACAGTCATTGACTGGAAGACACTGGAACTCACCAAAAAAGATACCCCACATCCAAAGACAAAGGAGAAGCCACAATGAAACGGTAGGAGGGGCCCAATCACAATAAAATCAAATCCCATAACTGCTGGGTGGGTGACTCACAAACTGGAGAACACTTATAACACAGAAGTCCACCCACTGGAGTGAAGGTTCTGAGCCCCACGTCAGGCTTCCCAGCCTGGGGGTCCGGCAACGGGAGGAGGAATTCCCAGAGAATCAGACTTTGAAGGCTAGCGGGATTTGATTGCAGGACTTTGACAGGACAGGGGAAATAAAGACTCCACTCTTGGAGGGCACACACAAAGTAGTGTGCGCATCAGGACCAAGGGGAAGGAACAGTGACCCCATGGGAGACTGAACCAGACGTACCTGCTAGTGTTGGAGGGTCTCCTGCAGAGGCGGGGGTGTGGTTGTGTCTCACTGTGAGAACAAGGACATTGGCAGTAGAAGTTCTGGGAAGTACTCCTTGGTGTGAACCCTCCCAAAGTCCACCAATAGCCCCACCAAAGAACTCAGGCAGGCTCCAGTGTTGGGTCACTTCAGGCCAAACAACCAACAGGGAGGGAACCCAGCCCCACCCATCAGCAGACAAGCAGATTAAAGTTTTACTGAGCTCTACTCACCAGAGCAACACCCAGCTCTACCCACTACCAGTCCCTCCCATCAGGAAACTTGCACAAGCCTCTTCCATAGCCTCATCCACCAGAGGGCAGACAGCAGAAGCAAGAAGAACAACAATCCTGCAGCCTGTGGAACAGAAACCACATTCACAGAAAGATAGACAAGATGAAAAGGCAGAGGGCTATGTACCAGATGAAGGAACAAGATAAAACCCCCAGAAAAACAAATAAATGAAGTGGAGATAGGAAACTTTCCAGAAAAAGAATTCAGAATAATGATAGTGAAGATGATCCTGAACCTTGGAAAAAGAATGGAGGCAAAGACTGAGAAGATGCAATAAATGTTTAAGAAAGACCTAGAAGAATTAAAAAACAAACAAACAGAGATGAACAATACAATAACTTAAATGAAAACTACACTAGAAGGAATCAATAGCAGAATAACTGAGGCAGAAGAATGGGTAAGTGACCTTGAATACAGAATGGTGGAATTCACTGCTGTGGAACAGAATAAAGAAAAAAGAATGAAAAGAAATGAAGACAGCCTAAGAGACCTCTGGGACAACATTGAATGCAACAACATTTACATTATAGGGGTCGCAGAAGGAGGAGAGAGAGAGAAAGGACCCAAGAAAATATCTGAAGAGATTATAGTTGAAAACTTCCATAACATGGGAAAGAAAATAGCCACCCAAGTCCAGGAAGCACAGAGAGTCCCATACAGGATAAGCCCAAGGAGAAACACGCCGAGACACATAGTAAGCAAATTGGCAAAAATCAAAGACAACGAAAAATTATTGAAAGCAGCAAGGGAAAAATGACTAATAACATACAAAGAACCTCTCATAAGGTTAACAGCTGATTTCTCAGCAGAAACTCTACAAGCCAGAAGGGAGTGGCATGACATATTTAAAGTGATGAAAGGGAAGAACCTACAACAAAGATTACTCTACCTAGCAAGGATCTCATTCAGATTCGATGGAGAAATCAAAAGCTTTACAGATAAGCAAAAGCTAAGAGAATTCAGCACCACCAAAACAGCTCTACAACAAATGCTAAAGAAACTTCTCTAAGTGGAAAACACAAGAGAAGAAAAGGACCTGCAAAAACAAACCTAAAACAATTAAGAAAATGGTAATCGGAACATACATATCAATAATTACCTTAAATGTGAATGGATTAAATGCTCCAACCAAAAGACACAGGCTTGCTAAATGGATACAAAACAGGACCCATATATATGCTGTCTACAAGAGACCCACTTCAGACCTAGGGACACATACAGACTGAAAGTGAGGGCATGGAAAAAGATATTCCATGCAAATGGAAATCAAAAGAAAGCTGGAGTAGCAATACTCATATCAGATAAAATAGACTTTAAAATAAAGAATGTTACAAGAGACAAGGAAGGACACTACATAATGATCAAGGGATAAATCCAGGAAGAAGATATAACAATTATAAAGATATATGCACCCAACATAGGAGCACCTCAATACATAAGGCAACTGCTAACAGCTCTAAAAGAGGAAGTCAACAGTAACGCAATAATAGTGGGGGACTTTAACATCTCACTTACACCAATGGACAGATCATCCAAACAGAAAATTAATAAGGAAACACAAGCTTTAAATGACACAATAGACCAGAGAGATTTAGTTAATATTTATAGGACATTCCATCCCAAAACAGCACATTACACTTTCTTCTCAAGTGTGCATGGAACATTCTCCAGGATAGACCACATCTTGGGTCACAAATCAAGCCTCAGTAAATTTAAGAAAATTGAAATTATATCAAGCATCTTTTCTGACCACAATGCTGTGAGGTTAGAAATCAGTTACAAGGAAAAAAACCTAAAAGACACAAACACATGGAGGCTAAACAATACGTTATTAAATAACCAAGAGATCACTGAAAAAATCAAAGAGGAAATAAAAAAATACCTAGAGACAAATGACAATGAAAACTCGATGATCCAAAAGCTGTGGGATGCAGCAAAAGCAGTTCTAAGAGGGAAGTTTATAGCAATACAATCCGACGTCAAGAAACAACAAACAGCTCAACTAAGCAATCTAACCTTACACCTAAAGGAACTAGAGAAAGAAGAACAAACAAAACTCAAAGTTAGTAGAAGGAAAAAAATCATAAAGATCAGAGCAGAAATAAATGAAACAGAAACAAAGAAAATAGGAGCAAAGATCAGTAAAACTAAAAGCTGGTTCTTTGAGAAGATAAGCAAAATTGATAAACCGTTAGCCAGCCTCATCAAGAAAAAGAGGGATAGGACTCAAATCAATAAAAAATGAAAAAGGATAAGTTACAACAGACACCGCAGAAATACAAAGCATCCTAAGAGACTACTACAAGAACTCTATACTGATAAAATGGACAACCTGGAAGAAATGGACAAATTCTTAGAAAGGTATAACCTTCCAAGACTGAACCAGGAAGAAAGAGAAAATATGAACAGACCAGTCACAAGTACTGAAATTGAAACTGTGATTAAAAATCTTCCAACAAACAAACGTCCAGGACCAGATGGCTTCACAGGTGAATTCTATCAAACATTTAGAGAAGAGCTAACACCCATCCTTCTCAAACTCTTCCAAAAAATTGCAGAGGAAGGAGCACTCCCAAACTCATTCTATGTGGCCACCATCACCCTGATACCAAAACCAGACAAAGATACTACAAAAAAAGCAAATTACAAACCAATATCACTCATGAATATAGATGCAAAAATCGTCTACAAAATACTAGCAAACAGAATCCAACAACACATTAAAGGGATCATACACCATGATCAAGTGGGATTTATCCCAGGGATGCAAGGATTTTTCAGTATACGCAAATCAATCAATGTGCTACACCATATTAACAAATTGAAGAATAAAAACCATATGATCATCTCAATAGATACAGAAAAAGCTTTTGACAAAACTCAATACCCATTCATGATAAGAACTCTCCAGAAAGTGGGCATAGGGGGAACCTACCTCAACATAATAAAGGCCATATATGACAAACCCACAACAAACATCATTCTCAATGGTGAAAAACTGAAAGCATTTCCTCTAAGATCAGGAACAAGACAAGGATGTCCACTCTCACCACTCTTATTCAACATAGTTTTGGAAGTCCTAGCCATGGCAATCAGGGAAGAAAAAGAAATAAAAGGAATCCAAATTGGAAAAGAAGAAGTAAAACTGTCACTGTTTGCAGATGACATGATACTATTCATAGAGAATCCTAAAGATGCCACCAGAAAACTACTAGAGCTAATCAATGAATTTGGTAAAGTAGCAGGATACAAAATTAATGCACAGAAATCTCTTGCATTCCTATACACTAATGATGAAAAATCTGAAAGAGAAATTAAGGAAACACTCCCATTTACCACTGCAACAAAAAGAATAACATACCTAGGAATAAACCTATCTAGGGAGACAAAAGACCTGTATGCAGAAAACTCTAAGACACTGATGAAAGAAATTAAAGATGATACAAACAGTTGGAGAGATATACCATGTTCTTGGATTGGAAGAATCAATATTGTGAAAATGACTCTACTACCCAAAGCAATCTACAGATTCAATGCAATCCCTATCAAATTACCAGTGGCATTTTTTACGGAACTAGAACAAAAAATCTTAAAATTTGTGTGGAGACACAAAAGACCCCGAATAGCCAAAGCAGTCGTGAGGGAAAAAAACGGAGCTGGAGGAATCAGACTCCCTGACTTCAGGCTATACTACAAAGCTACAGTAATCAAGACAATATGGTACTGGCACAAAAACAAATATAGATCAGTGGCACAGGATAGAAAGCCCAGAGATAAACCCATGCACCTATGGTGAACTAATCTATGACAAAGGAGGCAAGGATATACAATGGAGAAAAGACAGTGTCTTCAATAAGTGGTGCTGGGAAAACTGGACAGCTCCATGTAAAAGAATGAAATTAGAACACTCCCTAACACCATACACAAAAATAAACTCAAAATGATTAAAGACCTAAATGTAAGACCAGACACTATGTAACTCTTAGAGGAAAACATAGGAAGAACAGTGTTTGACATAAATCACAGCAAGATCTTTTTGGATCCACCTTCTAGAGTAATGAAAATAAAAAGAAAAATGAACAAATGGGACCTAATGAAACTTAAAAGCTTTTGCACAGCAAAGGAAACTACAAACAAGATGAAAAGACAACCCTCAGAATGGGAGAAAATATTTACAAATGAATCAAGGGACAAAGGATTAATCTCCAAAATATATAAACAGCTCATGCAGCTCAATATTAAAAAAACAAACAACCCGATCCAAAAATGGGCAGAAGACCTAAATAGACATTTCTCCAAAGAAGACATACAGATGGCCAGGAAGCCCATGAAAAGCTGCTCAACAGCACTAATTATTAGAGAAATGCAAATCAAAACTACAATGAAGTATCACCTCATACCAGTTAGAATGGGCATCATCAGAAAATCTAAAACAACAAGTGCTGGAGAGGGTGTGGAGTAAAGGGAACCCTCTTGCACTATTGGTGGGAATGTAAATTGATACAGCCACTATGGAGAACAGTATGGAGGTGCCTTAAAAAACTAAAAATATAATTACCATATGACTCAGCAATCCCATTACTGGGCATATACTCAGAGAAAACCGTAATTCAAAAAGACACATGCACCCAAATATTCATTGCAGCACTATTTACAATAGCCAGGACATGGAAGCAACCTCAATGCCCATTGACAAATGAATGGGTAAAGAAGATGTGGTATATATATATATACAATGGAATATTACTCCGCCATAAAAAGGAATGAAATTGGGTCATTTGTAGAGACGTGGATGGATCTGGAGGCTGTCATTCAGAGTGAAGTAAATCAGGAAGAGGAAAACAAACATCGTATATTAACGTATATATGTGGAACCTAGAAAAATGATATAGATGAACTGGTTTGCAGGGTAGAAATTGAGACACAGACGTAGAGAACAAGCGTATGGACACCAAGGGGGGAAAGCCGCGGTGGGGTGGGGATGGTGGTGTGATTAATTGGGAGATTGGGATTGACATGTATACACTGATGTGTATGAAATGGATGACTAATAAGAACCTGCTGCATAAAAAAATAAAATTCAACAATAATAAATAAATAAACAAAGTTCCTTTGGACCGAGACCAGTGATGAGATGTTCATTCACCCTGGATATTAGATAGAAAAGGCCTATTAGTGGTAGCTTTGAGTAGGTGAATCATCACTTGCACAATAAGTAGTATGGTTTGGGGTAGGCTTGTATTTCACCTTTTTGTTACAAGGTGACATTTGCCTCTGCTACCCCCACTCACTCAAGATTGCAGTATAATGAGTTCACATCATAGGTTAAAACTCTAGAAAGCACTGACTTATCCTGACAATGTGTCTTGTTGACTGTTAGGTGCAAAATATCCACAGTAGAACATTGTTAGGGTCCTGTTGTGTAAGTTTCCCAGGTTTGCTAAAGTGCCACACGGAAATTTCTGATTCCCAGATATAATCTGGTTTGTAATATCTTGTCCTTGTCTTCTTTGATTTGGTTGATATGTTTCTGGAAAAGTCTGATTAAACAGTGAGTTCTGTTAACAAAGTTATTTATTTGACTGTGTAGGCGAGGATTTAGAGGAAGGGCCATGTGTGATCTTTTTGTGTGTGTTTATGTGGCAAGGATGCTAACTTAATGATTTGCTTGAGATATGATAGTTTGGAGCAGTGGCTTGGAGGAGGACAAGTTTATCAGAGCTACCTCTCTTGCTACATCAAGTTATATGTTTCTTTCAATTCAGTTCTGACCCGGACACAGCCTCCGGTTAAGATAACTGATTTATGTAGAGCAGTGGTTCTCCAACTTTAGCTTGCTTCAAAATCATTTCAAAGGTTTGTTAAAACCCACCTTGCTAGACCCCTTGCCCAGAGTTTGATATAGTTGGTCTGGGGTGAGTTCCAAGAATTTACATTTCTAACACGTGCTCAGGTGATGCTGATACTGCTGGTCTGGGAACAACACTTTGGCCACCACTGATTTAGAACATTGGGAAGCTTTTGTCCCTGGTTCAGGGTGTTGCAGGGTAGGGGTGGAGAGTTTGATAGGGAGGGAGATGGGAAAAGATGCAAGAATGCGGATCATCTTGCTTAAGGTTTACCTAAAAGTGTTGACTTCTGAATTCTTTCAGTGTAGTACAAAGTTAAACATCAGTGAAGCTGTTAATATTACTTTTATTAATGAGAATCAGATAAGGTTGGGAGGAACAATAGATGTGATTGTTTCTTAACCTTGGCCTCCTCTTCCCCATCTGGTTCCTGCAACTTCCTTATCCCTGTGCCTCCCTACTCCCCCATATAGTACAAATATAGATAGCCATCCTATAACTGTCTTTCAGAAATGAGAGAAATGAGACAGTATATGAGGCTTCTTGGAAAAGTTGTGACATCAGTTAGGATTACCATTATAATGGAAACTTTATTCATTTGGCTTCTACTTATTCATATTTTGCAGCAATTAGGACAGTGCTTGAGTTGAAATGTACCTTTGTAGTATTTATAAAGAATTTCCAAAGCAAATCAGGGAGTTTAGAATATTGCCCAGGAAATTTAAATTACTTAATGAAAAATTGCTTTCAAATTCATTTCAGTATTGCTGCTTATGTACAATTGATTTAATAATTAGAAATCAATCTCATCTATTCATTTACATAAGTTGCTTTTAACTTATGATTAAGGATTTGCTAAGACTTCATTGCACTAAGAATATCTAGTTCAGACTTTTATGCAGGTAGAATTTTCACTCATTTAGTCCAAAAGACTAGTTTTATTTTCTAATGTAAAGTATAAAATTGTATGTACTCATCATTTCCTTAGTTTCAAGCCCAGCATTATTTGGAGGCATTCTTGTTTGGGCCTGGTGTCTTGGTGTCTTTTGTATTGAGTGGACACTAGCAACCTAGTACGTGGTTCAGAGAAGAGAATGTGGCTTTCAAAGAGCTTCTTTTAATTTTGCTCATAAAGCAGTTTTTCACATGTTACTTTCCTTTGAAGAATGCCCTGTGCTCAGATTTTCCTAGAATAAAACATCCTACCAGGTAAAGTGTTTAAGAGATCTAGGCCATGCTTACTCAATGAAATGCAGCAGAGTGGAAAATATCCTGTTTTGCCAACTCAAGAAAATTGATCTAGTAGTTAAAGACAATTATATTATTTAAAGAGCTGCTGTTATATAGACGTTAAATTATTAGGGGGTAGATTTGAGTCTCTTGCAAAATTATGTGTAGAAGGTTTGGTCTGAAGGAATGGAAATCTGTAATCTAAAGAATTATGTGGAAGTAAATGTGAAGCTGTGTTCGAACCTTGATGCTTGTTTTTCAACCCTTGTCCTCTTGGTGTGAAGACCAGCCTGAGTCAGATCACAGGGGATTAAATGGTGAACCCATTACTCAGCACCCTGCGGGGGGGGGGGCGGTTAAACACCCTGGCTTTGAAGAATTACTCTTTTGCTTAGTAAGCCTGGAAATTTCAGGTTCACCTGCAGAATGAAAGCTCAGTATTTTGTTGATTAACCAGTCTATTTGAAAATGGTCTATCCCTCTTCTAGATGTCCCTCCTCTCTGTTCTCATATAACCATGTCTGAAGTCACTGGCTGGATTGCCAATGGATTTTACCTGCGGCAGCTTTACAGCTGGGGAGCTTGGTTCCCATGGAGTATTCCTGATGAAATCCGTCGCTTGACTTGAATAAGAAGTTTGGCGTGTTAAGGGGAAGAAGGGATACACTTACTTTAGTCTGGCAAATGGGAATGCAGGAAATAAGGGGAGCTGTGATAACACTGCTTTGAGGCAAAGAATGGGGATTCTGGATCAGATGCCCATTACGGAGAAATATTCTTGATCAAAGTGTTAGGCAGAGAATGGAGTGCAGATGGCTTTTTGGGTTGATCAGAGCAAGTGGTGCCCTAGGAAGGACTGCAGAGGCTGGGGGAGAGGAGGTCCAGGCCTTTTTTTCCCCTGGCGCTGGCTGTACTGAGATGAGGAAAAAGCCCATCTCTATAGGCAATAGAAATAGGTAGATTAGGATGTGTGTAAAGGGCCGTAACAAAAGGCAAACCAAAAACAGGAGTGAGTTTATTTTTATGCTTATTGTTTTACACATTTCTTTGAAAGTTTAACTTATCATGAAATGGAGCCAGAAGACTTAAAGAAAGTATTTGGGATTTTATACATTTTTCATTTAACCATGTTAGTGCTCTAAACTAACTTTTCAACTCTGGAAACCTGTTCAGGAGAATCCTAATGTAGCTTAAACATCATCACCATTCCCATCGTCATCTACTAGTGGTCATGAAATGTACAACCAAACTCTTTGTGTTGTTAACAGGAAGTCTTTAATTAGGGTTCACTTCTGTTTTTCCAGGTAGCCCAGCCATGGCCCACAGGAATCTGACTTCTTCCAGTCTGAATGACATCTCTGATAAACCAGAGAAGGACCAGGTAAGCAAAGAATTCCTGCTTCTTTGCAATGTAAGACTAAATGTATATCTAGAAGATGCTGGGAAAAGATTAGAAATGATGGTCCTCTAACTTAAAATGAACCAACATGTGTAGATTGTTTTGTTTTGTTTTGTTTTTTTCACTTTCTCTGAGGGAAGGGGAAGCAGTGTGTGAAGGGATTTGAAGTTCAGAAGATAAGAGTCTCTACTCCAACTCTTATAGATGAATTCACTTGGGCAGTTTAAATCTTGGAGCTACAGTTCTCTTAGCTTTAAAATAGTAATACTAATTCCTACCTCAAGTTTATTGTGATGGTTAAATAAGATGATTTGTGGAAAAAACTGGTTTGGTAAACTGTGAAGGGCTAGGAAATGCTGGCGGTTGTTAACTTTGAGGGGATATTTCAGGCAAAGGTAATGACAGTCTTGTTAGCTGTATGTTTGTCTATTAAAGCATATAGGAAGTAACCTATTTGAAATGAAAAGTAATTAGGTTTTGAATCTCGATTTGCTTTCTTTTAAAAAGAATATGGTAGAAACTGGTCTATTTTCCTAGTTGGGTGGGTATCTGGGCTTGAAACTAGTAGAAAATGGTGACTGGGTATAATTTTGCACTTTACATTAAAAAATGAAATGAGTTATTTGGACTAATTGGTTGAAAATTCTACCTGAATAAAGAAATCTGAATTATGTATTTCTAAGACAATGAAGCCTTGTTTACAACAATGTTCTTCTTTAACTGACAGAGGTTTTTTAGACCTTGGTGAACTCTCAAAAGTGCAGGGAAGGTGAAATTATGTTCTTTCTTGTGAAATGGCTTTTGGATTCTTTCTTCCTTCTCCTTTTAAACAACAGCACCCTAGTAGGGCCTTCATTATCTCAGAACAGATTGCTAGAAAAGCCTTGGGAATTAATCCTGTCCCCATTTTCTCCCAATTCAATACACTTTTCATATCATTGCTCTTATATTTCTCCCCTGGATCAAAAGCTTATAATGGCTTATATCAAGTGAAGTTCAGACTATCCCGACTTTTAAGATTCTCTGAAATCTGGTGTAATCTTTCTCATCGTAACTTACATGTGTTTCCCAGAAGAGAGACTCTGCTTTGGTTTGGCTTAATTACCTCCACCACTGCACTGAGATTAATTCTTGACTTTTACAGCTGCCCCCCCAACCTTAAATGCTAATATGGCTAGCTCTCCTCCCTACCATTGGCCTACCTCTTGAAATACTGTGGGAGAAGATCATTTATTTATTTATTGCTTCCTGGAGGCAGTTTACATTCACTTTTATTGTTTATTTTATTTTATTTTTAAAGAAATGTGTTTTTGTTTTTGTTTTTGTTTTTTGCGTTACGCGAGCCTCTCACTGCTGTTGCCTCTCCCGTTGCGGAGCACAGGCCCCGCGGCCATGGCTCATGGGCCTAGCCGCTCCGCGGCATGTGGGATCTTCCCGGACCGGGGCACGAACCCGTGTCCCCTGCATCGGCAGGTGGACTCTCAACCACTGCACCACCAGGGAAGCCCTTTTTAAAATTTATTTATTTTTTTAAAATAAATTTTTAAATTTTATTTAATTTTGGCTGCATTGGGTCTTCGTTGCTGTGTGTGGGCTTTCTCTAGTTGCGGCGAGTGGGGGCTACTCTTCGATGTGGTGCGAGGGCTTCTCATTGCAGTGGCTTCTGAGAAGATCATTTAAATATTGGATTCATTGGCAGGTTCATACCAGTAGTGAAAGGGAAACCTCAGTCTACTAGGACTTGTTGAGAATTTTCCTCAAAACTATTTTGTACATTTTGGCTCCCTACAGCATTTACCAAACGACATTCTGACCGTGAGATTTGCCAGGGGCTTGGATAAGGCAGAGTCAGGAATATCTGGTTGACACTTTTTCAGGAAGCCTTCTTTTACTGGGGACAGTTCTTGTCAGGAGTTTGTCAATTGCCGCTGGTAAATGCTGAGAGAAATTTCTTACCTTCTTGGGTGTCTTCATATCTGAGCATATGCAGAAGAAATTTGATGACTTATGATGTGTATTACATGAGATTTTGATTCCAGTGTTAGAAGAAATAGGTTAGAACATTATGATTTAGGGTGTTGATTTTGCTATTGATAAATGGAATATTTATAAATGGAATATTTCCTGCCATATTAATAAACAAAGGATGTCACAGTCATCAAGGATTGCAGCTCTCCATCGTGAGCCGGTGAGCCCTGAGGAAACTCAGGGCTGAAAAGAACACCTGCCATCTAGCAGCCAACAGACTCCCTAAGGTGAGTCCTGAGGAAACTCAGGATGTGAAAAAACAGGATCCTGGCCCCAGATAGCTGAGGCGCATATCAAAGGAATGATTTCAGTGAGCTCTGACTCTTGCATCGTCCCATATATAGAAAAGTGCTAAATTCCGTAACTTGAGATGTCTGGTTTTCTTTAATTAACAATAATCTTGTGACGTTCAGACTGCCTGCCCTTTGTTGCAAAACTCTTATATATCCTGGCTCCTCCCCCTGCCTCCTTGGAGCAGTTTCTCAGAGTTATCTGAAACTGCTGTCTCCCCGGCTGCAGTCCTCATTGTGCGACAGATAAAACTTAACTCGCAGCTCTCACATTGTGCATTTTTAAAGTCAACACTATAAAGCCTTTGTGGTCCTTAAAACCAGAATCTCTGATGCCTGTCACCGACATCTCATATTCATCAAGGTTCATGTGAAGATGAAACCAGGAAGATTTGATTCAGGAGGTTTGTTCTTTTTGTTTTCAAAGCCAGAAAATGTAGTTGATGAGTATATCATTATAAGAGCGACTGTCCTTCTTCATTTATCTAATACAATAGGCATAGCTCATCCAATGAGCCCTTCATTCCTCCAAAGAGAAAGAAACTCCATTCTTTGCTTCCCACCAAAAAGTTTGAAGAGAAGCTTTGTAATTGACCCATTCATCTCCTCTATAACTAAAGGTAGAGTACAAATTCAAACTAATTATTTCCTGTTTCTATACTTAACAATTTTATTAACTTCAAATACAAAAGCTCCTCGATCATTTTCGGGTGAGAAGAAGAAAATGGGCTTGCTAAGAAGATGAAGCCATGGCAAAAAAAACAAAACACACACACACAATAAACTGGGGCTTTTCTTTTTTAACCTGTTTTTTTCTCTGTCTGGTAGGGAAAAAAGGTTGCCAGGCTCAAATTTGTTTTGAAAAAGCTTTTATAATTAATTAGCCAATGTCCTGGAAATGATCTTGGCAGTAGTCAAACTTGTTCTGTATGCTTTTCCAAGTTGGCCCAAGAAACTTCCATCCAACTGGAACTGAAGTTTTCTGATTGATTATTCTGCCTGGATACAATTCGAATAGTTGCGATGGTGCCTCACAACTTCCTGGAGCTGTATAACTTCCCAGTAGCACAAGAAATGGTTTTCATGTTCAGAGATATGAAGAGGAGCAGAATTTCTCTTTCTGACAGCTACATAGTGACAAAATTCGAGGGCATGTTTTTTATAAGATTCTGTTTTGGGAAAACAGAAGAAACAAATCCGTGGACTGCACTTTCTCTCTCTGGCTGTGCCAAGCCTATGTACTTATGATTTCAGTAGCGGCTGCTTTATTGAGAAATAGCTCAAAATAGTTAACAGCAGAAGAAAGAGCATCGCCAAAATTTAGGTGATTCAATGCTTCAACAGTATTCCAACTTGGATGTTATATTTACTAAGCAAAAAACACCCGGGGAGAAGTAGATTTTTTAGAAAATACATCTGGAGCTCATCTACTTGTAAATGGACATAAATAATCTCCTCTATTTTGTTGCTATGGAGGATTTTTTTTCTTCTTTATCCAGTTATCTTCCCCAATTACCTTAGATTGATTTGTTTTTCTATCACCTTTTATTTCTTTTCTGTGCTTGAAAAAATTTACAACTGCCACGGGTGCTTATCAAATGCAGTGGGTTAGTTCTACTTTTCATGTGAGTATGGAATCAGCTATGAGGATAAGAAAATCTTATTATTTTACCTCATAGCTTTAACTCTTTGGAGGAAATACTGTGCTCAGTGGTACAATGACTTTTTTAAAGGGGCTCTTTTTCCTTTTCAAGATTATCAATAGGGCTTCCCTGGTGGCGCAGTGGTTGAGAGTCCACCTGCCGATGCAGGGGACACGGGTTCGTGTCCCAGTCCGGGAAGATCCCACATGCCGTGGAGCGGCTGGGCCCTTGTGAGCCTGCGCGTCCGGAGCCTGTGCTCTGCAACGGGAGAGGCCGCAACAGTGAGAGGCCCGCGTACCGCAAAAAAAAAAAAAAAAAGATTATCAATAATGTAATACCATCTCACAATTATATGACCAACCTTAAGTGAAATTGCAGTCTGTAGACTGTAGTGAATGCAGTAAATGTAGAAATCCCTTGAAGATTCTTAGAGAGACATTTGCGCTTATATAACCTTGTAACTTTTTATCTGGTTGTCGCTTCCCTGATACTCGTTATTTAGTCAGCTTATCGGAGAACCTATCCATTGGTGTCCTGGTGGAATTTGGCCTAAGGTTAATTTCTAAAGTGTATGGTAATCATTTTTCACACTATCTGTTGCCTGTTATCTTTAAATATACTTGGTTGTCTCAATATCTATTTTTGAAATCTTGGTCTTTTGTAGAGATAGACCTAAATTTAAATATTTTTGTCAGAGAGTAAGAGGATGAAATCAGTAATCCATGTAGAAGTTTGAAACTGCTCAGCCATGACTACCTTACAGTGAAATCTAGAAAGAAACATTTTGTGATTGAACGACCCCCTAACCTTTTCTTACATGTGTGTAATACAGGACTGAGTCAACTAAATTCAGCTGAGATGACTTTTTCATCGTTTTGATTTTCATCCTGAGGCTCACATACAGCTTCCCTTAGCATTCATAGCTATGTCATATTCACAGTGATGGAAGAGTACAATAGCACCTGCTATTCTCTTTCACGGCTCAGCCAGAAAACCCTCCGATTGGCATCGGTCACCGAGTGGTCTCACTCCATTACTCAGAGAAGACACAGTGGCAGAGAAGGGCTCGTATTTGCTGAGGTTATGATACTTGTCTTTAGCATCTTTTCAGGGCTCGCTGAAACACTGCTGTGTCAGGAAAGATCCAGATGGAATCGCATCTGTGAAAACCTGATAAGAAAGGCATGTTGTTGAGGAGGAGGTTACAGTCGTTAGGTGTCCTTAAGTCACTGCAGTATTGGTGACTGCAACTGGTAACTGTGGTTCAGTGGCTACAGCTTTCCTTTGGCCAGGAGTCCTTGATGGGAACTGGTGAAGCCATTGCAGTGGTTATCTGTGGAGCCCCTTTCCAAGGGGGTTAGCTTGCTGCTTAGATGAGTAACAAAACTGCCTTGTCCTTCCTTTTCCCTTTCTATAAGAAATTTGACTTTTTGTAGGTTCCTCCTCCCACCTTATGCTCTCTCCCATATTCCTTTTTTTTTTTTTTTTGCAGTACGCAGGCCTTTCACTGTTGTGGCCTCTCCCGTTGCGGAGCACAGGCTCCGGACGCGCAGGCTCAGTGACCATGGCTCACGCCCGGCCGCTTCGCGGCATGTGGGATCCTCCCGGACTGGGGCACGAATCCGTGTCCCCTGCATCGGCAGGTGGGCTCTCAACCACTGCGCCACCCGGGAAGCCCCAGGAGGACCTTTTAATTTTATTCTATGTTCAGTGAGACACTATTTTAGGAATTCTACCTGGAGAGTTGTGTGTTGTGATTTACACTGAAAAAAGATCACTGGGGATAGCATGTGATGAGATGGAGGAATTTGCTAATGTTTTGGATCATCTGGTGTTGTTCCTATAATTAAACATTGGATGAGCACCGCAGTGCATTAAACAGCTCAACAGACCCAATAGCCAATTTCTTAATGTGTTTGACATAGATGTCAAGACCTCATTCCTGTTGGCAAAGGGAGCTCTTCTGTTCCACTGAAGTATTGTAAGAAAGAAAATGAGTTTCCTAGTTAAAATATTTTCCATGCACTATTAGTTAGAATTAATAATTATTTAATTAATATTATTAAAAATATTTTAATGCACTAGAAATGGATGTAGGTCACCAAGAGTAGTGAGATTGAGCTTTTGAGTGATTATATCTGTTACCTGCAGTTCTCTTTTTGACGTCATGACTCATGAAACCCTCACCAGAGGTCTCTCTAAGGAACAGTGACAAGTGTCTTAGTCCTTATTGTTCCAAAAGGGGCATCGGAATGTGTAGGTGGAGGACAGAGCCGCCCCGTGGGGTCCTGAGCCACACTCTCACCGGTACCTGGGAAAATCGAACTCCAGGAGCACCGCAGGTTGTTCTGTATTCAACATTTAGCAAAAGGGATTGCAGGGTTTACATGTCTTAAATGGCATGTCTTATCTAGCATGATTTATGTTTGATGTCACTTTTTTCTCTTTCTAGTATGTAGCAGTCTGCCTGTATCCCAATGCCATAAATATACTTAGAATAGATTGCAGAGAGTAGTAGAATGCCATCAACAATTATCTTTAATGGATGTCTGCTCTCATGTCACACGTTACCTACCTCTGACCAGAACTTCATTTAAAAAAAAAAAACCACTTTTTTCCCCTTAGAAGTGACAAACCGGAAAGCAGCAGCACCTGTGGTAAACACCCTAAGGGCATGATTAAAAACCTTTATAATAATTCTAACTATAAACATGAACTCATTCTTTACTTTCTGTAGTAACATTTTATTATCTATGACATTTTTTAAACTTTAGTTTTTTCTGATTCATAATTATACAAAATTGCTGTAAAAATTCAAACAAAGGAAAAATGAATAAAACAGAAAGTGAAAGTTAACAAATTCTCACCCTCAATATAACTACTATTAGCAGGTTGATGTAGTCTTCTAGACTTTTTCTATGCATAAAAATGTATATACTTATTTATATAAAATACAAATGGGATCATATTGTTCTACAACTGGATTTTTAAAAAAACTAACGATACCACAGATATCTACCTTATTTTCCTTGAAGGCTATATGGTATACATGAATCATATTTTATTTAAATGGTCTTCTATTAATAGATAGTTACTTATTTTCATTTCTTTGCAGTTCGACAAACAGGCCTTTAAGAAATGCCCTCATTGTAACTTTTTTTTTTTTTTTGCATTCTTTCATGATTATTTCTGAAGGAGAAATTTTGTAAGTGCAATTGCTGGGTCACCATGTATTGCCAATTACCTCCTCAAGAGATTATATCAATTTGTGTCCTAGGTCTTTTAAACACTTTAATTAATCCTCCTCCACTGCTAGAATACTGTTTGCCAGTCAGATTTGAGTTTCTCCTTTCTGATTCATTCCACTAAAAGCTTAGCAACTCAGTTAACGTGAAAAGAATCACAGTCACTAGCATCTGCCTCCCAGCTCACTTTGGGGGCTTTTTTCAGAAGCTTAAAATATCAAGGCTAAAACTGGGTTTATTCTCCTGGTCTAATTGGATCTCTGAGCTGGCTAATCTGCCTATATTCTGAGGTAAGGAGGTGAAAAGTCCAGTGGTCGTAGACTTGGCCACCTGTATGTTTCTGATTGCTTCTGCTTAAGGAGAGGCTGTTCTCAGCTCTGAGAGAAATCCTTTGGCTTTGTGGGAATTTCCTTGGCAACCAAAAATGGCTTCCTCTTAAGAGCCCTTCTTGGTGGTCAGCATTTGGAACAAAAAGGAAAATCACAAGAAGAGTTGGACAAGTGTTCTCTTTGAAGCACTATCCAGCACATTTGCAGCTTGGCCCTGCATCTCCTTCCTCCCCAGTCCTCCACCCTCAAGAGAATTCTAAGTGAACTTACGTACATACTGTAAAGTTAGTTAAATGAAAAGTTTATACCTTTATTAGGAGCTTTGATGGAGTGTTTCATCTAGGATAATTGATAAAAAGATCAGCGAACCATTAATTACATGTTGGGAGATATTTGCAGATTTTTCTGCTTCCCTACTCCCCTTGCAACAGGGAGTCTCTGCAGAGTAGAGATACGAAGAGGCCAAGCCATGGGAGGAAGTTTTCCTTGCTCTTCTTCAGAAAGAGAAGGGCTTCCCCCTGTTTCCACGTCACTTGTCTGATTGATCCAGTGGCTAGTTGATTTATTTGCCTCTGTAGAATCTCATGACCTTATCAGTTGCCAGCAGAGCTCACTGATTTCTCCTGTTGTTACCACCAATCGTCTGGTTTCACTCCCTAGAACTGAACTGAAGTGAAAACAATCATACTTCTGTTTTCTCTGCCACCATGTTAAAATGGTAGCAGTAATTTTTTCTGCAATCCAAAAGCCAGTGGTTAATCATACCCAGTCGACATTACTGCCTATTCAGTGTTCTATGCATATGCATACAAGAGGCTAGAAACTAACCAAGTAATTTTAGAGGACGCCATTGTAAGTTCAGTATTAGCGGCACTGTTGATCATTCAGTGGCTCTGAGAGTATTGAGCCTGTTCTTTTATAAAGAATAAGTAATAATGACTAACATACATTGGACACTTTTTCACACTAGCACTTTGGTTGGTATTATCAACCCTGTTTTATATATTGGTAAACTTGAGGCACAAAGACATTAAGTAATTTTTTCCAAAGTTAAATAGCATCTAAGTGGTAGAGCTGCTTTCTGGCCCTGGAGCCTGTGCTCTTTATGAGTATGGTGAATTCTGCCTATTTGCATTATGGTCTTTTTTAGGTCCTAATCCCCAGGTGTCCAATTAATAGTTAGGTTAATAATAGTTAGACCTTAGGTTTGTCTTTGAGGCACACATTGTTCTGAATAGGCTAATCTACAGAATTGTTATTAAATAAACCAACAATTAAAAAATTCTTAAGGGTCTTATGGTGACTGGATGTTTCTGCTGCCACAGTGATTAAAAGACTTGGTGAATCAACTGTTTGTTTTGTGTCCATACTCTGAGTGGTATTGGTGGAGGTCAATGAGAAGAGGCTGATATAATAAAAATAAAGCATAAAATATGGTCTCAGATTATGAGTTTATATCTAGCTGGAGAGACCAAATAAACTGTGGTGCTGACAGTAAACTGCAGCAGGTCAGTGAAAGACAAGATAACTGTGTGGATTAGAACCATCAATCAAAGAGAAACGAGGGATTTTATTTTATTTTAGTTTTTTAAATTTTTAAAACATCTTTATTTGGAGTGTAACTGCTTTACAATGGTGTGTTAGTTTCTGCTGTATAACAAAGTGAATCAGCTATACATATACATACATCCCCATATCTCCTCCTTCTTGCATCTCCCTCCCACTCTCCCTATCCCACCCCTCTAGGTGGTCACAAAGCACCGAGCTGATCTCCCTGTGCTATGCGGCTGCTTCCCACTAGCTATCTATTTTACATTTAGTAGTGTATATATGTCCATGCCACTCTCTCACTTTGTCCCAGCTTACTCTTCCCCCTCAAGTCCATTCTCTACATCTGCGTCTTTATTCCTGTCCTGCCCCTAGGTTCTTCAGAACCTTTTTTTTTTGTTTTTAGATTCCATATATATGTGTTAGCATATGGTATTTGTTTTTCTGACTTACTTCACTCTGTATGACAGTCCCTAGGTCCATCCACCTCATTACACATAACTCAGTTTTGAAACGAGGGATTTTAGAAGCATCTTTCCATTTTAGAGAACGTAAATAACAGAAGATAAGAGCTTTAGCCAAATAAAGCATTCTTCCTTGGAGAAAGAGTTAGGTAGGAAATATGTGAAATAAATTGGAACGTAACTTTCTGCAGATTAACAATACAAGTGAATGACTTGATTTATCCAACAAATGGAAAATATTGTGACTTTTAAAATTCTTTGAATAATGGCCAGTAATCCCCCAAATTTGATGAAATACAACAGGGTTTCAATTAAAATTTATTTTTAAATTAGAGTTACCTGTAGAATTAGCAAAAGTAGATTAGATTAATTAGCCTGTTGACTTGTCCACGGACTATGGTGGATACTCACTTGATCTACAAAATTTTACCTGAACTTTGAGAAACACCCCATAGTCCCTTAACTTTCAGTTAAGGGAAAGTTCAGTTCAGTTCAGTATTTGTTCAGTATTTGTTCTTGCTACAGATATATATTCACTTCTAGGTCATTAAGTCTGATAAATACACATCGTTGTAACTTTTTTTTTTTTCTGGTAAGAAGAAAAAGTAATTATTATTGAACTTTTTCTTTAAGCTGATCACAGGAATAGCTTTGAAGATTTAAATAAACATGTTAAACCTTAACTCCTCTGAACCTCAGTTTCCTGATTCATAATACAGGTCTTATATATAATTCAGTCTGAACTGCCTTCTCCACAGGGTTGTCGTGTGAAAAGGAATGTGATTAGTACACTTTAAATATTATACGCGTCTTAATTTATCACTGTCATTTTCATTATTTAAATGTACTACTGCTTGTTATTTTTGGCTTTGTTTTGCAGGAAGATTGGGTAGGATGGAAGTCAATTTCATTTTAGATGTCATTCCTCGCTTCTCAGATTTACGTTGCTAATCTGGCTCTTTGGGGTTTTGTGTTCTTCTGTACTCCACTGCTCTGCCTGCGTGCTCGTGAAATGTGTCTGACTGGCCTTCCATGAATAGTGGTGCTGCATGCACGTTTTCACTGGACCCAAATATCTCTTTTTCTCCCTACTTTTCCAATTCCTACCGTTTCTTCAGGACCTAAGTCAAGTGCTGCTTTTGCCTTACACGTGTCTTTGGACATTCTGGCTCATGTTAATTAACACCTGTCTCAAATTCTAACACCATCTAAGCTCTTACTGTTTGTCACTTCACAGGGACTCACTTGTTTGTTATTGTTTTTTATTTGTATGTCTCATGTTCCTTTTAGGGTGGGGGGGCGGACAGCAGAGGGTCTGGGGTGGAGGGAGAGATAGGAGTCTTTTAAGTTAGGTGCTGATGTAATGACAATAATGACTAATTGGGGAGAATCAGCTTCTCCTTATCCTTTTTCTCAAAAAAATCTTCTTTTAAAGGCTGAGAAAATGACTGTGACTATGAGGGTTTCTCAGAAAAGGGTGATTTTTGAAAGTATTGTTAAAGTCTTATAATTTATTGTTATATAAATTATATATAAATAAGTTATATAAATAAGTTATGATTATAATTCTGGCAGCTTTAAAAATTACTGTTTCTTATCGTGGGCACTGATAGAGTGTTTCATTAGGTTAATCAGTTGCTTGAAATGAACATTCTTGCCCATGTCATGTGTTAAAAAAATTTTTTTTCAGCTAGAACAATCATGTGAATGCTAACATTTGAAATATAGTTTGCTCTTTCATTTGTTAAAATCCATTTATACATTTTTTCTCATAATTGAAAGCTCAATGAACATAGTTTCCTGGCGGATTGACATAGCTTAGAGAAAACTCTGAATCTTTTTTTTTTAACTTGTTTAAAACAAAATGTAGTGTATCACAAGGACATATTGGAAAAGTCAACTGTCAAGAACAGAAAGATGTTCTATTGCAAGATGACATGGTATTGCTAAGTTTTCCCAAGCATGGCACATTTCAAATCAGGTGCTGTCCAACATTCTACTTTTAGATGTGAGCTACTTCATTTTGTATGATATGAAATGGTATGAAATTAGAAGTAAGGCAAATCAGACTTGGGAAGGATTTATCATTAAATGTGATTTATTATAGAATTTACTAGTTCGATACATTATTATTTTTTTTACAAGATATTGAATATAGTTCCCTGTTCCATATAGTAGGTCCTTGTTGGTTATCTATTTTGTATAGAGTAGTGTGTATCTATTAATGCCAGACTCCTAATTTATCCCTCCCCATCTTTCCTCCTTTGGTAATCATAAGTTTGTTTTCTGTCTGTGAGTCTGTTTCTGTTTTGTAAATAAGTTCACTTGTATCATTATTTTAGATTCCACATATAAGTGATATCATATAATATTTGTCTTTCTCTTCACTTAGTATAGTAATCTCTAAGTCCATCCATGTTGCTACAAATGGCATTATTTCATTCTTTTTTTCATTATTCCATTGTATATATGTACTCTATACATGATTATAACTCTGTTTCACTTTACATTTTTCTTATAGTTTTGAGTCCAAGGACTACATTATGGTAAAGACCCAAGTATATTATTGGAACAAGTCAAGCTGAAATCCAGCTATCTGTTAGGATGACTTGTTTCAGAAAAACCTTTTGGTCAGAGATGAAAGACGTTTATCTCTTCTCATAGTGTCTTTGGCTGCATTACTCATTGTTTCTCAAATGAAACTTATGGATAAGCCTGTTTTCCATATCAGCTTATTTATGACACTGAGAAATAAGGAAAGGGAATTTGAGACATTTCAATTAGTAGCCTCCACATTGAAGCTTTGTTTGAAGAAAAACTTGGTGCATAATTCATTGGCTGTTGAATTACGGTCTCTAAGAAGGCATCCCCAGGCACTCACTCTGGAGGAAGACTTTGTTTAGAAAGATAACAATTGAAACTACTACTTAAAATAGTTGTGAAACTCTTTTTCAAAGTGTGGAATTCTCAGGGAGTAAGTAGCTCTTTTCATTAGGACATTATGAAAACATCCATAAAAATGTGTCATAAAGAGATTTTTGCCGGATGATGGCAATGTTGTTCTTATTCCCACCTGTCTTTGTGGGAGTCCCTAAATGAAGTCCTGTTGAGGGAATGGAGTGCAATTAGTCCTTTTGAAAGACCTTGATTCATGTCACATTTTGGTTTCTAGTTTTTAAAATTGTGTATTGTTTTTCATTTTTCAAAGATGTGCTGAAGTAGTACAATATGTAGGTTTTATCCAAATCAAGAATAAGTGAAAATAAAAAGTTTTTAGAAGATTCTCTCTTCTCTAATTATACTAGGGGCTGTATGCTCCTGTGCTTGTATATTTCTTAATCTGTGCCATCCTGGTCTGAACATGCTATGGGCTATATTGTCTTTATTTTAGCTGTGCCTTCTTGATCTAAACTCACAAGTTGTAATACCTCAGTGTGGAAAGAATAGGAGAAAAGGATTTTAATCAAAGAAAAAACTCATCTTTCATGTTCTCCTGAGAATAAAAAGAGGTAATATATGTGAAGTACTTCAGGCACAGATTAATTAGGTGCTTAAAAAATATTACTTCCCTTTCCCCACCTGCTTTCTCCTGCCTCCTTGTGAATACAAGATAGGATAAACTATGAAACAAAGTAGGGGAAAATGGAGCAAGTGAAATAAATGAGGCAACATATTTGTAATTTTTGGCGTGATTCAAGAGAAAGTAGCAAAATAGAACCCTGGGGAAGTTAAAAGTTCTCATTAGAATAAATCTTATGATTCTATATTAAATAGTCTCCGTAGGAGTATACAGGTAAGATTTTACAATGGTGGTGTTTTCTATTTCCTCTCTTCTTTCCTGAAAGTAACAAGCTACTAGCCCGTCTTCTGTAGTAGTACGTTAAGAATTATTTTTACATTCATACAAACCATTGGGATTTTTAAATCTTTGAATGTAGAAGCTGATAAAGCGCTGTGAGGTATAGAGATGTTATAAGACAGGCTCTGCACTGAAGGACTGTACAGAGGGTGTCACTCATGGCTTAAAATCATTTTTGCAGTGACCCCAGAATCCTTATCCTTAGCATGGCTTTCAGAGCCCCATGTTTGTTTGTTTTTTAAGTTTTTATTGGTGTATAGTTGATTTACAATGTTGTGTTAGTTTCAGGTGTACAGCAAAGTGAATCAGTTATATATATATATATATATATATATATATATATATATATATATATCCACTCATTTTTTTTAGATTCTTTTTCATATAGGCCATTATAGAATATTGAGTAGAGTTCCCTGTGCTATACAGTAGGACCTTATTAGTTATCTATTTTATACATAGTAGTGTGTATATGTCAATCCCAATCTTCCAATTCATCCCTCCCCCGCTTGTCCCCTGGTAACCATAAGTTTATTCTCTACATCCGTGACTCTACTTCTGTTTTGTACCCTTCTTTTTAGATTCCACATATACGTGACATCACATGATATTTGTCTTTCTGTGTCCGACCTACTCCCCCTAGTATGACAATCTCTAGGTCCATCCGTGTTGCTGCAGATGGCATTATTCCATTCCCTTCCATGGCTGAGTAATACTCCACTGCACATACGCACTACATATTCTCCTTCCACTCCTCTGTCGACAGACATCTAGGTTGCCTCCATGTCCTGGCCACTGCAGATAGCGATGCAGTGAATATTGGGGTGCATGCATCAGAGCCCTATGTTATCCTGCCTCATGTCTCTCTCTAGAGTCCTTTTGCAAGGTTCTCTGTCCTGTTCTCTGACTTTACTCTGACCACACACATGTCCTTCCAGATCCACTAATGTGCCAATCTTTCTCCTGCCCCAGGCCCTTTGCACATGCTGTTTCCTCTGACTGAAATGCTCTTCCTACCCAGGCAACTGGGGTTCGCCCATTATTTCTCAGTACTGGTCACCGCTGCAGGGAAGTCTCCTGGGATTCCCTGTTTTAGGCTAGAGAGCCTCCTGTTGTAAACTCTTGTTGCACGTTATGCTTTTCCATCATGATGACTACCCCAGCTGTCATGCAATAACGCCCATTTTAATTTTTGGTTAAATGTTTGTCTTCACCAATAGGCCATTTGCTTCAAAGTTGAAGAGATGATGTCTGGCAGACTATGGCTTGGGGTCATAGCCTGCTGGTAGTCTGTTTTTGTATGGTTGGTAAGCTAAGTTTAAAGGGTTGTTGAAAAAACAAGAAGGTATGACAGAGACTGTATCTTGCCTGCGAAGCCTAATTTGGCTTTTCAGAGAAAAAGTTTGCCAACCTGTGATCTAAGTTATTGCTCTATATATTAAATAGAAGAACACAAGTATATTTATATATCACATTTTCTTTTCTGAGCAGGCCACTTGGTTGTAGTAAGGCATCCATAGGGTCCATGATGATATAGTTGTAAGCGCTAGGATGAACTGAGAGCTTATGACCATCAGGGGTTCTCAGCTAGAGAATAATTGCACTCAAGTGTATAAATTAATAACCAATGTAAATGTAGAAGGAATTTCTAATGCCGTGGCACTTTTTAGCTGTCCTACTGAACAGATTTATTAGCAATTTGGATTAAGATACAATGTTTGTCAGATTCTCAGAGGACACAAAATGGACATGGTTAGCTATCTAAATTTTAAATGATAGAATCACGATGGAGAATGATCTTGACAGCCTGAACCCATAAAGAATTTAACAAGAATAAATGTATACTTGTGTAAGTTCAAACATGAAGTGAATGATGGGGAAAATCTTACTTTATTTGGACAGAAAGTTTATAACTTTCATCAGATTCAGATTTTTCAAAGGTGTCCATTTTCTTTTTTTAAAATTTATTTTATTATTATTTTTGGCCACGGTGTGCAGCTTGCAGGATCTTAGTTCCCCAACCAGGGATTGAACCCGTGCCCTCAGCAGTGAAACTGTGGAGTCCTAACCACTGGACCATCAGGGAATCCCCAAAGGTGTCCATTTTCAAAAACAGTTGAGGGGATGTGGTTATGGGAACTAGGATGGTGAGCTACCTGGGCACTAGCCTGAGAAGAATAATTGAAGTAACTCACTTATAACTTTTATTTTTATTTTTAAAATTATTTATTTATTTATTTTGGCTGCACTGGGTCTTAGTTGCTGCACGTGGGATCTTCATTGCGGCATGTTTAGTTTTGGCATGTGGGATCTTAGTTGCAGCATGCATGTAGGCTCTTAGTTGCAGCATACATGTGGGATCTAGTTCCCCAACCGGGGATCGAACCCGGGCCCCCTACATTGGGAGCGTGGAGTCTTACCCACTGGACCACCAGGGAAGTCCCTCACCATAACTTTCAGAGATGAGAAGGTTTGAGGGGTAGAAAGTTCATGAAGCTTGCCTTCTGGTTAAAGAGAACAGATTTACCGTCTGTTGCTGTAGACATAAACTTGTGATTGTGGGTGCTTGTTTCATGGAGCAGTTTTTATTTTAATATAAGTAAGAATTGGATAGGAAATAGAGCTTCATCACTAAGTTATTTATGAAGTCCTCCTTTGCAGTAAGTATTACATAATGGATCAGGACTACAAAAATGAATAGGATCCAGTCTCTGCCTTTTAGGGATTCTGATTATAGACTGTGAGACAAATCTGTAAATAATATAGGGTGGTAGATATCTTAGACCAGAGAAGGGAGAATGAGTTCTGCCAGGGGCTGGGGATTGGGCAGAAGTGACATTTGAATTAATTCTTGAGTTGAATGCTTTTTTCTTTCACAGTCATGTTCAAGAAGAAGCAAATGACTCGATGTTAAGAATATAGTTATTGGGTGGGAAATTGGACTAGATCATCTTATGGTTCTTTTAAGATTTTCTGATTCAATGAATGTCAAATGAATGGCAGATAGGGATTCAAAAATTCAAAATTCAGAAAGAGGTACAGCTTTGCAGTGGAGTGTACCGTGAAACAAAGGAGTGAGCTGATCCTCGGGTTCATTACTCATGTCAGTAAAGTGACCGTCACCTCCGGGTGCTCAGTCAGAGCTCATCAGGTACAAATGAGGAACCTCTCGGAAGTTTTTGGAAAGCTGTTGCCTGCTCCTTTGTCAGCCCCTTGATTCTCTTTCTCTGCTTCTTCAGTATTTTCTATTCTAATTTGGTGTGTGTTCTCAGAGACCTCAGTGAAGGGTACATTAAAAAAAAATCTGCTAAATAAATAATAGCATGACTACTACAGATTTAATTATAGCTATACAGCTGCCTGTTTGAAGTGTTCTGCTGGGACCATATGGTCCCTTGTACATCCCAGCCCTGGAAGGACCTGGTTTAAATGCTTCCCAGCTGATAGTATTGAATTCTCAGGGAACTGCCAGCAGCCGTTTGGAAGTCAGTAGATAGTGTGTTTTGCCTCTGTTGTCTCTCTGGAGATGGACATTTTATTGATACTTTCTTATTAGACCCCAAGTAATCAGATATTAAAGCACCCCACCCAGACAGGTCTTAAGAGTTATGTCTACTTGTTAGTTTTACAAGCTGATTTTTGTTACCACATTGGATATGCTAAGTGAAAGGTACTTCTGCATTTATACAATTTCACTCAATGGCTTTTTTTAAAAAAAGTATTTTAATGGATGATTATTTTAATTATTTTCTGTTCCAATGGTGTGGTGGGAACAGAGTAGACGAGGGTATCTGTCCTGCCCCTGCCTCCGTTCTGGGAGTGTGACCTTGAATGAATTTTAGCTTCTCTGGGCCTCAGGAGAGCCAGAACTGGCCTTTCTACGTCCCTTCCAGTTTCAAAATTCTGCGAGAATCAGCTGTGGACCACGTTCTTGCTGAGGACACACATCTAGAGTAGAGGGGAGTCTTTCCATTTCCCACTGTGGCATTCTGTGTGTCTTTTTCCCTATTGCTTAGAAATTCCAAATTTTCCATTCTTTGGGCCACAAAAGTCTTTCAGTAGGAACACTGTGTAGAGATCTACACCTCAGAGAGTAACAGTTTGGGCCTTCCTTACATACTGTTTTCAGTTCAGACTCTCTAGTGCAGTGGTTCTTAAGCTTTTTCCATGTCAAGAATCCATTTGAGTTTGCGGTGAAACAACAGATGCTTTCACCAGAGAAATGCACAATAAATGTGTAGGCCTAACAGCTTGCATATAATTTCAAAGTGCCCATGGGCTCCCTGGGTCCCTACCAAGGACCCCAAGTTCAGAACTGCTGCTCTGTGCTTTGATAAAAGCCCTGCCTTTTTCTTTTGTTCCGAATGCAGGGAACTGCAGGTCAGATTGAGGACAGAGAAGCCTGGACTACCAGCTCTGAGGTTCACATGGTGCCGAGAGCAGAGCTTTGCGCGGCTCCTGGACAGCACGGGGGTGGAGCAGATGTTGCGGGCGCCGGACGGTGTCTGCTCAGTCCCGTGCAGGAAAAGCACCCTGCATGGGTGTTTGCCAAGCCGTTAACTTTAGACTCTTGGTTGCCTATGTTGCCTCTGATGGTTCCACCCTACCCCCCCACCGCATCTCTTGAACTTTTTGTTTTTAAAAGAGCAGTCTATGTTTTTTATTAGCTACCCCGACTGGGATGCGTGCAGGAAAGAATGCACAGAAACATTTCCCCTTAAACTATAATTTTCTCTTGAAGTCACTAACTCCATGCTGCTAATTTTTGTTTTCTTGTTTGTTTTGTCTTCTGCAATCCCTCTCTCCCAATGGTAGCTGGAGGTTGTGGAGCAGAAAGAATGAAAGAAGCCCTGGGTTTAGGATCTTTCTTTTTGGGGTGGGAGAAGGAGAACTGTAAACAGACACTGCTTTTAAGATATTAATAGTTAGAGTGAGAGTTAGAAGTAAAGCATGTCATGTATTTTTTTTTTTTTCCTGCTGAAAACACAGTCATTCAAGGTCAAGTGTGTCATTCTGAGGGAATGCAGATAAAATGGTGCCCTTACTGTGAGCCATTATACTTGTTTTACAGTATAGCTGCACTGATACACCCACGCTCACCTAAACCTTCAGTGTATCTGATTTTTTCTAGCCTTACCATGGTGAAAATAGCTCTGCAAACTTTTGAAGTTAAAACTCATGCAGTGATTCACTTGGTAGAATTAACTTACCTAGAGAGGTACTGTACTGGATGAATATATGTTTTTAAGTCCATGATACAGACTGGGCAGAGAGATTTCTATCTAAATTCAGAGAATTGGATATCTGAATTAAATGTGGTACCAACGTAACTACTTTTTTCCTTTGGGAGAGAGAAATTTTATTATTTTTCCAATCATCTGTTTCCCATAGATCCTAGGATTATATTAAAACTCTGACATCATAATTATTGTTACTATTTATTGAATATCCACTGTGCTATTTCAGGCACCATACTAGGAGCTTTTTACATATTATTTACAACATGTGATGTATTATTATCAACCTCACTTTACAGATGAAGAGGCTAAATGCAGAAGATAGGTTACTGTGATCTTTTCAGCAACTGTTGCTTAGGTTATAATACAATAAAAATTGAGGACACAGATATTTTTAGTGCTCAGCCAGATTCTCACTGGTGTACCCGTTATTCTTCAGTATTGGTGAAATATTTGCTTTTATCCAGGTATTCAGCAAGTCCTGTATATTCTGCCTTTTAATTTTTCTCAAATCTGTTTTCAACATTCTGTCTCCACTGATGTTTTTTAGGCTCAGAGTCTCATAATATTCCCCCATTTAACACATGTATTGAGAGGTCTATTACCTGCTCAGCACTGAGCTGAAACATTTTCAAACATCATCTCATTTACTCCTCTTAACTCCATGAGTGGGTCACTTATTATCCCCATTTTACAGATGAGGAAACTCAGCTTAAAGACACGAAGTAATTTGCCCAAGGTAACCACAACCAGGAAAAAGAAGAATTGAGATTTGCTGATAACTCTGACTGCAAAGCTCATTCTCTTTTTCTCCACTAATTTTTTTTTTTAACATCTTTCTTGGAGTTGCAGAGACCAGATAAACTGTGTGGTGCTGACAATAAACTGCAGCAGTTCAGTGAAAGACAAGATAACTATCTTGTGGGCTAGAACCGTCAATCAAAGAGAAACGAGGGATTTTAATTTATTTTATTTTTTAAATTTTTTTAACATCTTTGTTTGGAGTATAACTGCTTTATAATGGTGTGTTAGTTTCTGCTTTATAACAGAGTGAATCAGGTATACATAAACATATATCCCCATATCCCCTCCCTCTTGCATCTCCTTCCCACCCTCCCTATCCCACCCCTCTAGGTGGTCACAAAGCACCGAGCTGATCTCCCTGTGCTGTGCCGCTGCTTCCCACTAGCTATCTATTTTACATTTGGTAGTGTATATATGTCAATGCTACTCTTTAATTTCATCCCAGCTTACCCTTACCCCTCCCCGTGTCCTCAAGCCCATTCTCTATGTCTGCATCTTTATTTCTGTCCTGCCCCTAGGTTCTTCAGAACCTTTTTTTTTTTTTTAGATCCCATATATATGTGTTGGCATACGGTATTTATTTTTCTCTTTCTGACTTACTTCACTCTGAATGACAGTCTCTAGGTCCATCCACCTCATTACACATAACTCAGTTTCATTTCTTTTTATGGCTGAGTAATATTCCATTGTATATATGTGCCACATCTTCTTTACCCATTCATCTGTTGATGGACACTTAGGTTGCTTCCATGTCCTGGCTATTGTAAATAGAGCTGCAGTGAACATTGTGGTACGTGACTCTTTTTGAATTATGATTTTCTCAGGGTATATGCCCAGGAGTGGGATTGCTGAGTCATATGGTAGTTCTATTTTTAGTTTTTTAAGGAACCTCCATACTGTTCTCCATAGTGGCTGTATCAATTTACATTCCCACCAACAGTGCAAGAGGGTTCCCTTTTCTCCCCACCCTCTCCAGCATTTATTGTTTGTAGATTTTTTGATGATGGCCATTCTGACTGGTGTGAGATGATACCTCATTGTAGTTTTGATTTGCATTTCTCTAATGATTAGTGATGTTGAGCATCTTTTCATGTGTTTATTGGCAGTCTGTATAATCTCCAAGTTTAGCGTGGTGAAGCTTGGGCTCTGCAGACAGACAGACTTTGCTTTGAATCCTCTCTCTGCCTTTCCTAGTTTCTTGATCTTAGTCAAGCTGTGTAATCTCTAAATCTCATTTCCTCTGGTGTAAACAATGACAACAGTAACTGCTTGTAGAAAAGTGATGAGAATTTAATAAAATAACGCATGCAAAGTTCCTGGTCTGGTGCCTGTTGATTAAAAAGTGTTAGTAATCGTTAGTATTACTACTAATAATTTGAACTTATTATTGGAGACTTTTGTGCCTCTTGGTAACAACAATGCCTTTAAAGTGCAGTTTTACTAATCAGAGATTTGAAATCTTAAATTAGGAAGGGTTACAACATGCAGTAATTCTCCAAAAGCAGGACTCCCTTTCAAAATCTCACTGATAAATCCTGGAGAAGGTAGGTCTTTACGGAACTTCGGCAGGGATTTAAAAAAAAAAAAAGCCACCATTGTGGTGGTAGCTACCATGCAGCCCAGAAATAAAAGTTATTTTTCATTGACCTATGCTCATAAATTTTGGAATCGATAAAGACTTTTTGCTTCCCACCAGAGACCTTTCTTAAGTTTGCTTCCACCAAATGGAGCACTTTTCTTGGAGCCTTCAGTATCCTTGCTTTTATCTGTGCAGAATGTAAAGATGCCACAACACAGGCATGATCACATGGATTCCAGGCATTTAAGAAACATGTAGTGAACATTTCCTGCAAGGTGGTGCCTTTATAAGGCTTTGGGGAAACAAAGTTGAATAATATGTAGTTTCTTTTCATCGGGTACTTTAGAACCCTTTTTAAAAGGTACTTATCATCTAAGAAGAGTCACAACCAAGCCAGTCAGTCAGTGCATTGTGATAAGTCTATAACCTCAGAGGGAAGGTGAGGGTCCTGTGAACAAAGTCAGGGAAGGTTGGGGCAGTCCAGGTCAGGCTTGGCTAGAGTTTGGAGGCATAGGGTTGTAGTTAGCATCTAAGGGGACATTTGGGTAGAGGGCATTTCCCACCAGATAGATTAATGATTATTTCAAGTTTCTTTCCCTGACCTGCCTTTATGTATGGTGGAGTTCATGACACAACAATGAAAGAGGAAAAAGAACTTTTAAAAACGTTACCCAGCTCAGTTAGCACCTAAAATTTGCAGGTTCTTGATTTTCTTTAAATACTTTTTAAAGTGCTATTTTTTATATGGATTTTCTGCTTTCCCTCTCTCTCTCTGTGACTCATTTTATTTTATGTAATTAAATCCTGTTGAATACTTTAAAATGTGCTTCCTAAAATTTTTTTTTTTTTTTTTTTTTTTTGCGGTATGCAGGCCTCTCACTGTTGTGGCCTCTCCCGTTGCGGAGCACAGGCTCCGGACGCGCAGGCTCAGCGGCCATGGCTCACGGGCCCAGCCGCTCCGCGGCACGTGGGATCTTCCCGGACCGGGGCACGAACCCGTGTCCCCTGCACTGGCAGGCGGACTCTCAACCACTGCGCCACCAGGGAAGCCCCCTAAAATTTTTAAAGGATATCTGTACAGCACCTAAACCATTGCAGATGCTTAACATTGGTTTGCTATGTAAAAGGTTTAGAAGTTTCAGGACAATATCTTGTAAACTTCAGGTAGTAAAATATATGCATCAGAAATGTAAGGGTTTCACAGTGTAGTGAAGTGGATGGAATTCACATTCTGGCTTGGCCATTTAGCTGTATGAATTTCATTGAAGTCCTTTAAACTGTTTGAACTTTTGTTTCCCTCATCTGTAAAATGGTTAAATAGTACGTTTCTTGTAAACTTTCTGTAAGAATTCAAGTAACACAGTAAATGTGAAAATGTTTTAAACACTGTAAATAGCTATAAACATATTGATATTTTTTAGCGATGTAAGACAAAAAAATGTGACTAGAGATTTTGACAAGTTGATTTTGAAAAACTAGGTCAGCACTTGAAATTTCATCCTATTTAGGAAATCAGAACTGATGGATTGTGCTTAATGTTATATTTAGTTTAATAGCCATTTGTAAATGTGCTGCTTTGCAGAATCATTTGCATTAATGGTGGTGAGATGTCTATATTTGGAAGGAAAAATTAGGAAATCAAATTATCACCCTCGGGGGACTGTTTTCATTTTGTATTTTAAAAAATGGAATAAGTGAAAGTAGAATAGTGTTCAGAAGGTAAAAACACGTAGCCACAGAACCTTTTGGCATTCTGTCTTATTTAATGACTTTGCCCTCTTTCATATTTTATACACTCTAGAAATCTCAGACCATATCGTAGAAGTTCTTAAGTGATTGTCTAAATTTTGGATTCTCTAGGCAATCAAGCAATAGCTCCTCTTTTTAGCCTCTTAGACATTGGGCTGATGGTTTTTAAATTTAGCCAGTGAAAATATTCTTCTAAATTACAGCTTGAAGGTAACCTAAAGGTCAGTCAATAAAGACAATACAAAAAACGTTTAAAGTAATTATTCCGGCAGTTCTCTCTATCACACCAAATAAGTCCTATCCCACAAATTTGCTTACTGGATGAGTAAAAACTGTCTTTATTTAACAGGAAAGTTTTGAGATAATTTTTCTTGCATATTCTTAAAATAAAAAGCAATACCCGATTAAGCTTATAAAACAGCAATTTCTATCTTTTTCCTTGTTCTGACGTTTCCTTGTTGGGCAACCACACAATTTACAGTAAAGAAGTGAGATTTAGGAATGGAATGCTGGGGTGTGTTTCAGATGGTATTTGTCTAGGCTACTTAGGAACACCCAAACCTGCTCTCAGCCCAACACTCCCGAGAAGATCATGCCAGGAAATATGTACACAGAGCATCAAAGGCCAAGGACCTCTTTCTTACTGACTGAGGCTTTGACTGCAAACCCCATAGCAGAACCCTGGTGACCTAGGCAGAGCCTTCTGCCTCATCTTGGTAGCTGTGAAGAGCCTAGAAGCAAAAGAGACCCCTTGTACTAGGAACTCAAGAGTAGGCCTGCTCTTTGCACTGAGAACCCCCTACTACAAAGAAAGGCTAGAACAGAGATTTCAGTGAAAAGAACTATTTTCCTAGTACCTGAGAAAAGCTAGTGTAAACGAATTGACTTTTAGAATTTGATTAGTTCAGATCAGTCCTCTTCTTCCTTGGATGTGGGATGAGAGGGCTGCTGGAAACTTGGGGGAGGGTGGACGATAGGGACAGTCTTCAGTTAACCATAGAGGTCAAATGGAGACAATGCACTGGTCTCCACCTATCAGACTCTAGGACCCCCAGCATTTGAGATGGTAGGTCTGTTCCAAATATATACACATAGTTCTTGGTAGGTCAAATCTATTTCAAAATTATCCCAGGGGTTAGTTTTCACAAGGCTGCTTTTGATGGACTGCTATTTCTTCCCACCACTGTTGGAGGCTAATTTTAACCTGAGAGAAGTATACTGGGTTAGGTTATATTATATTTATGTTGAGTAGTGAGAGATTAGGGTTTGTATACCATTGGAAGGTAAAGGCAGGAATATGTCACCTCCGACATAGCACAATCAGGTGGTCTCCTGGATATGCATGGTAGGAAGAAAGAAGGCAGTAGAAAGGTTTACTTTCCATGTTGGAGAAACTAAAAAGAAGGTGGGGGAGGAGTGAGCCCCACATGTTTTTGTATCTTGCTAGGCATTTTACCTCTTATCTCTTCTAATCTTTACAAAAGCCTTTGACGTATGAGGTAGGACTTTGGAATACAGTTTTAGTTTTTCACCATCCTTGACTTCCTTTAAAGATTTCCTGCCAAGGGAGCACTACATGTAAGCAGAATTGGAACGAAATAACCGTTTGTTTATTAAGACACCCATTGTAGTATAATTGTTTTATTAAAGTGAAACATATTTGTGATAAAATCTACTTGATAATTTTTTACAATATGGACACATGATCAGCATAGCACATTTGGTTTTTTAATGTCATGATTTCTTCTCTTATTTTTATTATTACCTTCTTTGAGTTCATTTGCTGTTTTATACTTATTCCTTGAGATATATAGTATTTAGATCGTCAAACTTTAGCTTTTCTTCTTTGGAAATGTTTGCACTTAGGCTATGAATTTTACTCCATGCACTTGTTTAGCTGCATTCCACAAATTTTGATACATCCTATTTTCAAATTATGAATAATACTGACTTTAACTAGTCATTGATACATGTTTTAATCTCTAGGACATCTGGTTTGTTTTTTAAATGGATTCTTCTGAAAGTCTCCATCTCATCAGTGTTTTAAAACTATGATTATTTCAAAGTCTATCTCTGATAACTATAATATGTAGCTCCTTTAAATTTGTTTCTAATTTCTATTTTTTTTCTCTTGGGTTCTAGTCAATTGATCTTGTCTACTAGTATGCCTAGCAATTTCTGATTGAATGTCAGATATTATGTATATATGTTATATATATATATTATATATAATATATATTATATATATAGTAGAGCTAATTTGATATTCTGTTTGATATTTGATAACATGATAATGTTATTTTTCTTCAGAGATTATTGCTTTTGGCTGGCATTTAGGCTGGGGGCAGGCCAACTTAATATTTAGTCTGGAATTGAGCTGATTGGAAGCTAGGTTTCAGTCTTTATGTGGGTTGGTTTATTACTAGTTTGCCCTTTTGCCTTTAGTCTTGTCCTTTAGGGATCCCAACTGAATGCCTGGCATGTTTGCCCATCACTTTGAGACTGCTGAAGGCTCTGTTCAATTTTTGAATCTCTTCAGCTACTTAGGAATCATCAAATGCCTTTAGAAGAAAAAGGTGAGCTGAATTTAGCCTCACCTTTATGCAGTTTCCTTCTTCAGGGACATTGGCTCTTTAGGTTTTTAATGTCATAGTAACTTTCTGATTCCTTTAAACAGCTTATAGAAATCCAGCTTTTCAGTTTTTCTTACTGGAAGGGTTGATGTGATGGAAGCTAATTTACAATAACTGGAACTGAAGTCTCTCAGAAACATTATTTAGGTTGGAAATTTCTAGTTTACCAAATATACAGCTCCGTGTCTAAAACCACCCATGCAGAATCTAAATTCTGGGATTGACAGACTTAGGAAACATGAGTTATGATGGAGTTATAATTGAGCATAGGAAACTGACTCTGAATCTTCTTATTTAACCAGCCATGTGGATTAGGAAGTAAAGTCTCTTTTATCCATTCATTTGTCTTGCTGTAAGAGAAAATAGCTTGCTTCTTGTCTTCAAGGCATTGCAACCCTTTCATTAGGAAAAATCCCAATGAATTTGTCAAACTTTATTCATCATATTGGCCACTTTTCCCAAGGTGTAGAAAAAGGGAGTGGGCAGAGGAAGAATCATTTCACTTATGGTGAGTGAGAGAACACTTTTCTTCCTATCTTAACAGTTAATATTGTTAGTATATAGTAGATGAATAAATTCATACTCAGAGAGCATAATTCACTAAGATGCTGTTTGATCCAGGCAATCCCTCATACTTTTGAGTTCCTTGAATCTTAAGTTTTCATAGCATATAATTATTTTCCAATGCCATATCTTAGACACTGCTCAGGAGTCAACCTCAGTGAGATTAAAATGTAGAGTGATCATATAACTTTTTTCCTTAGCCCAAAACACTTTTGAGAATGAAAGAAGGTAATATTAATAATTACACCAGGACAGTGGTGTAAACTGAGGCTGTCATATGTATCACTAAACTGATAATTATGGTGACCCTATTTTACCACTAATGCAGATACCTTTGCACTGGAAGGACATGGTACTAGGGTGACCTAGAATGATTTTGAGATTACCAGATGAGTTTGTTTGGGAAACAATAAGAGCTGGAAATTTTCAAAGAGAATGGAAAGGAGAAAATCAGCAGGAAAAAGAGAAAATAAGCTAAGAAGAAGAAAATAAGAGAGAAAAGAACACCAATAAGGAAGCCGGGAATAAGCTCTTTGCTCAGGAAAGCAGGTGGTTGTTAGCCTGTTGACATGAGGCATTAGGCAGGGTGAATTGAGAATAAGCACAGATTAGAAGATTAAAATCATTCTTCAGGAGAGGAAAAGAGAATGTATGGAATGGGGGTAGATGTAAGCTTTGGAAAAATAATGAAAAAGTGTACTCAAATTTAAATGGTTTTTGAAACAACACTTGTAGTAAGGGCATTGAACAGCCTATAGGCTGTTCTAATAAATCAGACTCAAATGACAAATCATGAGTACTCCTGGTTATAAATGACACTTGATTACACTTATTTTAACATGTGCTAAAAATGGCAAAGAAAAAGAGGTAGGGTTTAGGTACTTGCCTAGTGACTGAGGAATAATATGATAGCCTGGACCTACTTACCAGGTGATGCTGCAGGTCTGAGGATGATGGCAAGAAGGCAAGGACGCCGTAATGGTATCCCAGTCAATCAAGATTGATTACAGTTACATTGTGACAGGTCCCATATAGAAAACCTAAAATTGTAATACAAACTGTTTTTATAGGAAAGGGCAGGAGAATCTAAGACCTGAGTGGAATATGGAAGATTGATTTTTTTCAATTAGCTATATGTGATGCATATTGCTTGTGTATGAGTAACTTTCCCATCATCACATGGGTGGTCATCCCAAGTAAGCTATCTCTGTTATAATCAGACTACTTGTTCTGCTTTATCCCTTCATAATTTCTAGTTTCTTGATATGGTAGTACTCTGATCACTGGGTTGTTAGAAAACTGGTCAGAAAGTAAGGAAGGTTAAGAAATTCTAAGAGTAAATATTTACGGCAGAGGGCAAGCCGTATACTTCTGAGTAATTGTAGCAAGACCTTACTTTGGAAGAAAGAATACAGGCTAATATAAAAGGAACCTGAAATGTACACCCCTGGATTCACAGAGTTGGTGATGTTACCTGGTAAAGACAAAAAAGTGTCCCCAAATCGCTGAGCTAGTCAAAGTATCTTTTTACCAATTGTACCTCCACATGGCAGCCCTTTGAAATCCATTTCTTTGGAATCAAGTTTGCCTAAAGGAATTTTTTTCCACCGTGTGTGTTCTCATAGTTGGCCCTGCATAAAATCCAGGCTGGGTATCCCTTGGAGAATCAGCTAATGATTCATAAGAAAAGAATGTCAAACTTTATCATTGGAATTCAATCCAGATGAATTTATTGGGTGATCTTCAACCTGATTTGAAAGCCTTAAAGTCTGTTCTTATTTTCATTATCTTTCATTATCTTTTCATTATCTTTTATAACCAATAAAAGAATGGTTATTCTTCACCATTCTGTGTAATGTTGACAGGTTGTTTTTTGTTGGTTTTTTTTTTTTTGCGGTACGTGGGCCTCTCACTGTTGTGGCCTCTCCCGCTGCGGAGCACAGGCTTCAGACGCACAGGCCCAGCGGCTGTGGCTCACGGGCCCAGCCGCCCCGCGGCATGTGGGATCTTCCCAGACCAGGGCATGAACCCATATCCCCTGCATCGGCAGGTGGACTCTCAACCACCGCGCCACCAGGGAAGCCCTGACAGGCTTTTTTGTTAGTACTTTATTATTGTTCACATTTTATTGTGTAAGCCCAGAAATGGGTTTTATACTTCAGTCATTAGTTCTTCCTTTATCAAATATTATTGATATTTGATAAAGAATATCAAACACAGTTTGAGGTATGCTGATCTAAAGGAACATATCTTTATAACTACTTCTCTTCAGAGCACATAGAATACAGTTCCTTTAGCTGTAAAAATATACTTCTGATTTTCCAAGATGGTACAGTCATCTCAGTAAAGGTACCATAGTCCTAGTAAAGCATTTTGTGGAAGAAAATAGTTGACTGTGGAATATTCTCTGTGTGTTGTGGGTCAGGTAGTTGCTTAGTGATAGAAGATCCAGACATAGTTAGTATGGTCTAGAATGAGCCTCTAAAACCTCTCTAACTTTCCTGGGCATTTGATGGTCTTGTGGTCTGATTTTTAGTGCTACAGAGTTCATTCCTGCCATTCAAAATATTTATTACAGCTGAATTATGTGCAAAGTAAGTGTTTAGTACCACGGGGAAGAAACTGTCCTAACCCTCAGGAAGCTCAGGAGAAAGACTTCACCTTCGGCAAACGTGTGATTCAGAAATGAACGCTTCTGGAATTGCCAAGGAGGAGCACTGAAGTAGTAGAAAGGCTTGTTCTGAGTTCTGAAGGTTTAGAAAAGGTAGAAATGAGGAAGGGACAGTTTTTGATCCTAAGTATGGGAGTCTAAGTACATAAAACAGAAGGAGATTATGATCAGATTGCTTGCCTAACTAGAGCAAAGAGTGCTGGAGAGAATTGGATTATTATAGAGCTTCTTGCACTGTGTTGGTAATGGGAGCTCTCTCTGGAAAGAGGTGGAAGAAGGTTACTCTTGCAGTGATAGTTTGTTATGCGTTTGTGTCACTTGACTGTACCCCACACTCTACTCTGTGTTACAGAGAACAATTCATTACTGTAACTTTCTTAGGCTGTAATAACAATTCTGGCAATTTGATGTTTTTAGACCATTCCTGTGGCTGCTCTTTTCATATCTGTAGAACGTAAACAGATTTTTTTGAAGGATTAATGGTGTAAACTTTGGAAAAGGCTTTTACTGCTAGAAGTAGTCATGTTTCTGACATCTAAAAATATATATCTTGCCTTTGCTTTATTTTTCTTTTTGGTTTCCACTAAATTATTAACCCCAACTTCCTTTTTTTTTTTTTTTTTTGACTCACAGCTTTCTTCTTGTATGAAGTACCAAATGAAAGAATCTCATAAAAATGCTACTGAGGGTGATAGTTTGGGGGAATTAACTGTCATGGCGCTTATTTTCCCTAATTAAGAATTCTTTAAATGGAAATTGAAAATTAAATGTTACTATAATTTTTCATTACTGGGGAAAATTGGACCATGTCTCCCACTTCTCATATCAGCAATAATCCATGGCAAAAAAAGTTCACTGTTAACTTTTTGACTTGAGGGGAGAGACATTCATATTGATGATAAGTGTATCCTAGAAGTCTGTGTGTTTCATAAGGTCCTGCAAAATTCTTATCTCCATCCTTTTATGATTGTTGAGATGTTCTCCTTGAGCTTTTGGGAGATGTTTCCCACTCGCTGAAGGGTGCTTGAACAATCCTACTCTAAATGGGAGCTGGGGAGGAGGGGAAAGGAATGTATAACAGCTACAATATAACTTTTCAAAGTGACTGTTAAGCAACGTTTACTCTCCAAGAAAACCACTTTACCCCTTTACCTTTCTCCTCAAGCTCCCATGTACATCCCACCTCCTCCTCACCATCAGATCACTCATATTTCACTGCAAAAATGTAAGTCCTCAGAAGCCCTCATCTTCACCCCACAAACTTGCCAGATCACCCCCATCTGTACTCTGCCTTCCCTAGCTGGGATTGATGAGCTCTCTGTGTTCCACCTGAAGTTAATCCCTCTACCTGTGCTGTGGACGTCATCTCAGTAGTTCACGGTTGCTTGAGCTGCTTTTGCATTTATCCCCTCTCTCCTATAGCAATAATCTGTCTCTATTAGATCATCCTCATGCACACTCCAAAGTGTTAGCATATTTCCCGTTTAAAAAATCCCCTGTTTTATGCCTTCACCTACCTCCTTAATTCTTGGCTTTTCTTGGCAGCAACATTTCTCAAAATAATTCTCTCCATTCCCTGTCTCTACTTCTTCACCTCTCATTCTTTACTGGGTAGCCTGGTGTCCACTGTAACAGCTCTTGTCAGGATCACCCAGCCCTTCCACCTTGCCAGATTCATTGGTTCCTTCTTAGTTCTCATCTTATTTGAACTTCCAGCAGGCTTTGACTCAGCAGCTGATACCCTTTCCTTATTGAGCCCTTTCTCCACCTGACAGTTGATGAAGTCCTGGTTCTCTCCCTACCTCACTGGCTGCTCTTTTTCAATGTCTTCTGCTGATATCCCCTCCCGTTCCTATAAAAGGTAGAGTAGCCCGGCGTTTAGATCTTCTCCCTCTTCTCTACACTCACACCCGAGGTTGTGTCATCCTACCCCATGGTCTTAAATACTTCTTACATGGTGGTATCTCCTGAATTGATGTCTTTCTACTCCACGTTTCCACTTGGACTTTTAGTAGGTGCGTTCCGTCTAAGACATCCAAAACTTCTTTCTGTGGCCTTCATTTCCTTTACCACCTGGTCCCCCCTAACCTCTGCAACTTCATTTGCTTCCCTTTCCTCTCCTTTTCTCCTGCAGCTCCCACCACACTTACCTACTTACTGTTCCCCTAACTGCCAAGCTCTTGCCTGTCTCAGAGGCTTTGCACTTGCTGCTCTCTTTGCCTACAGTGTTCTTTGCCCAGATCTTTGCTTGGCTTGTCCCCTCTCTCCAATGTCAAATGTATTTCTTCAGAGGCCTTCCCTGCCTAAAGCAGTACCCGCTTACGTGTTTTATTTTTCCTTCTCAGCACTTATCACTACTTTAAATCATACTTTACTTCTCCCCTGCTGGAATATGAGCTCAAGGAGGACATGTAATTAGTTGACGCATCCCTTATCCCTAAGGCTTAGATCAGTTCCTGGCTCATAGGAGACTCTCAACTCATTTATTGAGTGAATAAGTAAATGAATTGATATATATGTAAATATTGTTAAAACAATGTAAACCATGTGACTATACCCTCATGTAAACCATGTGACTCTACTCTCAATGTTTTTGAATTCAAAGTACAGAGAAATGTTTATTATGATAGAATGGTTAAACATAATAGAAGAATAGCTAGCCAGGGCTTGCCTGTTGCGTGTAGACTCATATAAAGGAAATTCTTTGAGTTCCCTTCTCTGGAAATAAGTTGTGTTTTCTTGGCTCTTCCTGTGCAGCTGAAGAATAAGTTCATGAAAAAACTGCCACGTGATGCCGAAGCCTCCAACGTGCTTGTTGGCGAGGTCAACTTCTTAGATTCTCCTTTCATTGCCTTTGTTCGGCTGCAGCAGGCCGTCATGCTGGGTGCCCTGACTGAGGTCCCTGTGCCCACAAGGTAAGCTGCTCCCTGACCCGCCGGGGTCCACAATGTGGTGATAGGGACAGCTTCTCTCCCTCAGGCTAGAGAACCAAGAGGATGAGGGTACATCCAAAGCAAGCATATTGGAAAGGTTTAACCCGAAATAATGGTTCAGTCTGATTTTCATGCTATCAGATTACTTGGCACTTGTACAGTAGTAATAATAATAACAATTATAATAATTCATTGGGCTACAGAAGAGTTTCTTATGGATTAGTCTATTTAATCCTCATAATGATTTTTTTAAAGTATAAACTATAGGTATGTGGATCTTATAGATGAAGAAACTGAGTTTGAAAGTTTAAGTAACTTCTCTAAGATCATATAGATGGTGAATGATTCAAAGGTCAGAGTTGCTTTCATTTGCTCTCTGTTTTATTAGAGAATTGGTAGTGGGTACGTACATACATGCATATGCACATTATATATATAGACATGTCTATATGTATATATATAGACATGTCTATATGTATATTATATATACACATATGTAAAAATCATTTGCACACTTTACTGTTATGTGTTATGACTCATAAAGTTTTAAGAGGAAGCATATTACTCTTATTACAATCATGTACTCATTACCCTGCACAATACTTTAGAAGTCATCCTCTTTTATTTCCTTCTGTAACTGAGCCCAGTAGAGGAGTTAGGAAGCTTGACTTCCGAAGTGCAATGGGTCAATAGAAGTTAATGCTTCACTTAAACTTGTGCTTAAGAAGAGTTTAAAGAGCAGTTTATAATCTTCAGGTTGACATTAGAAAATTATCATATAAATAGGACCTTTTTTTTTGGGAGGGTGCCTCTTGTGGGTCCCAGGGGACTTTTCTTTAGGTTTCCCACATGAGCAGGAAGGGCTGTGAATGCTCAGTGACCTCAGATGATCTGAGTGTGATCAACCAACAAGACAAGGGGGTCGAGGTTTGTTCTGAGCCAACTTAGGAGGCAAATTAGGAGAACATTTCCTATGGCCTCCCAGTTTATAGGTTACAGGCCATTCTTATCATACAGGCATTTTTACTCCATTTTTATATTTCTTAGACACCTAAAGTAGGAATAATATTTGTCATATTACAATATAGGAATAATATAAGCAGTCATTGGACAACTAGCAGAGGAAAGGCGGTGATCATATTCAATTAATGGAATTATCATGATTTGTGTTTTCTGTAACTTAGCTTTTTGCTTGAAAACATTCCAGCAGACCCTTGCAGTTCTATCTGAGCAATCACCTGGCGAACAGCTAGCTGACTCAGATCGTGGCCGAAGTCCAGCTTGTGTGTCCCTATGGTTTTATTTTTGTCTCTTTGGACTAACTTTACTGGAGCTTGAAAGAAAAAAAAGTGTACCCAGAAGTGTTAAATTTCTCTTGCTTTTTCATTTTTATTATTACTTTTCTCTAGAAGCTACAAATAAAAAATATTTTAAAAGGCTTTTTGTTTAACAATAATACAAGTTCATTGAGTAGCAAGTCAGGACTATTTTTGTGTCCCTCTAATCTTCTGTTCCTGTCTGGTTCATTTTCTTCTGTACTGGAGGGTGGTACTAGTCTAGGGGTACAATCCAGCATCATTTGAATAGAAAAAAGGAGCCCAGGCAATTCAAGGGAATGTAATTCCATAATGTCGTAAAGCTGTTTCAGGGCAATAATCTGAATAATACATCCTAGCGTGTTGACATTTTTCCAGGAAGTAGTCTTATCCATTTGCTGTCCTCTGAACCAGGGCAAGCTGTAATCACTGAGTAGGGAGTCTCATTAGCTTTTTTGTGTATGAGTAATATGGGGCCATTTACAATGGCTGCATCCTGTGAAATCCAATAAAGGAAATCCTACAAGGAGTGTGGTAGTCATTGTGAAGGATGCCTCTGCACTCAGCCATGTGCTTTAACATGCATGCCACCCTGTTGTCCTGCAGGGAGACCCGAGAAGTCTGTTTCTGTGCACAACTTGTAACAACGGTCATTTTTCCTTTTGAAGGTGGAGGAATGTTAGGCTCTTTGGCTTATTATTATTATAATTATTACTATTTATCATAAACAGCATTACTACCGTGCATCTTTTAGGAAATGTGGTGGTAGCTGCTCCTTTTGTGTAGAGTCCACAAGTTTCTCTATCTACTCTGCTCTTGGCTTGATCTGTTTTAGCTTTCTGCTTGCAGCTGGACTCCTACCAACTGGATGGATGTTCTCCACGTAGGGGCCCTTCTTGCCATCCATGTGAAAGCAAATAAACTCTGTCCTTTGATCTCTGGTGACTTGGTAGGATACGTTTATGATTTTCTTAGCATCTTGCAGATACTTTGCTTGCTATCATCTTACACCTGTCCGTAGAGGCTGCCACTCAGCCATATATAGGGGCCACATGGAGATGAACATAATTCCCATTTTATAGTTGAGAGGTGGAGGCACAGGGACGATTCACTACCAGTGCAGACTTCTGACTCCAAGGGCAGGCTTTTAGGGAAAATCTAAGGAGATATCCAGAATGGATTGGAATAAAATACTTGAGCATTTTCCCATGAAGAATAATCAGAGTTCCTGATCAGTTTGTCCTTTTCTGACCTTGATTTTCACATCTAAGGCAAATAGTTATTCAGGGAGCTCTAGCCCTCTAAAAAATTAGAATGCTTATTACCCCTTTATATCACTGTAAGTTAATATATATTTTATGTTATAAATAACGATCTGCCTAAAAGCAGTTGTTTGTGCCTAATTGTCAAAACTATAAAAAATTGTATTAGAGGAATTGGGACGGAGGTCCTGCTAGTTCAGTTCTGTCTTGTGTGACAGTCTTCCAGTTGCTCACTGTAATATGGTTGGTTATGGTGGGCTTGCGGTCCTCATGAATTTATTGTGGAAGGTACAGTTTAGCCACATTTTCCAAAGCCACTAAATATGAGCACTGGGTTATTTGATTCACTGTTGTTTTGAAGGAAGGGAGTAAAGGACTGATACATACTGAATTTATTTTAGAAATAGCTGTGATATGTCAGGAAGGATAGGGGTGCATATCCTCTCTGAAAAGATTGAGTGGTTTAGGAAGGCTGGCTCTTTTTCTGATATTATGCTCTGTTTCTGCCTATAATTATTTTGTGAATGTGAGTATAGCCCAGTGGTTCTGGACACAGATCATCTGGTACTGATTTTTGTTGTGGAGAATGCTAGAGACGTCCTCCCCAGGCACAATTAGTTGTATGGAAAAGCGAGCGCATAAGAATAGAAGGGCCCCATGAAGATTCTCGAGACAACCAGGCACTATTAAAAATTCTAACTATGACTTGTTTCTAGTATTGAGTGAATAAAAACAACTCAGCAACATAAATTATTTCTCCCAAGCCATCAACATGAGCTGTGCTCTTTCAGCCACACAAATTTGATGTTTACTCTAATTTGTTAATAAAGAAAAAAAGCTTCTGTTTAAAAAAAACATCTGTCCCTTGACAAAAAACAGCTTGAGTCATGAAAGAAGTTTTCAGTACATTATAAAAGCTGAGTTTGGCAAGAGGTACTTCTATCATAAAAATTGTAACAGCTTTTGCTTCTTTGAGGGTTAAAGAGGAGAGAACATGTTTCAGGCAGAGGGAACTTCAACTTGATGAGTTTTTCTGTGTTGTTAGTTTTCCCAGATCTCTCATCCCCATTTCAACAACGCAGTTCAAATTAGAGGCTTCTTAAGGGTCTGCTTTCCTACAGATGAAATTCTTGACCAGAGGTGATGTTTCCTGCTACTTGTAGATGTCCAGATTTCCTCTCTATATCATTTTAAGGAGATGAATTTACTGAATGGTTCCTGCCTGGAGTAATGTGAAAATTTTAACTGATATGTAATATTTTATTTCTATTTGGCACTTGATGATTTCCATTAAAGTATATATATATATATATAAAATATAATATATATATTATATATTATATAATATATATAATAATTATAATATATTTTATATACAATAATAGATATGATATATAATATATTATATATATATACTTACAATAATACATAAGAGTGTGTGTGTGTGTATATATATATATATATATATATAAAATTTTTTAAAATAAAAATCACATTACCCAGTAAAGGGGAATTGTACCTTTGTATCTAGGTTAGTAAAACACTATAGCTCTCATATGCTGGGTTTATTGCTATAATAAATGTTATGGTCACCACTGGTCTATTACTGCCATTCATTCTTTGGTACTATTTAGTAAAGAGCAGAGTAAAAACTCATAGAAAATGTATGCCCTCATCTTATAGTATTTAAGTTAGAGGATCCATTATTCTATCAGTTCTTGGACTAGTTACCCATTGTCTGCCAAAGTTTTTATTTGGGGACTGTTAATGACTGAGAGTATCTTCCTCACTTTCTAACAAGACACTATTTTGGCTTTGTTGCCATTTAGTCAACCTGATCATTAATTTATGTGTCAGTTGATAAATGTGCATTTCTATAATGTGTATTTCTAAATGTAAAATAATCATGATGGAGATACTAGGGAGAGGTAGGAAGAGGTAGAGAGTGGCTCTGGAAAGGTTTTAGATATTACGTATTACTCAGACACTAGTATTTAGATACATTGAAATAATAAAAAATGACGAGCAAAGGAAATCCGTTATCTAAAAATGTATTTAGTAAAGCATCCAGGTGTTATGTATTTTCTCTTACTGCACCACATCTGCCTTCTTCTGCCTAAAACTATGGGCTTATTGTCCTGCCTGACAGCTGGCCCTTGGTAGACAGGTAAATAGGATTGGGACATGTGACCAGCACTGTAGATGTTTCTTAATGAGATTTATATTTTACTGTAGTGGTTAAATATTTTTTTGGGGTGTTGCACTCAAATCAGTGATCCGCCCCTTCAGAAAAATGCATTGTACTGTCCATAAAAAAACACTTTATAATACTGTATGTAGTGGTATATAAATTAGGTCCAACTTCAAAAGAAGAAAAGTTCTAGTTAGAAGAACTAAAATCCAATTCTAATAATGACTTCCTTCATACTTGAACAGACTTTTGCACCTGCTGATTGCTTTTGCTGTTTCTTCTACTGTGATAACACTTGAAAGCGAGTGTACCGCTCCACTCCAGAACTGGTTTCTAAGCAAATAAATACTGAATGGTTTTATGGTTATTCTGGTATAAAATATGGGTATTCAGACTTTCAGATTTACCTTCTTCCATTCTCAATTTGTTTTTTTTTTTCTTCACTCTTTGGATTGAATTTTATGATGAAAAAAGGAACTACCTATTCAAGGGCATTTGGGAACAGACCCTAATACCTTGAAGAGTGCTTGCTATCAGTCCTTTCTTATTTAAAATGAGATATATAGGATTAAATTAGTAAAAGAATAAAATTTTACTAAGAAAAGTCCTAAGCCATTCCTGGTCCCATAAAATCTTACCGAAGTTTTCTTGTCTTCAGCTAAGTATCCACAACATCTTTCCCCAGAGTGACGTATGGAAGTCATAGTTGGATAGCTTTTCTCTGTGAAGTCACAACTCTGGTATATAGGTTGGGCAGGTATTATTAAGCAGAACCGTGTGCTGAAAAAAACAGGAGGTAAGAAGTCCTGTCTATCTACTCTGTCATTTATTAGGGACAGTCTTTGGGCTCATCCATAACTTCCTTGAACCTAGGTTTCTTCACCATTAAATGGAAATAAGATACCTGTCCTTATTGCAGAGGCTAGTAAGAGTTTAAATGATGTGTGAATGTGAAATGATTTACAGGCTTTAAAAAACTGTGCAAACAGAGGATATGATCATTTTTATTGTCCTCATTATCTCCATGTTAGGTAAGACATGATCATAAGTAAGCAAGGAAGGGATTTATCTAGTGTTGCCTCCTGTCTGTGTTTTTAAATTCATTTACTTACTGGGTTTCCTGCTCCCCAGTTGAGACATGCATCTTTGCCCTTATGATCAGTGAGGGATTCCTTCCAACATGATAAGGGGTGAACTTAAGTGGAGATAAGCTCATTATTGCGAGTTTCAAGACCTGCTTGCTATGGAACAGTGCTTTGTGCATTATCCAGAAAACAAGTTTGGAAAAGAAACTTGTTGACGCCCATGAAAGAATTTTAGCTGTGCATGGTGCTTTATTTTGAATTTCTCTCATATTTTTCTTTCTTTGCTTTGGCTGTCAGCATGTGGCTTACTTGTAGAAGACTTGGTTTTTGCTGACTCCCAGCCACTTCTGAGTAGAAATATTTCTTAAAAATATGGAGAGGATCATTTGTCATCATCCATATTGGGTAAAGAAACGTCAGAGAAATCTGAAGATGTACTAAGTCTTTCTCGTTATTGTGCTTAATGGGTTTTCTCCAAAGATTCTGAGAGTCAGAAGAAAGGGAGAGAGAGAAGAAAGTTTAGAAAAGAAAGATTGAATGACTCATAAAGTGAACCTTTCCTTCTCTGTGAAGAAGCTTCTCAGGTTTCCATGCTAAATTCTCCCTTGCTTCCAAATAAATGAAAAACAGTTTGTGTTTCACAACAGCGTGAAAGAGTATCTTTCACATTAGCAAGAATATTACCTTTGTTTTAAAGGTGAATTCTAGACCTAACCGTTTTATGAATTAGGGTAAATGTGTCTCAGTGTTATGTGTGTTGAGTTTGATGAAATGTGTGTTATAGCCTTTGCTTCTTTCCTCTTCCATTAGGTTCTTGTTCATTCTCTTAGGTCCTAAGGGGAAAGCCAAGTCCTACCATGAGATTGGCAGAGCCATTGCCACCTTGATGTCTGATGAGGTAGGGAATCGGGAAGATGGTGATCTGTGAATGTCCTACTTGTGTTTTCATACTGTGAGTTGGCTGTCACAATTTATTCAGTTAGAATTATGTAGTTACCAACCTTCTTAAAACATGAGGTACAGTCGTTCATGCAAATGAGCTGACATCTGCATTTGATAGTTTTCAAAAAATAAATTTTATGTTAGAATAAGTCATATTTTCCTTTCTTCCTCTAAACTGAGCTATGTTAAATATTATTTAAAAGGTTCAAGACACTGTATTAACTTAATCTCTTAAAGTGTTTAATATATTAATTCTGGAAACTCGTGTCCATATACTGTGTTGTTTCAGAAATGATGGGTTCTATAAAATAATGCATAATATAATGGATAATGCATTTTTTCCCTTAGGTATCAGAAAGTACCTGTTTTTGTGGTTTTCTTATCTTGTGGGAAGGAATGATACATATATTAAAATGCATTAGCAACTGTTACTGCAGAGCATCTAGTACGTTGGAATTATGACCATACTCTCCTAATAGCTTGAATGTCATTACACACATTATGTAGACAGAACGAAACTCCAAACTGGTCTCATAGGAGGAGAAATACTATGAGAATATAGGAGCACTAATTTCTGCTTTTGCATCTTTGTAGCTTACTATTTTCCCGAATGTTTTGTTTTTGCTTCATTGCTTGATATGTTAGCTTCTCCGTGTGTTAAGTGGAGAATAGAGCATTTAGCTATGGCAAGTTCTATATAGTGATTACCAGATGGTTACTTAATCTGAGAGCATTGATGAATAGCAATGCTGTTTTTTTCCCCTTGAGGCAACTAAGCATCTCAGTGGGTTCTTTCATTTATTTTTGCATATTTATGATTTCTTTAAAAAAATGATTCCTCCAAAGATGTATCAATTAGAAATGTTTTAGGCTGCAAATGACAGAAAATTTGACTTATTGTGACTTAAACAATTTAGGTTTTATTTTGTTCACATATGAGGAAATTTGGAGGTAGGTGGTTGCTGGAGTTGGTTTAATTTAACTGCTTAATGATAAAATCAAGTCCCAAGGCTCTTGCTTTGTGGTCTTAAGATGGCTACTACCGTCAACTCCAGTCACGTCATCTGTATGCAAGGCAGGAGGAAGGAGGAAGGGAAGTGTTAGCTGTGTCTGTCTCTTTTAACAGGTATTCAAAAGCTATCCCCCACCCCCCTTCTTTTTTAATCTCATGGGTCAGAATTGCCCATCCTTATCGTCAGGGTAGGCTGGGAAAATGACGACTTTCCAGCCTCTACTAAGGGAAGTAGCAAGAGAAAATAAGGCTGTGGCCAATTGTGTCCACTACAGATGATATGCTGGCACTTTGTATTGCCCTCCCCTCAACCCCACAACCCCCAGACCATTGGTGTTTGCTTGGTAGCTTTTAAAAATTCTAATTGAGGAGAAGAGTCTTAGTAGCGATCTTTAAGAATAGGTAAGGGTATCAAATAAGGGCCATCTTCTCTCCTGGAGACTAAAGAATTTGACTTAGCGAGGTATGAAAGTCTTAGGTTATGTGTAAAGGACTTTCAGATCATCAGCCAGGTTAGAGAAATGGAGCGATTGACAAAGAGGATTATGGACGTCTGGAGGCTCCTTCTTTGGATATTTGCATAAAAGACATAGAACATTTGCTGCCTTGGATGGTTTAGTTATTGCCTTGCTAAAAGATAGACAGATGATCACCTACTTAAAGCCCTTTGCTTTAACACACATTATTTGTGTGTTTGAGAGCTGCAGTGTCTGAGTCTTAACTCAGTCTTAACAATCAGCTTGAACTTACCCTTCTTGAATTATAAGCAATGGTTTGGCGCAGTAGTTTTTATTTTGGGGAATGATCTTCAGTATATTTCTCTAAACCATTTTCATCTGGCTTCCATCACAACTATATCAGTAATGGTGCATACTAGTGGGAGATGAAAGGCAATGTTGTTTTATGGTATTGATAGAAAAAATCATATAAAAGAAACACAGCTGTGTTCTCATGCCTCTACCTATATTCTTTGGGTTCATAATCTGAATACCAAAATATTTTGGGGTAAGCTGAACAGTAGCAAATATGGGGCTATGGTTATAGTAATGTTATAGTAATGTTAAAGTGGATTATTGCATTCTTCAGGCTCTACATGATGTGAGGCATGTGGAGAGCTCTCTTGTTGGATCAGCACATCTCTTTTTATTCTTTAGGTGTTCCATGACATCGCTTATAAAGCAAAAGATAGGCAGGACCTGATTGCTGGCATTGACGAGTTCCTAGATGAAGTCATTGTCCTTCCACCCGGGGAATGGGATCCAGCGATCAGGATAGAGCCCCCTAAGAGTCTTCCATCATCTGACAAAAGGTAAAATTTTCAGGCCATTGGGAGTTTTCATCCTTGAGAAGGAGGTTGTGTTTAGAAAAGGAAAGAGGTTCAGCCAACTGCCCTAAGATTTTCAGGTTTCCATTCAACTTGAGGTATTATCTCAAATGAATCACACATGTGCCTTGGTTTGACATTTCCTTGACACGATAAAATGAATGTTATATGTTGTGATTAGTGATGACAAATTAGAGATCTCAGATTATGATATTGGAATACATTGTAGAGATTTTTTTCGGGTTGTTTCGGGGACTCCTTGTACATGTGGAAAGATTCGTTTACTCAAGATGACTCCCTGTAGATTTAAGAGGTTAAGAAATTGGATGAGATAATTGAGGAGAAGCCATTTTCTAGAAATCTGTGTTTTTCCAGGTGAAACAATTTCCCTCTTATACAACATACAAGTTATTCAACTTTCTGTTCATCCACTCATTTGTCTTGGCTCTCAACAGAACATTTCAAAAGTTGTTTGTTAGGATGGCAGCCGGAAATAATTATCTTTCTCCCAGAGGGTTTTCGGTCCATCTCTTTATCAGCTAGTGCAGGACCCAGCTAAGAGGCAGGTGAATGAAATAAACTAATCTTTTTTTGGCTCTGTTGTCTTGCTTAGAAAGAATATGTACTCAGGTGGAGAAAATGTTCAGATGAACGGGGACACGCCCCATGATGGAGGCCATGGAGGAGGAGGACACGCGGATTGTGAGGAATTACAGCGCACTGGAAGGTAACTTATGGATTCGTCTGTCCTTCATGATGAGGTTCTCTTCCGATCTGAATTTACCTTCATCTTTCTGTCAGCATTTTATTCACCTGTTTGTACTTTTGTTTGGTCAGCCAGCACACATTTATGGTGTATCTGTTAGTCACAGGCACTTGGGATGCAGCAGTGAATGAAAGAAAAACCCCTTTCCTTATGGGTCTTACCTTGTAGTGGTAGGAGACAAACAACGAGCAAATAACGAAATGTGGATCTGGTTTTATGGGGCAAAATAAAGCAGAAGTAGGGAGTTTCTGTGATGAGAGAAAGGTATTAGATATTACCATGAGTGAGGGGTGTTAGAGAGAAAGAGAACTCGTGGGTGAGTGTTGCAGGGAGCCTGAGTATTGTGCCAGTCTTCCCCACTTGGCTTTCATGATTCCCTCCCTCCCCGGTACATTTACTCAGAAGTGGGTAACATGTTACAGAAATGAGTAACTCCCAGGCTACCATCTCCTGGGCCTGCAGTGGGGAATTCAGGTTTCCCAGATCGCTTTGGTTAAATCTCTTTACATTAGGATTTCCTTCATGGTTAGGTTCTCCATTTCATTGTGGGTTAACTATAGTTTTAAGTGGGATACTCTTTATGAAGATATGGCTTTTTAAAAACACTGCAGATTTTTTGAAAACACAAAAGTAAGTCATTTTAATATGCAGTCGAATCTGAATGAAATTATGTTATTTTCTTCCCCTGATGACCCACTTGGGTTTCTCTCCCAAATTAAGAGGACATTATTTCTCTCCTCTTCCATCTTAAAGAATAGAGAGTAGGGGCTTCCCTGGTGGCGCAGTGGTTGAGAGTCTGCCTGCCGATGCAGGGGAAACGGGTTCGTGCCCAGGTCCGGGAAGATCCCACATGCTGCAGAGTGGCTGGGCCCGTGAGCCATGGCCGCTGAGCCTGCGCGTCCGGAACCTGTGCTCCGCAACGGGAGAGGCCACAACAGTGAGAGGCCCGCGTACCACAAAAGAAAAAAAAAGAATAGAGAGTAGAACTTCTCTTTCCCCCATTTTTTTTTTTCTGACTAGTTCTTTACAACCTATTTCCATTAGGAATATACTTTTCCTTTTATACAGATATAATTTTGGGGATTTAACTTTTTAATTTAATCAGACTGTTATTTCCTTCTTCCATATTTTACGTTCCCTAAATGTATTGCATGTCTGCAGCATGCCTGGTACCATGCACAGCCCTGTGCGTACCAAGAAAACTGAAGCAGGGCACTGACTGCAGCTAAGATAGACAGACAGGCAATCCTGAGAAAACGTGATAGCCCCTAGTGAATGTCTGAACTATGAATGGAGGGTCAAGACCTCAGAGGGCTGTTGAGCTCTGAGGGAGGGCATCATAGGCAGAAGGCACAGCATGGGAAAGGCTGAGCGAGGTTTGGTTCGGGGTGGGTGGGGGAGTGAGTTGACAGATGCTTGAGTCAGCTGACTTGCTGACGAATGTGATGGGTCTCAGCTTGGGATGCTCTTCCATGACACACCTGCATGGTTTCCTTCCTTAATTCCTTCCAATCCTCACCCCAAAGTCACTTGCTTGGGAGGCCTGATCTGCCCGCTCTAAATTTCAGGCATAGCACTCTAGCACTTAATAACCTGCTTCCCCACTTAATTTTTTCTTTGATGTTTTAGCACCATGCATTTTACTTATTTTGTTTCCCCCACGCAGAAAGTAACTCCATGAGAGTGGGTATTTTTTTCCTGTGTTGTTCACTGCTGTTTTTCCAGCACCCAGAATAGTACTGGGCATGTCACAGATGCCCAATAAACATTTGTGGAGTGAATGAATGAGTGAATGAATGAATGAGGCTGGAAGGGAAGCTATGACAAGATTATAAAGGGCCTTATATGATCTGCTCACATGTTTGGATGTTTTTCTTCAGACAGTGAGAAATTTAATTCATCTACACAGTTCATTCTCGTCTAAAGACCAACTGTCTAGTCTTTAGGGAACGTGATGCCTAATTTGGTGACCAAAAAAGAGACAGAAGAAGATTTATTATTCACAGTCCTCTGGTTTTATCTTAAGTAGTTGAAGAGTATCTTCTAATTCAAACATTTTAAATACAAATTCTTTGTGGTTAAATTATCTCTAAGTTATCTCTTGGTTAATTTGATGGTAATTTATTTTATGTTGTCACGTGTTTGCTTTCTCCCTATGCAGGTTCTGTGGTGGACTAATTAAGGACATAAAGAGGAAAGCACCATTTTTTGCCAGTGATTTTTATGATGCTTTAAATATTCAGGCTCTTTCAGCAATTCTCTTCATTTATCTGGCAACAGTAACTAATGCTATCACTTTTGGAGGACTGCTTGGGGATGCCACTGACAACATGCAGGTGGGTTTGGTTTGGGGAAAGACACAAATAGTACAGCCCAGATTGCCTTCCTCACCCCTACAGCTCAGCTAGAAGCAGATGGCCTTTCAGTTACTCAGCATGATTTTCTTTCTTTTGCTAGATGCTGCATTTTACTTTGCTTCTGGCCTGCTGCTGTATTTCCAGCATTTTAGTAATTACAAAAATAGCTTGATGAAATCTGGCTTGAGTCACAAGTGGGGAAAAGAAGGGAAGGAAATGAGATACATAATTCTGTTTGGGCAAAAGCGTATCAGCTGCTTTAGTTTTGTGCTGGGTATAAGGTTAAGATCTTCTATTACCTTGAGTGTGTGGACCATACTATTAAACTTGATGATATATCAAGTTTTGGGGAATACCTGGTTAGCTTCCTTTTTCATGTGAGCAAGCGATTGAGTGATTTGCTCAAGATTGGATTTACATCTCTATCGGTAGAGCTCAGCTTTAAGGAATAAAAGCTAGGTGTTGATTTTCCTATTCCTGAATCTGCCTCTCATTAAGCTGTGTAGACTCTAGCTTAACTTATTTTGTATAAACCACAATTTGTTGGTTACTTTGCAGGTGGCATTCACCTTCCTTTTGTATCAATAATAGCTGAAGCTTTAGTTATAGAGAAGATATTTTAAATTCCCATAATCAGAAAAATATGTACAAAACTTCTCTTAGTTGATCCAGTCATTAGGGAAAAATAGGTATTGTGCTAGGTGCTGAGTGAGTAGCGAGTGAAGCTGAAAACAGCTGGATTCAAGCCCTTTTCAAACTCTGTCCTTCTATGTTACTACTTATTACTGTTTAACCTATGTGACATTCATAAGTGCTGCCAACCAGCTTATTTTTTTAAAAAAATACAGCTGATTCCAAAGGATTGCTTTTCTTCTACTTCTCTTTTCTCCCCTGGGCACATTCATGTTTTAGATTTCTGCTTAAACACAAAATTAAGATGGAGACTCTCTATGACATCTGTGTTGACCCAAGCAAAAAGGGAGACATTACTTTAAACAATTGTAATTCGTCTGTTAAGAGAGCTTTTATCTTTTAGCCTTTATCTACTGCTGTAAAGCATGTTACCCCTAAATCCAAGGCTTCAAACAACCATTTTATTATTCTCTCTCATGTTTTTGGTGGTTGGTGGACTCAGGTGGGTAGTTCTCTTGGGTCTTCATAGACTTGTGAGTGAGATGGCAGCTGAGATTGGAGTTGCCTGAGGACTTCTTTAGTCACATGACTGGTGCCTAGGCTGGGAAGTCTGGTAGTTGGGGACTGAGGGCTCCCCACATGACTTTTCCTAGTTCCCATGTGAATGTGCACTCAGGATTCCTTCATTTTCTGATTTTCAAAGAGGTTGAAAATTCGATTGCTTACATGAAATCTGGTGATCCTTAAATATTGGCAACTGATTAACATTTTAAAAGTTACATTGTTCTGCCCAGAAAGCACATTCCCCAGGCATGGGGAATCGAAACCAAGCATGGTAGGACACAGAGATGAAGTATATGAAGAGAGTGTTTCCCCCTTTTTTTCCTCATTCATAAGACAAGAATGAATAAATTAAATTGTAACAGTGTTGTCAGAATGGTATTTTTTATAAAATCTGATCTGTATTCAAATTGGGCAGCTATTCTTCATCTAAATGAGAGCATAATGATAACTAAAGCACATCATTCAAGAGAACAAATGGAAAAGAAAGCACGGGAGAAGCACCTTGAGGCCAGCATGGAGAAGATAATACAGGCAGCCTCACATAAAGAAAATCAGACCTTCCTCCCCACAGATACACTAGAAATACATCTAAACGTGCAACTGCTCCTATAGTACACCCACTGAACGCTGGTAGAAGACCTCAGACCTCCCAAAAGGCAAGAAACTCCCCATGTACCTGGCCGTGTGGATGAAAGGCTCTTGGTGCTCCAGCCAGGAGTCAGTGCTGTGCCTCTGAGGTGGGGGAGCCAACTTCAGGACACTGGTCCACAAGAGACCTCCCAGCTCCACGTAATATCAAACAGCGAATATCTCCCAGAGATCTCCATCTCAACACCAACACCCAGCTTCACTCAACAACCAGCAACCTACAGTGCTGGACACCCTATGCAAAACAGCTAGCAAGACAGGAACACAGCCCCATCCATTAGCAAAGAGGCTGCCTAAAATCATAATAAGGCCACAGACACCCCAAAACACACCACCAGACGTGGACCCGCCCACCAGAAAGACAAGGTCCACCACCATCCACCAGAAGACAGGCACTAGTCCCCTCCACCAGGAAGCCTACACAAGCCACTGAACCAGCCTTACCCACTGGGGACAGACACAAAAAACAGCGGGAACTACGAATGTGCAGCCAGTGAAAAGGGGACCCCAAACACAGTAAGATAAGCAAAATGAGAAGACAGAAAAACACACAGCAGATGAAGGAGCAAGGTAAAACCCCACCAGACCTAACAAATGAAGAGGAAATAGGCAGTCTACCTGAAAAACAATTCAGGATAATGATAGTAAAGATGATCCAAAATCTTGGAAATAGAATAGACAAAATGCAAGAAACACTTAACAAGGATCTAGAAGAACTAAAGAGGAAACAAGCAACAATGAACAACACAATAAATGAAATTAAAAATACTCTAGAAGGGATCAGTAGCAGAATAACTGAGGCAGAAGAACGGATAAGTGACCTGGAAGATAAAATAGTGGAAATAACTACTGCAGAGCAGAATAAAGAAGAAAGAATGAAAAGAACTGAGGACAGTCTCAGAGTCCTCTGGGACAACATTAAAAGCACCAACATTCGAATTATAGGGGTCCCAGAAGAAGAAGAGAAAAAGAAAGGGACTGAGAAAATATTTGAAGAGATTAGAGTTGAAAACTTCCCTAATTCGGGAAAGGAAATAGTTAATCAAGTCCAGGAAGCACAGAGAGTCCAATACAGGATAAATCCAAGGAGAAACACGCCAAGACACCTATTAATCAAACTATCAAAAATTAAATTAAAAAACATATTAAAAGCAGCAAGGGAAAAACAACAAATAAAACACAAGGGAATCTCCATAAGGTTAACAGCTGATCTTTCAGCAGAAACTCTGCAGGCCAGAAGGGAGTGGCAGGACATATATATATATATATATATATATATATATATATATATATATATATATATATATATATATATATTTTTTTTTTTTTTTTTTTTTTTTTGGCAGTACACGGGCCTCTCACTGTTGTAGCCTCTCCTGCTGCGGAGCACAGGCGCCGGACGTGCAGGCTCAGCGGCCATGGCTCACGGGCTTAGTCGCTCCGCAGCATGTGGGATCTTCCCGGACCGGGGCACAAGCCCATGTCCCCTGCATTGGCAGGCAGACTCTCAACCACTGGGCCACCAGGGAAGCCCCAAGGCAGGACATATTAAAAGTGATGAAGAAGAAAAACCTACAACCAAGATTACTCTACCCAGCAAGGATCTCATTCAGATTTGATGGAGAAATTAAAACCTTTACAGACAAGCAAAAGCTGAGAGAGTTCAGCACCACCAAACCAGCTTTACAACAAATGCTAAAGGAACTTCTCTAGGCAAGAAACACAAGAGAAGGAAAAGACCTACAATAACAAACCCAAAACAATTAAGAAAATGGGAATAGGAACGTAGGTATTGGCAATTACCTTAAATGTAAATGGATTAAATGCTCCCACCAAAAGACAGAGACTGGCTGAATGGATATAAAAACAAGACCTGTATATATGCTGTCTACAAGAGACCCACTTCAGACCTAGGGACGCATACAGACAGAAAGTCAGGGGATGGAAAAAGATATTCCATGCAAATGGATATCAAAAGAAAGCTAGAGTAGCAATTCTCATATCAGACAAAATAGACTTTAAAATAAAGACTATTACAAGAGACAAGGAAGGACACTACATGATGATCAAGGGATCGATCCAAGAAGATATAACAATTGTAAATATTTATGCACCCAGCATAAGAGCACCTCAATACATAAGGCAAATGCTAACAGCCATAAAAGGGGAAATTGACAGTAACACAGTCATAGTAGGGGACTTTAACACCCCACTTTCACCAATGGACAGATCATCCAAAATGAAAATAAATAAGGAAACACAAGCTTTAAATGATACATTAAACAAGATGGACTTAATTGCTATTTATAGGACATTCCATCCAAAAACAACAGAATACACATTTTTCTCAAGTGCTCATGGAACATTCTCCAGGATAGATCGTATCTTGGGTCACAAATCAAGCCTTGGTAAGTTTAAGAAAATTGAAATTGTATCAGGTATCTTTTCTGACCACAACACTATGAGACTAGATATCAATTATAGGAAAAGATCTGTAAAAAACACAAACACATGGAGGCTAAACAATACACTACTTAATAACGAAGTGATCACTGAAGAAATCAAAGAGGAAATCAAAAAATACCTAGAAACAAATGACAATGGAGACACGATGACACAAAACCTATGGAATGCAGCAAAAGCAGTTCTAAGAGGGAAGTTTATAACAATACAGTCCTACCTTAAGAAACAGGAAAATCTCAAACAACCTAACCTTGCACCTAAAGCAATTAGAGAAAGAACAAAAAACCCCAAAGTTAGCAGAAGGAAAGAAATCATAAAGATCAGATCAGAAATAAATGATAAATAAATGAAGGAAACGATAGCAAAGATCAATAAAACTAAATGCTGGCTCTTTAAGAAGATAAACAAAATTGATAAACCATTAGCCAGACTCATGAAGAAAAAAAGGGAGAAACTCAGATCAATAGAATTAGAAATGAAAAAGGAGAAGTAACAACTGACACTGCAGAAATACAAAGCATCATGAGAGATTACTGCAAGCAACTCTATGTCAATAAAACGGACAGCCTGGAAGAAATGGACAAATTCTTAGAAAAGCACAACCTTCTGAGACTGAACCAGGAAGAAATAGAAAATATGAACAGACCAATCACAAGCACTGAAATTGAAACTGTGATTAAAAATCTTCCAAAAAACAAAAGCCCAGGCCCAGATGGCTTCACAGGCGAATTCTATCAAACATTAAAGAAGAGCTAACACCTATCCTTCTCAAACTCTTCCAAAATATAGCAGAGTGGGGAACACTCCAAAACTCATTCTGTGAGGCCACCATCACCCTGATAACAAAACCAGACATAGATGTCACAAAGAAGGAGAACTTAAGGCCAATATCACTGATGAACATAGATGCAAAGATACTCAACAAAATACTACCAAATAGAATCCAACAGCACATTAAAAGGATCATACACCATGATCAAGTGGGGTTTATTCCAGGAATGCAAGGATTCTTCAATATACGCAAATCAGTCAACGTGATATACCATATTAACAAATTGAAGGATAAAAACCATATGATCATCTCAATAGATGCAGAGAAAGCTTTCGACAAAATTAAACACCCATTTATGATAAAAACCCTGCAGAAAGTAGGCATAGAGGGAACTTTCCTCAACATAATAAAGGCCATATATGACAAACCCACAGCCAACATCGTCCTCAATGGTGAAAAACTGAAACCATTTCCACTAAGATCAGGAGCAAGACAAGGTTGTCCACTCTCACCACTCTTATTCAACATAGTTTTGGAAGTTTTAGCCACAGCAATCAGAAAAGAAAAAGAAAAGGAATCCAAATTGGAAAAAAAGAAGTAAAGCTGTCACTGTTTGCAGATGACATGATACTATACATAGAGAATCCTAAAGATGCTACCAGAAAACTACTAGAGCTAATCAATGAATTTGGTAAAGTAGCAGGATACAAAATTAATACACAGAAATCTCTAGCATTCCTATACACTAATGATGAAAAATCTGAAAGTGAAATCAAGAAAACACTCCCATTTACCATTGCAACAAAAAGAATAAAATATCTAGGAATAAACCTACCTAAGGAGACAAAAGACCTGTATGCAGAAAATTATAAGACACTGATGAAAGAAATTAAAGATGATACAAATAGATGGAGAGATATACCATGTTCTTGGATTGGAAGAATCAACATTGTGAAAATGACTCTACTACCCAAAGCAATCTACAGATTCAATGCAATCCCTATCAAACTACCACTGGCATTTTTCACAGAACTAGAACAAAAAATTTCACAATTTGTATGGAAACACAAAAGACCCCGAATAGCCAAAGCAATCTTGAGAACGAAAAACGGAGCTGGAGGAATCAGCCTCCCTGACTTCAGACTATACTACAAAGCTACAATAATCAACACAGTATGGTACTGGCACAAAAACAGAAAGATAGATCAATGGAACAGGATAGAAAGCCCAGAGATAAACCCACACACATATGGTCACCTTATCTTTGATAAAGGAGGTAAGAATATACAGTGGAGAAAAGACAGCCTCTTCAACAAGTGGTGCTGGGAAAACTGGATAGCTACATGTAAGAGAATGAAATTGGAGCACTTCTTATCACCATACACAAAAATAAACTCAAAATTGATTAAAGACCTAAATGTAAAGCCAGAAACTGTCAAACTCTTAGAGGAAAACATAGGCAGAGCACTCTATGTCATAAATCACAGCAAGATCTTTTTTGACCCACCTCCTAGAAAAATGGAAATAAAAACAAAAATAAACAAATGGGACCTAATGAAATTTAAAAGCTTTTGCACAGCAAAAGATACCATAAACAAGATCAAAAGACAACCCTCAGAAAGGGAGAAAATATTTGCAAATGAAGCAATTGACAAAGGATTAATCTCCAAAATTTACAAGCAGTTCATGCAGCTCAATAACAAAAACATACAACCCAGTCCAAAAATGGGCAGAAGACCTAAATAGACATTTCTCCAAAGAAAATATACAGATTGCCAGCAAACACATGAAAGAATGCTCAACATCATTAATCATTAGAGAAAGGCAAATCAAAACTCCAATGAGATATTATCTCACACCAGTCAGAATGGCCATCATCAAAAAATCTAGAAACAATAAATGCTGGAGAGGGTGTGGAGAAAAGGGAACACTCTTGCACTGTTGGTGGGAATGTAAATTGATACAGCCACTATGGAGAACAGTATGGAGGTTCCTCAAAAAACTACAAATAGAACTACCATATGACCCAGCAATCCCACTACTGGGCATGTACCCTGAGAAAACCATAATTCAAAAAGATTCATGTACCAGAATGTTCATTGCAGCTCTATTTACAATAGCCAGGACATGGAAGCAACCTAAGTGTCCATCATTGGATGAATGGATAAAGAAGATATGGCACATATATACAATGGAATATTAGCCATAAAAAGAAATGAAACTGAGTTATTTGTATTGAGGTGGATGGACCTAGAGTGTGTCATACAGAGTGAAGTAAGTCAGAAAGAGAAAAACAAATACCGTACGCTAACACATATATGGAATCTAAGAAAAAAAAAGTCATGAAGAACCTAGTGGTAAGAAGGGAATAAAGACACAGATCTACTAGAGAATGGACTTGAGGATATGGGGAGGGGGAAGGGTAAGCTGTGACAAAGTGAGAGAGTGGCATGGACATATATACACTACCAAACATAAAATAGATAGCTAGTGCGAAGCAGCTGCACAGCACAGGGAGATTAGCTCCGTGGTTTGTGACCACCTAGAGCGGTGGGATAGGGAGGGTGGGAGGGAGGGAGAAGCAAGAGGGAAGAGATATGGGAACATATATATATATGTATAACTGATTCACTTTGTTATAAAGCAGAAACTAACCGTTGTAAAGCAATTATACTCCAATAAAGATCTTTAAAAAAATCAAAGAATGATGTGATTTTGAGAGGGCGGCAAGAACAAAACCTCCTTCTGTCTTTCAGAATATAGAGACTTTTTGTGAAGATAGTTTTTCAACACATTTTTTTTCAAAGATGTTCTCATTGAGACAGAGGCAGTATGACACTTCTTATGTGTTAGTTTATCACCTTTTAAATCTGAATTTAACTCCTTTTCAATTTCATAAGACTTAGCTTTAAAACACTGCATCTGAGACAGGAAGAAATCTGTTAAAGTCTATTGGTGATCCTTCCTGGTGAATTAATTTCCGTATGAGTGAGTTCTGTAAAGTAAAGGATTCTGTTGTGTAACATGTATAGTTACTGTGGGTTTTTCCTCTGTGATAAGTGTTATGGGAAAGGCGTTGCTGGTGTAGTAAGCTGTTTTCTGGGTTCTGAAGATTTTAGGAGAAATATAAATGCATTCAGTGTGTCAAGATGTCCATTAAAATGACCTTTGGCTGGATGTTACTCCTGGGAGTTGACTTAATTCAAAGTATCTAATTCAAACCTATGAGGACAATTTGCTAGACATAGTTTGGTCATTTTATTAATAGATTTTGTAACCTTCATTGATAGTTTCACTGAAACTGTGAATTCACATTTTAAATGTTTCTCTGAATGAAAATAGTGATGGACATATTTTCCTTTCATTTCTGAAGACTTTTTTCTTTAAGAAATACATTGATGAAATGCTACAATTTGATATTCAGTGGGTGGCAGAAACACTGAAAAACAGGGATAAAAAATTAATGACCGTTAATAGATATTTGTTGAACTGAGTACTCTATTATCAATTTCTTTAGGGTGGAATAATGCTATTAGTAAATGGGTTCATAGATCCAAGTGCTGAGTTTATAGATCTAAAATAATATATATAAATATAAATATAAATGGACTAGTGTGTGCACACATACCTAGCTCAATAGTTACATAGTAATTTTACATATCCTAGTATTTAAATATGGAAAAATTTTACCTATACTCATCAAATTAAGTTTTCCTGCAATGGTAGATGACTTAGATTGGTATATAGTTGGTTTTATCTATTTTGAAGACCAGGGAATAAGGTGAATTTAATATGTTGAAGGGTATCTCAAAACTGAAAGGGGGGCTTCCCTGGTGGCGCAGTGGTTGAGAGTCCGCCTGCCGATGCAGGGGACGCGGGTTCATGCCCCGGTCCGGGAAGATCCCACATGCCGCGGAGCGGCTGGGCCCGTGAGCCATGGCCACTGAGCCTGCGCGTCCGGAGCCTGTGCTCCGCAACGGGAGAGGCCACAGCAGTGAGAGGCCCGCGTACCGCAAAAAAAAAAAAAAAAAAAACTGAAAGGGTGTACTTTAACATACAGCGGTGGTTTTTTTTTTGTCTTGTTTTTTTATGGACATATAGTTGATTTACAATGTTGTTTTAGTTTCTGGTGTACAGCAAAGTGATTCAGTGTTTCAGTTTTATATATGTATATAAATTTTTCATATTCTTTTCCATTATGGTTTATTATAGGATATTGAATATAGTTCCCTGTGCTATACAGTAGGTCCTTCTTGTTTATTTTATATATAGTGGTTTGTATCTGCTAGTTCCAAACTCCTAATTTATTCCTCTCCCACCCTACCCCCCTTCAGTAACCACAAGTCTGTTTCTGTTTTGTAAACAAGTTCATTCGTGTCATATTTTAGATTCCACATATAAGTGATATTATATGGTATTTGTCTTTCTCTTTCTGACTTACTTCACTTTGTATGATAATCTCTAGGTCCATCCATGTTGCTGAAAATGGTGGTGTTTCATTCTTTTTTATGGCTGAGTAGTATTCTATTGTGTATATGTACCACATCTTCTTTATCCATTCATCTGTCAGTGGACATTTAGGTTGCTTTCGTGTCTTGGCTATTGTAAATAGTGCTACTGTGAACATTGGGGTGCAGCTATCTTTTTGAATTATAGTTTTCTCTGACTATATGCCCATGAGTGGGATTGCTGGATCATATGTCAACTCTATTTTTAGTTTTTTGAGGAACTTGCAAACTGTTTTCCATAGCGGTTGCACCAATTTACAATCCCACCAACAGTGTAGGAGTGTTTCCTGTTCTCCGCGTCCTCTCCAGCATTTTTTATTTATAGACTTTTTAATGATGGCCATTCTGACCAGTGTGAGTTGGTACCCCATTGTAGTTTTGATTTGCATTTCTCTAGTAATTCGTGTTGTTGAACATCTTTTCATGGGCCTGTTGGCCATGTGTATAACACGTACAGAGGTTTTGATGCTCTGGCGGTAGATGTCTTCTTGACTTGGACACCAGGACAACAAAATATTTTGTGGATTTGGTGCTGAGACCCAGGTTATTATTTCACAGGTCTAAGGCAGAGGTTGGTTCATTCCTTTGCAAATATTTATTGAGTGTCTACCATGTGCCAGACACTATTTTAAGTGCTGGGGTTACAGATAACATGACCAAAATAAGTAAGAATCCCTATTCTGATGGTATTTACAATCTAGAGTGTTGATTCTGATGGTATTTACAATCTAGAGTGTTGATAAAGCAATCTTTTTTATACCCCCCAGAGATACCAGTAGTGGTTTGTAGTGGGCTTAATTAGGGGGGTGAATTTGACTTTCTAAACATTAGGTCGAGACTAAGCAGAAAAGCATTGGCACAGCCTGAAATAATCTTAAATTATATCACATGTCTTCATAAATGTGACAGTGGGTTATTCTCAAAAGCACGGGCAGCTCAAATGAGTCAACTGAGAACAGTGTCCTTGCTTTTAAAGGCAGGCAGCTCAGAGATGGTTCACATAGCCTTTATTTTGAGGCTACAAATAGACATGGGTGCTGGGTAGAAGCATGTTGTGAAAACACAAATGAGTCACTGCACTGGTGTTGTTTAAGCAAACTCTTCTGCCAACTTCTGTTCAGGAGGTCTTGCCTGCTCAGAGATAGGAATTTACATTTAAGCGTTCATTTCAGAGCAGAAGTATATATATTATATATATGCACATATATGTAATTAGTATACACACATATATTCTGAGTTATATTTGTATATTATATATTTAATTATATATTATAATAAAAGATATTTAATAATCATACATATATATGTAATCATTACATACATATATATGTAATGATATATGTATCACACATTATATGTGTGTGTTTATATATATACATATACACACACCTCTTTAGAAGCAGATTTTGGGAGCCACATGGATCATTTCCCGTGGAACTGTGTTCAAAATAAAACAGTTGAGGCTACAGTGGCTCCAAATATAATCAAATTATAATGGTAACATAGATAACTGTATGTATTTTTCAACTTTCCACATACATTTGGGCCATCATGCTTCTCTGAGAGGACTCTGAGTCTTCCAGTGTGGGTATGCATGGATTCCTTGTTAAGTGTGGGCAGCCTGGGCTTCTGGGAGTAACTGAACTGCTTTGCCAAGAGTTGACCTTATATTTGTCTGAGATCTAGCCCTGGCTTGTAATTGTTTCCTGTTCTTAGAGTTAAAGACAAAGGACCAGAGCATAGGCTTTCTGAGGTCTGAGAACTGTGCAATTCTCTTACTGTCCTTTTCAGTAAGTCCCACTGTAATAATCCTCTGTTCCCCTTGCCATACTGTCAAGTAAACAAGGGCTTTTATCTTCACTATCCTAAAAACATGTCTTTTTCACAACTAAACTCTCTGTGACCATGCATGCGAACTCATTGCATTATATTTCTACTACTCTTGGTTGTCCTATTCATTTAGATGCTTTAAATTGTTAAATGTTGATTTAACAAATATTTATGGATAGCTTAGTCTATGGGTAAGATACTGACATAAGGAACAGTTTTTTGATGCTTTATAGCAAGTCTTTACGTTGTTTAAAAGTTGTTCTTTTGAGCTTCATGGAACGCAGAAAAGTGCTTTACTTTAAATCGACATTGTTGATTGTGAATTACTGAGAACAGTCTGGAGGGAAGACTGAGTGAAGAAAGTCATTTAAATTTTTTTCAGGAGTAAATATAATCCTATTTTCACAAACCTTTTAGTAAAAGAATACAGTAAGATTTTTAGAATTGTGTGAGTTTTGTGATATTTATGGAGCCTAACAGAGCACATTTTAAGGGAACTTGTTTCATAATAAGGAACATTTATAAATATAAATTTGGCATCTCCAAATTTGAGACTTTATTTTAACATACTGCTGTGCTGAGAATATTTGATCAATCTACTCAAGATGCAAATGTATCATTTCTTATTTATATATGATATTCTTTGATAAGATAAATACTTCTTTGTAACAGCAGGATTAAAGCAGCTGATAATTGCTTTACTACATGAGGGACTGTACAATAATTCCACCTTACCCAAATATTGCACTTTGGAACCAAAGTGCATTTCTTCCTTGAAGTGGAAACAGAAGGTGACGTGTTAATCTGTAGCAGAAACATGTTCTAGTTTTAAAAAGTTAGGTAGGATAGTCTGTTGGAATGATCCAATTAGGTTGCTGTGGTAAGAAAAAATAAATGTGTATTCAGTGACAAAGCAAAGGGTGCTGCACTGCTTACTCCAAGGGATATTGGTCATCCTTTTCCCTGGAAGGAACTTTAACTTTAGATAATTTACTTCATTTTATTTACAAGTTTTGAATTAAACCTGTTTGATTGAAGGTAAATAATTTTTTTTTATCAGATTTCATTTGCCAGAAACCTTTTTGGTTGTTTTTTTAATTAAGACCTTTGTCAACTCTATTTTCTTGGTGATCAGAAAATGATAGTCATTTGGGCAGCAGTGGAGATCCCAAATGATACTAAATTCTAAAATTATTTTGTGTTTAGCTTGAAATTATTTTGAAGTAGCTTTATTTTTAATGAGATATAATTATACATTGTGGAAAATTCAAACAATACAGTAACACTGCATAGAAGATAATTTTGCTCTTAAATCCATCACCCAGAAATAACGATTATTAACCTTTTCATGAATATCTTTCCGTATGTCTTGCAATGCATGTGTAAACAGATAGATCAGTGCATAGGATTTATGTAAATGAGATCATATGTGATCATATACATGACTAGCATTTCATGGAAGTCTTTCCACTTCAATACGATCTTGAACATCATTTTTAACTGCTGCATCTATTTATACACATGATGTGTGTGCTATAATCTGCTTAATAAATTCTCTATTAGTAGACTTTCAGTTTTTTTCAGTTTTTTCATTTGTAAACAAACTTGGTGCTTAACCACATTTTCATTCTTCTTAATTACCTCCTTAGAGTAAATTCCTAGCAGCATGTGATTGCAGGATATACCTATTTTATTTTTGTTATTTATTTCAGATTACACTCCACAAAGGTTATACCAATTTATACTTCTCCCAGTAATGACAAGAGTGCTGGCTTGCTCACACTCTTGCAAGAACAGGATTTGTCTCATATTCTCATATTTTTCATTCTGTGGCTTGAAAAAATGATGGCTCATTCGTATTCAATTTAAATTTCTTTGATTTTTAGTGAGAGTTAATATCCTTACACGCTTTATTGCTTACCTATGCATCTTTATATTTGTACTCTTGGAATAGTTTCCTTTTGGGCATTCTTTTTTTTTTCTCATTGACTTATAAGAACTCTTTGTATAATAAGGATGTGTTCCCTTTGCTTGTCAGAAATATCACAGATACATTTTCCCCCAGGTCTGCCATATCTTTTAACCTTATTTATGATTTCTTTTGCTGTGAAGATTTCAATTCTTCTGTAGTCAAAATCTTCAGTCTTTTATAGTTTCTTATATTCGTGATGTATTTAGAGAGGTTTCCCCACCCCAAGATTAGAAAAATATTTGCCCACATATCTTAGTTCTTTTATGTTTTCATTTACATTTTTTATCCATCTGGAATTGATTTTTGTGTAAGGTTATGCTGGTATTTGATGTTTGGACACTTCAGATGATCTAGATACATATCCACAGCTCTTCAAACAAAACAGTATTTTAAAGCCTCCCTTACTTGCTCATCCATTTTCTTGGACTTGGAATTGAAGCTCTTTGGTAAAGATTTTGGCTCATACTTTTCTTCAAGCAGAGAGATAATTCGTCTTTCAAGTCTTCCCTCTTTTTGCTGTTCCTGCTGGGCAGTGTAAACAGAAATCCTGTTTATGACAACAAAGCACTTTCAGGCAGAGAAGATGGCACACTAAGGACTTGGCAGCTGTGATCTGTCAGGACAGAAATCATTGATTTATAGTCTGTAGCTACACAGGTAAAGTAAAAAATGAGGGTTGTATATCCAGTCTTCTTCCCTAGTATAGATGAATGATCTGTGTAACCACCGATCATTAACCATGCTAGCAGGTGGTTCTTATTTTGATAGAGGAAGGGAGGTTGCTTGAATGGCTGCACCTTAGATTTGGACCATATGAGAATCACCTGGGGAACTTTGACAAACTGTGGATTCCCCAGACCTGATCTTCGGAGATCCTGATTTAATTGTTCAAAGTAGAGATAAAGAACGTTTTGTTTGTTTATTTTTTTAAAAAACAAAGCAAAAAAAAAAACCTTCCCAGATAATTCTCCTGTGACTTAAATTTAATTTAGATACTTGCATCATCTCTCCACTTATTTTTGATCATTGGCTAATTTATGTTGGGGATCTGACATCAAAACTCCTATAGGTAATTCAGATTTGTCTGCTTATTTCCAATGGCCATGTTTAAATGGCACTAGGCTGCATCATTTTTCTTGGCTAAATTTCAGATTCAAAAACTCATCTAGAGAAGTTTAATTAATCAACATTCTACACAGTTTGAATAGATTACAACCAACACGTGCCGAAATTTCTTTTTATGGTTAGAAGACAATTTTTTAAAAAAGGCTTGAAATATGGCAGTAGCGTTGGTGAATATTTTAGCATTTATTGCCACCAAAATATTTTTTTTCTCAAGTTTTACTTGGTTGAAAATTGCCAAAGAAATAGAAAATCTTTTGTTTTTTAAGGCAGTTTTGCATTTGGATTAATTATTAATCCAAGTAATACATTTCTTAATAAGAAGGACACAAAACAACAAAGGTCATTCTTTAGTGTTATATGAAGATACTAAAGATACTAAATTGCAATAAAGTCAAAGTAGACAGCATAAATTTTTAATGTTTTATCATTTTGAATGTGTTTGCTTTGTGTTAGCCATGACAGGCATGATGGCCCTGGCAGACCTTCTCACAAGTAGCTCAAAGACAAAATGCTGGTGTTATCAATCATGGTTGGATTTTTTTTTTCCTAAAGAACCTTGCTCCTATGGTCAGATTTCTTTTATGCTTGATTTTTCTATTATGAGACTTGGATTGATTTTCTTGGCTCTTCTGTAAGACAAGGACCATCTTTGGTTTAACGTCATACCCTCACGTGAGCAGAAAAATGTTCATAAATTGTTTTAGATGTGGATTTTGACTTCACTGCTGTAAAGTAAAACTGTTTTGTTTCATTGTAGTTGATTCCATGTGTTTAGTAACACAAGGAATGAAAAGAAGCAACAAAATCAATGGCTGTAGCCGTCGCCCTCTAAGGCTTCTGTTGAGTTGGAGTTTTGCTCTGCGAAACACTGTGAATCTATAAAGAGGCTTTTCTCTCCCTTTTCCTCTGAGGACTGATCTTCATCTTTTCATATCACTCCTTTTGACTGTCACCCTCTATCTCCTTCCTCCTTTGAAGGACAGAGAAGTAATAGAGGCAGACTGGGAAGAAGGAGATGAGAAAACAGGAAGAGAAGGGAACCTTCTTATTGCATCTTTACTTTATTCTTAGGTCTTTCTATAGTATGGTCATAGTCAGTCCAAATAATTATCCTGTGAAATAGCCATTGATTTTATTGTGGAGAGAGTTAGGATTTAGAGAGGTTGATAACTGGTGGAGCTGAGATTTAAACTCAGATATCCCTGAGTCCAAGACCTGCTCTTTGTGCTGAAACACCTGGAAGAGACCTAGTTCAGCCTCCTCATCTCATATCTGAAGAGATACATTATGTATATATTACTGTTCATCAAAAACATATCTATCAACGACTGTGCTAAGCGCTTGACACGCATTATCTAATCTAATATTCACACGGATGGTATGAGGCATGGAGAGGTTAAGTAACTTGCTTAAGTCATCAGTGGAGTAAACGATAGAGTCTAGATATCAACTTGAGGTGGTCTGACTCCACAGTCCATCGTTATACTGAACTGCCTTGATGTTTTTCTCCTACATGAAGAAACCAAAATGGACAGATGTTAAGTGACATTCCCAAGATCATCAGCTCTTTGGTGACAGAACAGAGTCTAGACTCTGGGTCTCCTGAGGGCCAGTTGTTAGCTCTTTCTTCTGTTCCACAGTGGACATCACCTAATTGGAAATGAAATAAAATAAAAGCCAAATCAAAATGGAGCTGGAGTGCTTTGTGGCACCTGATTCTGCCACCCCTCAGAGCTCAGCCATCTACATTCTCATGAATTGCTAGGGAGTTTGTTCCTCTGTGGGAAATCAGGTGTAGAAGTGTCTTTATGAGCTATAGCTATTAAAAATACACACATCCACACATTATTTCCTTTTTTATGTTAGTGAACACTGACTATAATAAATCAGAAGAGGGGTTTTTGATAGTTCACTTTGTAAATTGCTTTAAATTCTAGTTACAGTTAAAGTTATTCATTTCATGAGATTATTTTTTTAATTTCTGTACTGTCAAGAGCAACATGTCAAAATGTGGTGAAAATAGTTCTTTTCTCAAAAACACTGGAAACATCTCTGAGTTTAAGCAAGTTTCCAGTGCAATGTGTATAATAAATCACCTGTCTCTGTTTTAAAATTGTCAGTAACAGGCTTCCCTGGTAGCGCAGTGGTTGAGAGTCCGCCTGCCGATGCAGGGGACATGGGTTCGTGCCCTGGTCCGGGAAGATCCCACATGCCGCGGAGCGGCTGGGCCTGTGAGCCATGGCCGCTGAGCCTGCGCGTCCGGAGCCTGTGCTCCGCAATGGGAGAGGCCACAACAGTGAGAGGCCCGCGTACCACAAAAAAAATAAATAAATAAAAAATAAAATAAAATAAAATTGTCAGTAACAGAATGGAAACTGTAGCACTTACCAAAGGAGCAAGTAGTAAAATAAAAGTACTCTACTTTTTTAACAGTCACATGACTTCCACAAATCAAAGCCGTTTTCTGGAAGAGATGAGTTGTTATCTTTACTGAATGAGCAGTGATGGCTGTTAGCCTTTGATTAGCAGGATGTAGGGTGTGATTTGGGCGTCTTCTTGGATTCCTTTAGTGTTTCCTGGGTGCTTGCAGAGCATGTGGTGGGATAGTGTATAGCATGGTGGGAGGGAGAGAAACATGGATGACACCAGAGACCCTGCCCCGGCCCCTCACGTCAGACCAAGTAGAGAATTCTTAACCTTGCATTCCTCCTTTCTTCATTCGTGTTCTCTCTTACATTCAGGCTGTGCTGTAATTTGATCCTGCAGTAGTGATGAGAAATAGTCACTCCTCCACGCTTGATGGAGGATGATGCAGTGAAACTTTGCCTATCACGTGTCCCTAGAGTGTGGCTTGTCCTGCCACGCAGAGCCTTCCAGTCCCTACCCTTTCATGTCACACACACTAAAATAAGTCATGAAAAAGAAAGGTAAATGATAAAGACATAAAAAGCCCAATGTCAATGCACAGGAGGTAAAAAACTGCAAGTCTAAGAAAATCCCAGCCGAAGGTATACCTTTTCTCTTTGCCAAGGGTGTGGTAGTAGTTGGGCAGGTAACCATACTCCAAAGACTTGTGCCACAGTGAGTGTGGATTTGTTCATATCATTTAACCCCCTGAAACTCAGTATCTTCACGGATAAGAGATCAAGACTAATACTATTTTGGGGGCACAGGGGAGCCTCTTTCTCTCTGTCTACATAAAGGCAGCCTGTTTCTGTTAGCCTTGCTTGTTATTCTGCTTGCTGCCCCCCTGAGGAAGAATGAGCTGGACACAGTGATTATGTGTGGAATGGCTATAAAATAACGAGATGGCACCATTCAAACATGCAGTGGAGTTCACAAGTATATAAATGGGGTCCACTTACGAGACTCACCTGCCAGACTTCAGACCTAGACATTGAGGACGGAAGTAGTTGTACTGAGTTGTTTACAAAGTGTCTGCTCACTGTGTGAGGAGCCAGTCTTATTACTTGTCAATTCTTGCTTTTTTGCGCCATCCCCACCCCAACCCCATTATTACATAATGCTGTGCTAAAGGATTTTTCCCTGTTTTCCCAATTGAATCCTACCCTTAAAAGAGGAGGATATACTATTGCTAATGTCATTCTAAAGAAAATATTGCTGGCTTTGAAGCCATGTAAAAAATATTTCAATATTTTGACATTTTTCTTTAATTTGTTCAGTCTTTAGTGATGCATTCTTTTAGTGTATGCAATATCTTCAAGGTGAAAAGATTTAACTTCTTTGTTAGTAATTTTTGGAAAATATGTATCCTATTGCTTATGCTTTTTTTGCGGGGCATGGGGTGGGGATGTGCGTGTGTTACAGAATATATTTCTTCCCCTTGATGTTTGATCTTTGAATGAAGGGTTCTTGTTAGCCTAAAAAACAAAAATTTAAGTAATCATTATAATAAGGTTCTCCTAGGATGGCCTTTGAGTGGGGATAGCACTTAGTTTAGTTCTGTAAGTTGATTTTAAAAAACCAATTTCTTTATCATACTTTTGTGTATATTATATGATATTTTATATATGTATATATGTGTGTATATACATATATACATATATATACATACATATATATATATATACACACACACACATATAAATTCTTTGTTCTTGTTATGCTAAAGGGAAATAATAGGTTGTTTCAGAGATACACCTTCAGGGACATGTGGCCATAAAGGTTTAGTTATTCGTGTCCCTGTGCATTTATTTCCTCTAAAGTAGCTCTTAAAGCTCTTGTATAAGTTTACATTGGACACTGAATATGTACTAAGAAATTTTGTTTGGAATTGGTGTCTTAGAGATTGCAAGGTAGAAGGCAAATCATTTTTTTGTCTCCTCTTTGCTCCCTCTTCACTTAAAAAGCTTTTCTCTGTAGAAAATAGCTTTTATGCATAAAATGTAGCTATTTGGGCTTCCCTGGTGGCACAGTGGTTGAGAGTCCGCCTGCCGGTGCAGGGGACACGGGTTCGTGCCCCGGTCTGGGAGGATCCCACGTGCCGCGGAGAGGCTGGGCCCGTGGGCCATGGCCGTTGGGCCTGCGCGTCCGGAGCCTGTGCTCGACGGCGGGGGGAGGCCACAACAGTGAGAGGCCCACATACTGCAAAAAAAAAAGTAGCTACTTATAAGTACCTGCTATGTGCAAGGTGAAATCTGGTTAAAACAAACACTGAAAGTAACCACAGAGAGAAAAATGCCGCCAAAAGTACTAAATCACTTCTTCGCACATGGTGGGATTTTGTAATACAATTTTATGTACAGAAGCTTCAATTAATATTTTTAAAAGTAGATCAGAGTCACCCTTTGCCTTCTGCAATCAACCACTAGTCATTACAGTCATTATAGTTCTTTGGAGCAGTTCAGCCGTTGGAGTAGGCAGGAATGACTAAATCGCATGTATGGTGAAATAAAAGGTAATATTCATATTGGTAAGAATCTTTATTCTTTATGTTTGATATGTTTACGATAGCCATCATAATAGCATATTCACGTGGCTTCATTCCCCTAGTGACATCACACATGAAAAGAAAACAAGACAAGTTTCTTTTAACACCTATATTTTCTTTCTATTAGGGCGTGTTGGAGAGTTTCCTGGGCACCGCTGTCTCTGGAGCCGTCTTTTGCCTCTTCGCTGGTCAACCACTCACTATTTTGAGCAGCACAGGACCTGTTCTAGTTTTTGAGAGGCTTCTATTTAATTTCAGCAAGTATGTATATACATATCTAACTATAAATTAGAATTGTTTAATTGTGGACCATTCGTAGTCTAGATAGAGCACAGAGTAGTAATTAGGCATAACAGAATACGAGAATTGTAAGATTTGGAGGTTGAAAAGCCCTTAGAGATTAAGTCCTTCAGCACGTGTTTACGTTTGCTTCAGCTGAGGCTGCGATGTTCTGTTACCTCTTGCCCTCCCCCATGATTCTCTGCCTTGTTGTCCTGCTTTGTGCCTCTGGAAGCTGGCCGCTGTGGACTGCAGCACTCAGGCTCCTTTGCCCTCTGGCTTCCTGCAGAGCCCCAGGAACACAGGCAGGCAGAGAGGTCAGGGCGTGTCTGCTTCCCACCTCACTGCCTCTGCTTCACCAGGCAGTCTGGCAGTGTGCCTTTGTCCTCTGAGTGTAGCCCCTGTCAGGTGGCTCCTCTCCCCTGCCTCTGGCCCTCACCAGGCTCTGGTGACTCTTACTTCCTTGGCCTTTTCAAGCCAGGGGTCAGAAATGGCTTCCTGATATTGCTAGTCCCTGAGTACTTGCCATTTTTTTGTTATTCATACCTCCGTAAATAGTCCGTGTGTTAAGTTTTCCTCAGAATCCCATTGGAGATTGCCTTCTGTTTCCTGCTATGATCCCGACTGACACACTAGAGAAATGAAGTGGCTTGTTCAAGGTCACGTGGCTCGTCTGTGAAAGAGACTGGGTGTTCCTGTGGTCCACTGCTCCTAACCCCCATTCCAGCGTTCTTAACTAAAGATACATTTCTAGACTCAAATGAGTAACAACTAACACTTATTGAGTGCTGACCATGTACCAAGTATTGTCCTAAGCACATTACAGGCACTCCCTCATTTATTTCTTGTAGCAGTCCTATGAGGTAGGGACTGTCTCCTGTTTTATAGATGAGACAGCAGGCATGGAGTGGATAAGCAAACTGCT